>NC_133672.1:12842500-13442500 GCF_048934315.1 Petromyzon marinus
GTTGTTGAAATCAAATATGGCTAATATCTTGATTTTAAGCTTTCGTGACTGCAGGAATCCATACTCTTTGGTTCTTTCGGTAAAGTCACGTATGTAGAAAATAATAGATCGCGACGTTTCGATCGCAACACAAGCAATCGTCATCAGGTGGGACAACCACAGCAAGAAAAAAACTGCAGTTTTTTTTCACAATAACACTAACTGCAGTTTGTTCTTGCTGTGGTTGCCCCACCTGATGACGATTGCTTGCGTTGCGATCGTAATGTTACGATCTATTATTTTTTCTACATACGTGACTTTACCGAAATAACCAAAGAGTACAAATATGGCTACTTGATTATTTACAAACATTCCTTGCACTGTTACTTAAAAATGTGTTTACGGTATAAATGTAAAGCGTGCATCACTTAGCCGTACACATCCTTATGTAGTAAAATACGATGGGTCATTTCAGGATGATGAGATAAGCATTTGCTAAAATACGAGTAAAAACTGGGCCAAGTAAAATGCTTCGTTAAAAAAACTACTGGGTTCTGTTGTCCACCTGTGTGCGACACTTAAAACGTTGTGCCCACTACCTCCATTTCCTGTCTAGACAGAAACTCACCGATCCTCACAAAAGCCATATTGAATGACCCTATATATTTCACCTCTGCTCTTATATGCTATATGGAAGAAAAATATAAACCGGCTTTGATTCACAATAACACTTACTGCACCTCCACCCCCGCTCCCGTGTGTGAATCAACGTTTGTGGTTGCTAATATTAACAAGATCAACTTGCATGTAAATATACGTTGAACTTCTTTCGCACCGTACATAGCCAACCGTGCCAATCGGAGGCGCGTGCGAATCGATGCTCACTTAAAACGCCCTGTGTGGCACACTTTTTTAAGGTCCTCAATATTGCGCCAGTGTCCACATAAGTGCGTAAAACAGGCTGGTAACGCTTGCACAGTGATTGGCTTGCTTTGCCTCCATGACACTCCATTGTCTAAAGATCATGATTTTAATTTGCATGTCGATGTCTATATGGCTCAATGGCCTTTCTCGCCAAAATAAAAAGAAATGGCCCTCGCGTGCCTGTTTGCAGTTGGGAAGGCTTTCCTGTTTTCTGTCAACCCATCGGGCCGCTTGCCGTTTTTGCTAACAATCCTGGGAACATGGGAGCAATGTAAAAGGGCATGAGGCCAGCTTGTATGCACGGCGAAAAGTACACGCCACGTGTATACGCGTGCGTGCGTGCGCGCGTGTGCAGTGAGCTATTATGGCCTGCTTTTCACGGCGGTTCACAGAGAGGCAGAGGGGTAAATAGGAAAGCGAGGCAGACAGGGAGAGGCGTGGTGCGGTGGCTGAGAACCTCCGCGGGCCGTCCGAGTTTCCCACGGACCATCTTCCTGCGCGCACTCGGAGACTCAAGTCTGCCCTCGGCAGCAGCAGCGGCAGCAGCAGCAGCACACGCCACTCTCTTTCCTGCCTCCTAGACTCCCCGCAGTCAAAACAGGAAGCCGGTCCAGGGCCAACATGAAGCCAATAGATATTTTTTTGCTTCATTTAAACGTATAATATATATTGCACATTAAGTCAAATTTCACAAGCCAGTTTCAGATAATCCCCAATGCGCAACTTTTCTAAATCCACACCTCCCCCCCCCCGCCAATCTCTGTCCACTCAACAGCATAAATGGATACACCACAGTCCGAATGCGATGTGGTGGTGTAAAGTATGAGTACTCTCACCTATTCGAATGTCTGGCCAGTGTGGGAGAATGGGTCGAAAATTCCCTCTCGAGGGGCTCTCCAGAACCCCCTCTAAAGGAGACCCTTCCACCATCAATGACGCGCGAACAGGAGGTGCTAGGGTTGTACCACCACTGTTATCACTACATTTTAAGGCCAAAGTCATTATCAATATTTGGTGTAGCCTAGTGCCTATTGCACACATGAGTTTCCTATTAATATATTCAAATGTTTTTTTTTACAATCACCATAACTGGCATGACATTTTATGAAATAAATAAGTAGCCGTTGATGTATAGAGTTTCGTGTGCACGTGGCTAGTTTTATTTTAAACCAAGCAAGGTGTGTTAACATGTAGAAAACATAACTACGTGGATTGCATGCAGCTGTTGTAACTGCTAATAGCAAGGCACCGCATTCATAGTCGAGCGGTACCGCTCGCAGTTTGCAGGATACAATTTGCAATCATTTTATCCTGTAACAAAGCGTAATCATCATCTTCGCTTGGAAGGATACTTGTGCCAGCAAGCTGATTTCTATTTTCACGAGACACCTGTTAATAGTTATCGTTTCAAGTGCTGGGAGAGTGGAAAATTTTGAAAGCAAGTGGTGACGACGGCAGGGGGCTTAAAAATAACTGAGCTGTCAAATCAGGCGTCGCTCTTGGCTTGAGCGTGCTGGGTCACTCGGTGCAGTGAGTCATCGTGGTGCGTGTTGTCACGTATAGCACCGCGGGGTAATGGAGAGAAGCGAGAGAAGTGTGGGCTTGAGTAAACACGGGACAGTGGCACGGTGACACGATGACTCAGAGAGCCAGCAACCCACCCCCCCTGTGCCGTACCTACTCGTGGTGACCTTAGGTTACACTCCTTTCATGGGCAGCCATCGCAAACCCAATGGCAGGGGGTGGGATTATTGGAAAGTGTCTCTGCGTTTCATTTTAAAGGACTACATTTGTGCGAGAAGGTGGCGCTTATAATTTACCGGAGTTGGCTCTAGTCGCAGTAATCTCATTGGCCTTGCCAAAAGATTACGTTGTAAATCCTGCGTCACCATTACTAAATTTTTTAAAATTAATTTTGATAAACTTTAATGGGTTTTTTGTGTACTAGAATGAAACACGTCCGAATGACATCCATCGAGGAGATGGAGGGATGTTAATCCGTTTGTGTTGCAGGTGCGAGGTGGATTGTTATATGGATTGTTATATTTCAAGATTGTGAGAGGTGGCATCAGATTAGGGAGGCCTTCATCCAGCAGTGGATTGACCAAGGCTGATGATGACGCGTATTGTTGGAACAAACTAAAACACAAATTAATTAGGACAGGGATGGTAAATTATTACGCTATTTTCAATATAAGAATGGTAATCTGCAATGGAGAATAATTTACACTTATAAAGCGCCTTTGACCCTGAGATCACAAAGGGGGCTCTTGAATATGCCGTTGTCCGCGTGTCTATAATTTAACACAATGTTACATTGGTACAGTGAAGTGTCACGAAAGGCAGTTGTAGTAGCATTGCAATAACATCCTGTACAGTCAGGAATGAGGATTTATAATTTCACATTCAAAACTTCCACGAACAAAGCTTACACAGTATACTCCATTACTTTCTTAGCTTGTATCCGACTGGAATTACAATTTGAAGGCTTCACCTCTGCTTTCGGTTCGCATGTTACACTTTTCCGGCTCTTATAATCGTGGGAACAATTTGTACACCTATACTATGAATGTAATCACATTTGTCAAAAAATATTTACATTTGTTAAACATTACCTTTTGATTAAATCGACAATGTACAGTACCTTCCTGGGGGGTTTAGAAAATGTTTGGGAATGGCTTTGTACCTTTGCTTTAGCCTAACCGCGTGTGATGGGTTTCCAAGACATCCCCACCTCCCCTCCCACGTGCCACAAACACGCATGTTTTTCTTGCTGCTGCTGCTGCTGCTGCCAGGGGCAATCTCCTGTCAGCAGTGAGCAAGGATGATCTTTGTTCCTCCGAGTACTGAATGCCGTTATAATGTGTGCTTTATTGCCTCTCACCGAAAACTAAGGAACAATTAGTCCTTTTTTTACGGCTCGTCCAGCAATTATTATGTGCAATGCAAATGGTCGGGTACAGGTTGCATTGCTTATTTTGTTTGTTAGCGATCTGTGACAGCTATACATGTATAGTGATGTAAAATGGATCACTACGGGACGTAGCGCTGAGTGCAGTATAACAAGGAAATATGGGGACAGAGGATAGCACACCGTGCAGTACCATAGTGGGTCACTGGGGGCGTGGTGCCAGGTGCTAGCAGAAAGAGGCAAAGGAGCCCTACCGACAGAACAGGGAATATCAGCCAGCCACTCCGCCGGCGCAGCGAGTAATTTCCGTATAATTGGTCACGAGCGAACATGGTGAGGGCTGCTGTCGGAGGGGGGATGTGAGGACGAGTCACCCCAGCTCCGAGTGAAGCGCGTAATGGGCCAGGGTGAGGGGTAGGGGGAACAGGTGACTGAGGGGACACGGGTAGCGTAGCCGAGAAGCTTCTGGAGAGTTCCTGAGGGGGGCGTGGTTAAGGGCGGAGCCGGGCAGGTAGCATGTGCGAGGTTGTCGGGAACCTTCGGGAACGTTCGAGAAGGGGGGGCGCGGCCAGGGTGGAGCCAGGTCGCGCCGAGAGGGGTAAAAGGGGAGCCCCGATTGCATATCGGGGCTGTCCGTGGGTAAAGTGGAACCGAGGTGCTACGTCTCCGTCTTCGACATCGTGGGTCAGACAGCACGTGGCTGCTCTGACCCGATTGTAGTTATCCCGTATAGGGATAACTACAATCATGTTTAACAAATGTAAATATAGAGTGAGAGACAGGCGTATTAGTCCCGAGTGTAACGGTGTCATGTAAAGTGTAGAATAAACGTTGTTGCCTCCTAATAATGTCTCTGAAATGATTCACTACATTTGGTGTCGGAAGTGTTAACGATAACATTTTAATCCGCAGTCAGGAAAGTTAGTTTGTAGATATGTCAACGCGGAGGAAGACACTCACCGTGGTGTCATCAGACAATGAAGACGGCGGGGAGGTGATTCCCCAGACAGCCCCAGGGACAGGGAGCCCGGAGACAATTCCCATGGAGGCGCTTCCTGCAGAGCAGCGTGAAGAAGACTGTACCTCGACGTTGCGGCCGCCGAGAGGGGGACGCCGGATCAGGAGCAAGCGTCTCGCGGACCTGCTGTCTGCCGCGGTGGCGCTCGTGGCCGAAGTTGAAATGGAGGAGCCGGATGAAGAAGCGCCGGGGCGGGAGAGACGTGAAGACAGCCCCGCCGCCGCTATTTCGCGAGCGCGGAAAGCTACGGAGCCGCAGCCCACATGGGCGGCCGCCATTTTGTCGTGAGGGAGTTCGCGGCCGCTGGGGGTGATTGGGTGGCCTTCCAAAGGCGCTTGTCTGCGACGTGCGAGTTGACGGGTTGGACCGATGCCGAGGCGCTGAGATCACTGCCTACGACCCTGGATGACGACGCCTTAGCGGCTTTCTACGCGATTCCCTCCACGGACAGGACTGCGTTGGCGACGGCGTGCGCACAGATGGCAGATATTTTTGATCCGCCGTCCAACGTGCAACAGAAGTTCGCCACGTGGAGATGGGGGGAGGCCGAGATGCCCCTCGCTTTCCGCAGCGCACTGATGTCGCTGGGCCAAGCTACGTACCCGAAAATGGACCATGCAGAGTTGGACTCCCTGGTATTGGAAAGGTTGTTGGTGTTGACACCGGAGATGGAGGTTTTTTTGCCTGCCACGGAAGATGACGACTTGACGTCCATCAGGGTAGCGCGCTGCATCCAGGCGCATTGTAATTTGCGGTGGCAAGTTGGGATGGCCACATGCGCTGCACCATCGGAGGTGGTCGAGAAGCTGGAGGAGAAGGAGCTCTCTCCAATCTGCGCATCGCTGGTGGGAAATCAGCGGGCGAGGACCGACGTGGGATGGCGGCAGGAGCAGAGGCAGCCAGGGACGGTCGCCTCCTTCCCGTGGAAGACGCCATTCACCTGCTTCAAGTGTGGCCTGGCCGAACATGTTTCCAAGGGATGCCGAGCCGGGACAGCTCGTCATGCCTCCGCCGTCCTCTATCCCACCGGCCTCCGCTCCTCCAAGCCCTAAAGGATCCTGCACTTGACACCCAAGGAGCCACCCGTTACGCCGTCGGAAGGCCAGCCAAGGAGGAGGGAGCGGCCGACATCCGCTTCTCCTCCTCCCCCATCTTCTGTCCGGGAGGGGCCGCGCCCGTTAGGTCAACTTCAAGCCATCCCGAGGGCCCCCGGTAAACCCGCCCTTGTCCCGCCTAGGGGCCCAGCGACGAGAACCCGTTCCGTAACTGTAAGGTTTAAATGATCGCCCCAGTCATCTTATTTATTCCGACACCGCCTGGCAAGAGGCCACAGCTACGAGCCGGGCTGTGTTTGCCGGTTGAACTGGGTCCTTCCTGGGTTTGTGGGCTGTGGCAGGCCAGCGGTCGTCGAGTGATGTGCATAGTCCAGGAGTGGGTCAGTGCGGTGCATCGCGCAATGTTTTTTTTGTGTTTTGTTTTTGTTGCTTGTTCTGCTGTTGTGGTTGACTTGAGAGGGGAGCTAACCGTTGTTGTTGTTGCTGTTGTTGTTGTCACCGGGATTCTTGATTGGTGGATGGTGGGTCGTCCCGCTGCGTGAAGAATAGGGGTCAGCCAGGACGGCTGTGTCTTATAAGGGGGGGGGGGGGGAGGTGTGATGTAGTGATGTAAATTGGATCACAACGGCACGTAGCGCTGAGTGCAGTATAACAAGGAAATATGGGGGCAGAGGTTAGCACACTGTGTAGAACCATTGTGGGTCACTGGGGGCGTGGTGCCAGGTGCTAGGAGAAAGAGGCAAAGGAGCCCTACCAATAGAATATGGAATAGCAGCCACTCCACCAGCGCAGCGAGTAATTGCCGCATAATTGGTCACAAGGGAACGCGACGAGGGCTGCTGGCAGAGGGGGGATGTGAGGACGAGTCACTCTGGTTCCGGGTGAAGCGCGTGATGGGCCGGGGTGAGGGGTACGGGGAACAGGTGACCGAGGGGACATGGGTAGTGTTGCCGAGAAGCTTCTGGAGAGTTCCTGAGGGGGGCGTGGTTAAGGGCGGAACCGGGCAAGTAGCATGTGCGAGGTTGTCGGGAACATTCGGGAACGTTCGAGAAGGGGGGCGCGGACGAGGGTGGAGCCAGGTCGCGCCGAGAGGGGTAAAAAAGGACAGCCCCAATTGCATATCGGGGCTGTCCGTGGGTGAAATGGAACCGAGGTGCTACGTCTACGTCTTCATCTCCATCTTCGACATCATGGGTCAGACAGCACGTGGCTGCTTTGACCCGATTCTAGTTATCCCGTATAGGAAAGAGATAGGTGTATTATAGTCCCATGGGTAACAAGAGCGAGAGACAGGCGTATTAGTTCCGAGTGTAACGGTGTCGTGTAAAGTGTAGAATAAATGTTGCCTCCTAACAGTGTATTCATATTCTTGGTTCTTTCGGTAAAGTCACGTAGATAGAAATAAAAAGAATAAAATTTAAATTACAAATGAATTGAAAATAATAAAAGCAAAAAAACACAATTAAAATAGTAAAATAAAATAAAAATTACAAATAAAAATAAATAGAAAATAATAAAAGCAAGAAACCCACGATGCATTGATTGCAACACAAGCGGTCTTCATCAGGCAGAGAGAAAAGAGGGGGGCAAGTGGCGGAGGGCAAGTGAAGGCTTGCCCCTCTTTTCTCTCCGCCTGATCAAGCCCACTTGTGTTGCAAACGAAACGTCGTGGTGTTTTTTTGCTTTAATTATTTTCAATTAATTATTTTTATTTTATTGTACTTTTTATTGTGATTTTTTTTGCGTTTATTATTTTCAATTCATTTTTATTTTTCAATTTTATTTTGTATTTTCAATCTACGTGACTTTACCGAAAGAACCAAGAATATCAATTCCAGCAGTCACGAAAGTTTGTAGTCCTAATAATGTCTCTGAAATTATTCACTACACATGTAATGAGTGTGGTTTTGTCAGCTTTTGCATTGTTTGAGATTTACATTATGAAAACCGGTAAGAATGTTAGTGTATCCTGCCAAACAAACAAGTCCATTTTCTTCATGTTTTCATATGGCATATTGAGGAGAAAAATAATCCATCAGAGCAAACAGAATTAGAACAAAACACGTTCTATTATAATTGTCTGTATTTCCCCCCCCTAATTATTGTCACAAATGCAGCGTGTAATGAAATCTGTAAGATTGTGCTACACCACAGTATAAACCAACACAATTTGCTCCTTACCAAATAAGGCAAATCACCTGATGGGTGGAAATTTAAACTAAAGTATACAATCCATCCCAATTATTTTGAAACGGTCCCACTGCTAAACTAACAATTAGCCCTTGGCAGAAAGTAACATTTAGCAGACCTCTTAAAATCAGATGCTAATATGCATTACTATTAAAAACACTAATGCCAGTTTTCGTGTGTTTTAGCGATCCTTATGTTTGAGTGGAAAACATTCCACAATAAAAAAAATACATGATTCACTCAGCATGTATGCTGAAACTTTCCCAAACGTAAATTGTTCCATATTGTGGTTCACCAGCTTTTCAATTATCGATATTGTGCAGCATTTAAGTTGGCTGGGTGGCCCAGAGGTCGGAACGCTGAGCTGGCACCGCCTAGATCCTGGCTTTGAATCAGGGCAAGTGCCCTTAAACTTGGTTCTCAAGTGTAGGGAGTTGATGGTCTTAGGTCAATCACCGATGACTCCACAAAGACACCATCACATTACATTTGGTTCTCCAATTAATTTGGCTAATGTACAGTTCTTATAATGGCAATATACAGTACGTTCGGCTCTAATGTGATGAACATTGCTCTCATTAAGAGCTTGTGGGAAGGATCTGCCCTCTTATGTGTGGATCAGAGGCCACTTGAATGGATCTCAGAGGTAGATCAATGATATCTGCTTGCATCGGCCGTACTCAAACACAAATGGTGGCGCTGCTGTATGAGTGAATCAAGTGGATTTTTCTTCTCGTGATATTGACACTTATAGCACTGTCGGGATAGAATTGCGGGGAAAAAATGAAGTTAAATCATATTGCACAGCATTTACATCCTTAATAATAATACAATTTAAAATCCACGCATTGTTGCGGACCGAAGACGCAATTCTGAGGTGCGAAGCCGAGCTCAGTGTCAGGTCGCATGTGTAACCTGCTTTCCAGTAACAGCAGGTCATGCATAGTGTGTAACTTTCATAACAGATTTTTAAAAACTCGTGTCTGTACAGAATTTATTCCTGATGGTTCGTAAAAACGCGTGTCAGCACAGTCTCCAAACTATTTGTTGCCCTGCAAGCATAACACGAAAGAGATGTCACGCCAATAACTGCAACACCGTGTGTCCAGTGGATTGACGTCGTGGTGTGTGCACTTTATCAGGTGCGCCAGATCCTCTCATTTCTATGTCACCTGGAGGAGCCCTTGTGACAAGGGCTAATAAAATGGCTCTTCTGACGACATTCATTAAACATTTCCCTGCTTACTCTTTGTTTTTTTTCGATAACGTCACGTAGGTAAAAAATTATAAAATAAATGAAAACAACTAAATTAAATCACGACGTTTCGGGCGCAACACAAGCGTCCGTCATCAGGTGGGGACAAACACACCGATGACGGACGCTTATGTTGCGCCTGAAACGTCGTGATTTAATTTAGTTGTGTTCATTTTATTAATTTATTACCTGCGTGACTTTACCGGAAAAAACCAAAGAGTATGAATCCTTGCAGTCACGAAAGCTTCAAATCTAGAATTTCCCTGCAGCTTGGACTGTGTGCTATTGCAAGGTCCCATGCAAGTGTAACTCCAGGGCACATCCAGTCGATGACAACATAAAGTTCGGCCACTCGAGCGGCAATCTTTTTAACTCACGGATAACACTTGTAAGAATGCGGAATACGTGTTGTTAGTTTTTTGTTAAAGCAGCCGGTATAATGTTAAATAATTTACCTGTCATACACTTAATTTAAAATATGTATTCCTGTAAAATTCAACTATTGATTGGCAGGGAAAATAATTTCTGATTGATCATAAATTTGCACTTTTTTTTCAACCACATAAATTGAGTGTACAATTCAACATTTGTATTTAATAACATTGTTTAAAGTGATGTGTGTCACCAGTGCATTGTTTATATGTGAACATCTTGTTTGGTTTATCTTTTTTAAAGTAGATACTTTTCAGTTGACATTTCGAATAAAAACTCAGCTGGTTACAATATTGTCCAATATATTAAACACGTTGGAGTGTTGTGAATTGGCTGTCACTACACAGTCACCATGTGCATCTCTCATATTAAACATCGTCAGTAAAGCGTGCTGAGGGGCCGATGTCTTGTACCGTACATCTGCAGTATGAGTGTACAGAACCCCTCTTATCCAAGGTGATATCCTGTTTGTGGGGCATTTTTTCACTCTTATCCGCAGGGTCATTATTCACAGATAACCCCACCAAATATTAGGAGTCATTTGCTCCGCGACTCCTCGTCGCTACGCATTGTGGATAAAATCATTGGGTAATTGGAAAAAAATATGGCCGCAGATAATAGGACTTTCAGAGAAACCCCACAGCTGCGGCAGACGATAGGAGTCGCGACTAATAGGGCTGTGGATTAGTCGAGTTCTGCACTTAGCCAGCAACAATATGCCCTGTACAAAAAGGTTCACATGTTACCGGTAGTCGTGGAAGAGCAGGCCAAGCGCACACTCGAGAGCGGTCTCTTCGCGTATTCCTCTTCCACACGGGAGGCTCTTCCACCAGGAGCGGGCGTGAGCAACGCAAGCAAATTGCAGGGTTGGCAACTTCACCCACACCAGCACAGCGTCGCTCATTTGTGGCACATTTGCGATACATGAACACTGCCTGTAGACGATGTTTGTACGTATATTTAATTTCTTTTGCACCGTACGTTAGCCAAACGTGCGCATAGGTTAAGAGTATGCAATAGCGTATTACTATTATGCATTAATTTGCTGTGATGTTATCATATTCCACTCATAATAGACATTTGTTCATATGATTTTGTTTAACAAGTGCTGCATGTAATTATAGATGTATATAATTTAATAAAGTTTTGGCACTGTTTATATATATATCTCTGCACACAGGAGATGTAAAGATCCTGGAATGGATGTTGACACAAGTCTCTGTATTGCATAAAAAAGGAAGATTTAATTTAATGGCAAAACATGTGTACTTTTGCAATTTACATGCATTTAACCATAAAATAATGTAGTGGCCCGTTTCCAATTAAGCAAAAACCCGCTCAAGTTGTATAAATATACACACACTACATGCTGTACATTTTCATGTTTTAGTACAGGTTTATACTAAATTTAATTGCTGCATCCAAGAACATTTAAGTGAGCCGTACACATTTAGAACACAGCTTTAGAAGAAAGTCCGCTGATTGAAATGCGTGTGAAAAAATGTGGGGAAAGATACGCGTACGCTGAGAACATTAATTGTATATTTTGTGGGCTTCAGGACGGGGCCCATCCACTTCATTTCACAAGAGAAAGGTTTATTGCTCCTCTCGTGGTGTCTCTGACCCCTGCTTTACGGAGAACAAAAGCGGCATTCTATGGGGAAAGTGCTGAGGAAGGCAAAACACGCTGCTGCTGCTGCCGGTTGATGACTTTCGTGCCTCCACAGCTGTGCAATCGTCAGAGCCAGGGTCGTCGTGGGGGTAGGGAGAGGTTAGCGGGGGAGGGGCGGGTGGGGGCGGAGGTTGTAGGGGAGAGAGCAGCGCGCTCTGAAGGCAGAGCAGAGAAACAGGGCACCTTGGCGGTGCACATTACACTCGTGGTAGGCAAGCGTGACAAATTGTTATTTTTTTTTACTCTAGGTAAGTTTCAGATGTGCACTTATTTTTGCGCATATGTAATCTATGGGTCATGGGGAAATAATGCAGTTCTGATGATAAATTACCATTTTATAAGTTTGCATTCATCACAACTACTTAGCTTATCTGTATCATTTTACAAACGATTATTAAATCCATATTTTTAAAAGGTAATTTATTTTAATGCCCGTTTGCTACTTGCGCATTGATCTCATGTGTAAGTAATATAGTTACAATATTTCAATTTCTACTCCCCAAATGATTCACGCTGATTTATTCGTTTGCATTACTATAGTGTAAGTAAATTAAATATATTATCTACTTCAGTACAACATTTTTGACTAATATGCCCACAAAAAGTAAACTACTGCCTTGTGGTAGCATTTTTCTAAAAATGTTTATGCTCGCTGCTCATTTCATGGAAGTCCTTTATATAATACATTTCCATCGTTAAGATGTTAACACGCGATGTCTATTCATGACAAAAAAAATATGCATCACAAAAGATTAAACTAGGGTTATAAATCATTACCATATATGTTTAATGGCAGATACTTTTTTTTTAAATAACAAATTGATAATGTACAAAAGTGGATGCCTTGAGAAGTGAATCCCAGCATATAAATCAACAATGCCAGCGCACATAAAATACATCTGATCCAGGAAAAAGCAGACAAATTACATTTTGATGTATTATTGTTTGCATGGGGAATGGGCCCAGAAATTGTTTCATGGCTGGGTAACTATCATGGAGAGTGGGTCTGCAGTTGGCGGTTAATGAAAAACAGAAATGGGCAAAGAAGCACAACTTTGCCAGCCATGCACACAATAAATCTCTTCACAGGACACTATTTTAGGAAGCATGAGGAGAGGGCTAGAGCGTTGGAAGGCTGTGTGGAGGAGGCAGTTAAACTTTTTTTTTAAATGAAGGGATATCAATGAATTACCCTCAAGGGAGTGGGGGACAAATAATTGGCAAGGGGAACCATCGCTACATCACGTGCACAATGCCAACGACTTGATACATTACGCCAGCAGTAACTGTGCACAGGGGTGAGGCGTCTCACCAAGGTGCACGAAGGCATTCTTCAGTGTACGTTAAATTACAACCTGACAGTTTTATTGACCAGATCTTGCGTTGTAGCTATCCGCAAAACTTCCAGCTGTAAAATTTGAAGAAAAACCAGCACAGGTTATATTTTAGCTCGTGCACGCTCTGCACCTGTGTCAATGTCACCAGGCTTGGTTTTTTTTTTTCTGAGGGCTTGTACAAGCTTTTGCAACAGAACTCTGTGTCACTCGTGTGTAAGGTGAAACCGCCGGCGCTGAGTTTTGCTCACGAACAACTGTGCCCAGTAGTCCTGATTTATGTACAACTCGCAAAATGTGCAAAAAAAAACATTCGTGGTAGAAATAAATAACTTAAGACACTTTACTACAACGTGCAAGGACATTTATTTTTTTTATTATTTCGACTTTGAGAAAATGTATTTAAACAGAAACTTCAATGTTAGTTTGTATTTGCACGTGTTTTTTTTTTCCTCGAATGCCATGTCACTTGAATCCTAGTGCTATTGCTCGGTCATTAAAATTGTTCTCGGAGGTGACCAGATGGCGCAGTGATCAGAGCTCTGAGCTGGCACCACTGAAAACCTAGGTTTTAATCCAGATGTCGACTTCCCACGATTAAACTGACTTCTCAAGTGTAGTCAGTTGTTGGTGTCATCTATTGCGTAGGTTGTTTTTGCAGTCGTGTTGTATAGTCCTCTGGTGTGTTTGTAGCGTGTGCTGTTCATCATGGTATCCAACGTTTCTCTCACTGTGCTGGGAGCTCTTCGGTTCGTCATCTAAGTAGCCAATAACTGCACAAAAAAGCACAATTTAAAATGTGGACTACTTCCAAAGTCCCTTTGTATGTATGTTGTTGAACTTATTTTGCACTGTACGTAGCCAAATCTAGGAGCATTATAATGACGTATTTATAATTAATAATAATAACTAGGATTCATTATTGTTATTAAAGGTGTGCCACTGGTGTGGATAACAAATCGTCATGAATGGTCCCCAGAAGTATTTCTGTGATATAATTTTCCAGGGCTGTTATCTAAAGAAGGGTGATTCAAGACAATCTGCAATACAACCAGCATAGAAAGACATTTAAAACCCGTTAATTGAATTAACAATATACTATTTGATTACACTGTACATTAGCAAGTTTTTTTTCCCTATAAAATACAATCCGGTGAGAATTAATATCTGATGTTTAGATATAAAATGTAAGATGAGAAATAAAACCCTATTTATCTCCCTACAGGTCACGAAGGTCAAGTTTTACAGAAGCCCCTTTGAGAGGAGAGCGGTTACGTATCTGAGCCTCTCATCTGAAGCTGCAAGGTAGAACAGAGCAAAAGAAAAAAAGAGATGGGAAGAATTATTCCCCATCCTGACTCTTTCTATCCTTGGTTTGTGTCCAAGCATGCAAACATGCACCATATGTGACATGTGCGTGTTTATTGTCAGATAAAATTATGAAGTTTGATGGAGTCAGGGTTCACCATTGAGCTTGGCGAGAAACCAGCCAAGAAAGGCACCCAGGCACCCACCCCACAGCAGTCTCTTAAAATTAAAGCCCTGCCTTTCAACAATGGTTAGGGCTCTTGAATAACACAGAAGAAAGAAAATGGCTCTGTAAGATAGCGATATGACAGCCGCTGTCTCAGCGTTAAGTATTTACTATGCAGATAGTTATCAGTGCTGAATATCAATAACTCGAAGGGTAACCATTCTTAATGGGTGAGAGATTATTGAGATGGGGTTTATTTTTTAATTCCTGGTGACCTGGGTTATAAATGCACTTAAATAAGCCGAAAAACACCGCACCTTTAACAAGCATTGCTTTGCAAACTAAAACATACACAATAATCCAACGTTTCAAACAATGGCCTGATAAATATGAGCAGTTTTGAGAATGTCTTTAAAAAAATATGCCGGTACAGGAGTCATACGTGATACTTGTATATGTCGACGCTTATCGTTTTCAAGTTGTTAGATGGATTCAAGCAATTTTCTCAAATAAGCTTCGAATAAAACCATTTCAACAATCATCAGTGAAAGAAAGAAGCAATGTAATCTTGTGTACGCGAACAAAAATACAGTATACACTTTCATGGAGATAAAATAATATGTGAAGGGCACCGGCGTATTGTCTTATTATTTATTTTGTTACTTCTGTTCTTCACAATGAGTCGAGTGATTACGTGTTTGTATCTATATCATTGTATATGTAGTATTGTACATTTAATTAGCAGTGTATTGGTGCTGAGAGAGATTATACCAAAGCTCAACTGAGGGGGGTGCCATTAGCAAGTACCCAGTCACTGCTTTGCATTTGGGTACTATAAACATGCATGTTAATGAACCCTGTAGCATTTCATCCCACCAATATTTGACGAACTGCTATAATGTGTCGTCCTACTGCGAGTGAATAACTTTTTTTCTGTGTATCTGGGATTATTCATGCATTTACCAGATTAATTGGCAACAAAAATTATAACGAACCACTTTTTTTGTGTGGTCAATTATTCGGGCCCCTTGAAAATGCAGAGTGCACACACGCACACCCTACCTCCTGTAATGTACTGAACTACGTATGTTGAAGTTATTTCGCACCGTACGTGGCCAAACGCACTTATCGGAGGTGCGGGATGAAGGCGGAAAAAAACCCACAAGCCGGGCCCAGTGGGACGGCAACTGACGATGCTCAATGCCCTCACCAGGGCACTGACAATTACGCCCCTCGCGGAGATGATTATTTATCAACTATTTTCGGATTAGTCGAGAAATGGAAACGGTAATCAGCAGAGTAAGTGATTATTTAAATAATCGGATTGCCCAACACCGCGCATTAGCAGATTACCATATAATTTGTATATCTCGTGGGTGATCAGATTGTACGCTGCACAATTCAATGCATGTATTGTGAGCCTAAGAATTGATTTCATGTCAAATGGATCCCCTTAAGAAGTGGCGTTTCTAAGCATGACTTAGAAAAATGGGATTAGCTGCATTTCAATATTCAATGGCTCTCAATCCTTTCCACACAAAGTATTTTTTTTCCTCTCTATCCCTATTCCTGTCGGATGCTACTGTGCCTTCTTTAATGGTTTAGCCCATTGGTGTTCAACTATACCGGTTCCGTGTCACAAGCATGGTACCCCCCAGAGCCGAGTGCTGAACCAATTTAAATTCAAGGCTAACACGTCTGTAGTTACTCGTGGCAATTTGTTGTCAAATAACCGGCGTTTCAGCTAACTTCACACTTTGATGACACAACTTTTTGTTCCTTTTAACAACACCACTTGCATACATTTACACTTACATTTATCCCAATGCATTACGCTGCACAAATTATTTTCCTTTGACAAATAAACGACTGCTGAATGATGACCTGCCCATACCGTGTGAGTTGTGGGAGCTATTTGACCATACTTCACCACGCTGGTCAATGAGGGTTAGTGTAGAAGGGATGCCCTGAACCAGTTCAGATATCACTCACCACTGGTAGCAGTGCTATCACGTTGTTACCACTCCACAAATTGTGATGCTTTATTATTTGTTTATAAGTAGCTGTGTATACTTCACGGGAAGTCAACAGCGGTCAATCACCCTTATGGTGAGAATGGATTCCACCATAGGAATTGGATATGTGCAATTCCACAGATGGCTTATCAGGGTCACCATGACCATCATTTGAGCAAAGAGACAGTTTTATTTAATAAAATTTGGTCTCAATATTATAATTGAATGTTTTTAGCAATCTGTCAACACCTAACAATAGCATAGATAGTTGTAAAAAAAAATTGTGAAAGCAATTTGGCAAACGGACTGTAACATAGTAGTTTAGTCCAAGGCTGGACCTAAAGTTCTTCCCTCAGTACCGTACTCAATGTACCCTGCATTACGTAACACAATGAATACAATAGAAAAGGACATTGCAAGTTTACATTTTATTATTTCCGCAGAATTTGGCATCAATTTTGTTGATGCTTTTCAGCTTTTATAGTATTCCCCTTATTTTCCTTCTAACACACGATCCGTGGTGAGGATAAAGCTGTTGCACATTCTATGGAGTTTTATAATCGGATGCCCAGCTTCTGTTTTCATCCCCAAGGGAGACTGATTTTTGTAACAATTGCAGCTTCCAGTTAATGAATATTTTAATGGGTGGCACATTCACGAGACGATTATTGTTTCATTTTCCGTACACTCCCTGGGTGTTGTAAAATAATATGAAGCAACGTCCAGATTTGTATTCTTTCACACGTTGCCCAATTCCCTTGAGCGGTGTTTTGAATCCCCAAATATCTGGATTGTATAAGACGATCGAAGTAGTAGCGAGGAGGTCACAGTAACCAGAAAAACAAGTGTTTTTTTGTGCCAAGCTCTTCCGAAAGGGTTCCTCATAATAACAATGAGCACAGTAAGTCTGGTTTTGTGAGCTACTCTGCTGATTTATGGTGAGGAAGAAACACCGATTAATTATGACCACATCAACAATGGAGTATTGTGGCTTCATGAATATCACACCGCTAAAGGTCAAATCATTCTAATTTATTCGCTGCGTAAATATACTAATGTGAGAAAAATGATGAGTGGTGGTATTATTTTTTTGCGTTGTTTAAGAGCATGTTTGAATATAAAAAAAGAGGTACTAAGGTTACTCCAGCTTGCATTAGGCTTCATATAACTGTGCCCATGTGGCTGCTGAGCTGAAATGGAAAATCCACTCTACTGGAACAACCCAAACAATCTAGCAATATCAGGAGCAATTACACTCATTTGTGTAGACTCTGTGTATCTTGGCTGGTAGAGCTGCTGCAGCAGACTTGGCTCCTCGGGCACAGGGGGAGGGGAGTGGTACAGGATAGGCTAAACACTGGCACTGGACAGGGCATAACAAAAAGACAGAACTCTCAGTGCTGAAAGTGAAGGAAATCAGATAACTAAATGTGAACATAATTTTAAAAAATATTTAATTCACAGCCCTTTGTCAATCCACGACGAGATAAAGACTCCCCATCCATGCCGAGTTAGTTGTTGGGATTGTTTGACAATACTTCACCATGCGGGTCACTGCAAACTGGTGAAGAGTTAGGGGGAAGGGGAGCAGACACCCCGTGCTGGTTGAGATATCACTCTCGTTATTGACCTTAGCTGCAGTTGGAAATCAAACTTAGGCGCTGGATTCCTGGAGCAGTGTGATAACCAATAACGCTATTGCTCCTCTCTTATTTTTTAAAACAAGGGATTTTTTTCTTCAAATAAATACTTGCAGTAAAACATGCGAAGCACTAGTTAACTTTGTCTTTGTGCCTCCATCCCCTGTGTGCTGATGGAAAAATATAGTCGTATGCATATGTTTTAATCCAGCCATAAGCAACCAATTCAGAATAATGAAATGCTTGAACCTGGAGCGGTGGCACAGTGGTTAGCACACCGTGCTGTGAACCAGGTGACCAGAGTTCAATTCCCATCCACAGCTAGCATCAGTCATGAGTAATATCACTGGCCAGAATGGTGAAGTATAGCCAAACTACCCCAACGACAAATATGGTGTGGGAAGGTTTGGAAAAGGACTGTAAATGATACGTCATTATTATTATTAGTAAACACGAAGGTATTACATACTCTTTGGTTCTTTCGGTAAAGTCACGTAGGTAGAAAATTAATAGATCACGTTTCGATCGCAACACAAGCGACCGTCATCAGGTGGAACAGGTACAGCAGGAGAACCGATACAGCAGTTCTCCTGCTGTATCTGTCCCACCTGATGACGGTCGTTTGTGTTGCTATCGAAACGTCGTGATCTATTAATTTTCTACCTACGTGACTTTACCGAAAGAACCAAAGAGTATGGATTCCTGCAGTCACGAAAGCTTCAAATCAAGAATGAAAGTATTTTTCACCACGAACAGGATTATTAGAGGCAAATGTGTAACTAAAATTGCACATTTTGAGTTAAAGCTTTCGTGACTGCAGTAATTCATATTCTTAGTTCTTTCGGTAAAGTCACGTTGAAGGGAAACAACAAAATAATAATAAAATATATATAAAACAATAAAAACAATAAAATTATTATTTTGTTGTTTCCCTTCAACGTGACTTTACCGAAAGAATTAAGAATACAATTGCACAATTCTGAATGGTTGACACACAATAGTACATTTGAATGATTAAAGCTTCTCTAAAAATGTGTTTTTTTTATAATACAAGGTTAATTGCTTATGATTCCAAGGACATGACTACACTGGTCAGAACATTAATTGGAACCAGGTCTTGCTGATGTTAGTAGGGTTTCAAAGCCAAGTTTATAGTTTTGGCCGTGAAGGATTATACCACTCGCCATAAATCACCTGACAAATTGCAAGGCACTTTTACACACACACAAAACCTGCACTGTTACTCACTAAGACAGCAGTCATAAAACTGACCTGTGTTGTTTAGAGTTGCAAAGGTTCATCTTGTCCTTGCGTTTGACTAAGAGTGCTGAACCCAGGATATCTACAACCATTTTTGTTAGCACAATGTTCGGATGTATTTTCTGTCAAAGAAAAGATGTACATGCGTAAAAATGGTTGTTTTCCTAATTTATTAACTAACTATCAGACAACAACTTTATGTATATATGCATGAAAAGATTTGGCAAAAATATTTGTGGTCTCTTCTTTTTTACTGGGCCAGAAAAAATGTGCGTAGAAAAAGTACAATGACAAACTAAGCCACGTTGGCATGTAGTATGTCTGGATGCTCAGTGTAGCTTGGGCTGCATGGTGTCTACATTTTCTGGGACCTTGAGGGACCTCAGATCAGTGTCAAACCCTGTGGGTTAACATGGAGTCACACGCAACGATGTGGCCAGGATGTCGAAACGATGTCTAGGTTTTGTGTTTGGACACGACGTTATTTTGACATGATAAAGTCGATTTGCAAAATACTTTAAGAACATTGCGAGATTACATTATTTGGCATGAAAGCTGTGATCCGATGAACGGCTGATGATTCGATGATCCCCACATTAATGAAATTAGCCAGGTGTGGTTTATTCGCGTAAAGTTTTATCATCCAATGTTTCCAAGACATTTGGCACAACAACCATATGCCGAGTGCATGGTTAGCATACTCCACTGTGAACCCAACGACCTGATCGCAATTGCTAGCTATGGATAACATCAACATCAAGTGATGATATCTGAATCCATCAGTCAACAACCCACACTGATTATTGTGAAGTTTGGTCAAACAACACCGATGACCAACACAGTGTGGGGAGGCCTTCATCTTAGCAATGGGTTGATTGACGACAAGAGACTGTAAATTATTAAAACCCTCTCCTTATTAACCATATACATTATGTGGTAGGGGTACACTGTTGGCAGAATAACATGGGCAGCATCCACATGGTGTTTCACTATCATGTCAAAAATATATGCATTTTCCATATAGTTACGGATGTATAATTCTATGCCCAAGACATTTTGCTTTCTATATACTCTAAAATACAATATATATGGGGGAACAGTGGTGCAGTGGTGAGCGCACTGCATTATGCACCTGGCTGTCTGAGTTTCGATTCCCAGCCATGGCTAAGAACAGAGGGGATGTCTGAATTGGTTCAGGGCCCACCCTTCACCAACCAGCGCTGACCAGCGTGGTGAAATATAAATATAGTCAAACAATATAGTCAAACAATTATCATGACCGACGCAATGTGGGGAGACCTTCATCAAACAGTCGATTGACAAAGAGCTGTAAATTAGTATTATCTTGAACAACAATATAAACAATACAGTACTTGTATGTTGAGCCAGCTAGTCCCATCGGCATGACAACAGGAGCAGCGCTATCGATAACTGCTCTCGTGAATCAAACTAAACGACTATGACAGCAAATGAGTCCGTTCACAGGAATGGGTAAGGTAATGGGTTAGAGCTGGACGATACAAACGATCGTTTTTAGCAACGATCCCACCAACCTTTCTTCACCTGTCCCCTCCAAATGTATTGTTCCCCTCGGTAAACTAATCGCATGCTAATGGTTGTAAAAATTAAGTAGGTTATTCCTCTTGGTACGCTATTATGTAGGCCTCATTATGGGGAACATGAAATATTACATGAGGACAGCATGGACAAAGGCAGAATGAGGAAGAGTGAGTGATGGATGGAGAGTATGCGTGGGAATGTGACTGGCTAAAAAACTGGGCATCATAGACGCTAGGATTGATGCCTCCATTATAAATCCCCAGGGGTGGTTACAACACACTCTCAATTGTGCTCAGATGTTATCTCTATTCACTCATTACCAGGAGGTCATCGGTGTAAAAAGCAGCTAATTCAAGCCCTTGCCTTCCCAACAGCCCCATCACACACAGTTATCAAATTAGGACGTTAAAAGCTGTATATCTCTATCAATAGATTCGCATTAAAATGTGTGAATTATGATTACATGCATTAATGTGTGAGTGCATATACACATTTAGCAACACATAAATTTCAGTGACTCCTTGTAGAAATATGAAAATCTATTTAAGTGCGGTTTGGTTTGGCACATTTTACCATCAATTAATGACGATGTTTATATGTCGATTTAGCTTCATTTTAATGCAGCTGTGTTTTGCTTGGCCAAACCATTTACACACAGTAGACCTTCAGTAGCAAGCTGCCTAAATTTGGCTTAATAACTCCTGGATATGCATAGTTTAAAAAAATGCTCAAAAGAAACCAACATATCCGCGGCTTAAATATTGTAGTTACAACGAATTATCTGTAGATATGAAGAAGAAAAAGCTCTGCACAGTATCTGGTTTTAGTTTTTAATAGTTATGCAAATGTACGAAAAAGTGTTGGTGGTTTAGCAAATGCCATGTTTGGATTTATGCAAATCACCAAAAGTCGACGTCTTCTTCCTCAACCACTCATATAAGGAAATAACCACGTTTAATTACCCTTGCATACCGAAGCATAAAAATCAAAACTTGCCACCTTATTTGCATAGCCAATACAAAAAAGAGGAACGGGCAACAGCAAACTGCTGTCTAAGCATACTGCATGACGTACAATATGTATGTGCATGTGTGTGCGTCTTGTGGGGAGCGGTCGTGTAGCGGTTAGCATTGTGCGCTACAAACCTCCCGCTTCCGGCCAACACCAGTGACAATTATCTGAACTGGTCCTGGGCCTCCCCTAGGTCGACTCAGCCTCAAATTATCACTTGGTGCGATGTGTAAACATCGCCACTGGGGAGACAAAGGCGGCCGGGCGTGGTGATAGCCACCAACCATCTCGTGTGCCGTGCCGACCTTTATAGGTGCTCGCTAACAGCACTTGCCCCCACAGTCTGTTAAGGCTAGGTGGTTAGGACACTGCACTATAAACCCAGCCTCCCAAGTTCGATTTCTGCTCTTGACCAATAAGAGTGGCGAATATCTGAACGAGTGCTGGGCCTCCCCGACGTTGACTGGTGCGGAGTGTAAATATCAACACTGGAGAGACGGTTAGACATGGTACTGCCCACCGACATACCCCCTTGTGTGGTGTTTCCACTTGCGACAGCAATCTGTTAACGTCCATATAGGTGGTCTCTGTCTTTGTGTAGTGACATATAATGGGTCACTACGGCGCCTAGCGCCATCTACGGACAGCGAGAGGAATTGCGTGTGTAGCCCTCTCCCAGCAGAGTACACGATGTCATGGAAGAGGTCTCTCGGGGAGCATGGTTCTGGGGGCTGGCAGAGTAGGGGGCATTTGAGGACGTAGCAGCCCGATTGGCTGGTAAGGGCACGTGATAGGACAGGGTAACGTTGTGGGCCAAAGGTGAAAGAAGGGACACGTGGTGTATGGCCCAGAATCTTCTGGGAAGTTCCAGAAGGGGACATGGCTGAGGGCGGAGCCAGGCCACGCTGGGGGGGCATAAAAGGGAGGTCCCGGGGTCCCATCGGGGCTGTTTGCTGGAATGGAACCCGCCGTGCTGCGTCTTCTCCTCGGTCTCCGGTCTTTGTGCTCGGCATCGTGGGGCAAGCAGTGTGCCGACTGACCTGACCCATTTATATAGTTACCCCGTGGTGGTTACCGGTTATGTAGTTACCCCGCTGTGGTCATAAAATAAACGTATTGCTTCCTGAATTTGTGTGTCTCTAAAGTGAATCCATTACATTTGTATAAATTGAACATTTTAAATATTGACTTAAAGTTTTAGTGACTGCAGGAATTCTCTTTAGGTCTTTTGGTAAAGTCACGTAAATAGACCAATAAAATAATAAAAATTAAAATAAAGTGAATAAAAAATAATAAAATATCACGACGTTTCGATCATGACTTTACCGAAAGACCCAAGAATATGGAACATTTTAGCTCGTAAAAGTTAAATGTGCATTTATTTGCGGTTTTGTTTGGTAAGATGCATAATAAAATGTGTTTATACTCCTATCATTGACCTTTCAAAGTAATTCACTCTCATTTTCATTTAAAGATATTACGAGCGTGCCCATTTATTGGACGTGCAATGTAAAAAAATGCAACAAAGCAGGTTGTGTGTTTGTCTCTCCCTATGCCATATGCAGGTTTTGAGGAATGTTTCTGTTTGTCCCTAAATATATAATTACAAATGCACTCACATCCACTTCACTGAGAGCCTCGGACATACAGGAGCCAATCGGCAGCAGGGATTAAGCCAGATGCATTGCACTGAGTGAATCTCATTGAGTAAACTCTCTAAACAAAATATACTGATGCGTTTCATTTGTGCAGGTTAAAGGAAGTAACACATTTTTGTGATGTCACATTATTTTGGAAATGTATTGTTGAACACGTCCCAGAGGACGTCCACCGGGGATATAGGGGGCACCACGGTGGTGAGATGTTAACTCCCTTGCCTGCAGGAGGTCATGAGTTCGATCCTAACCCTACGCCTGTATATTTGGAGTTTGCATGTTCTCCCCGTGGTAGCGTGGATTTTTCTCCCGTTTATCTCTCCACACTGACAAACATGCATTTTCGAGTATTTGGCTGCTATATATTTCCACATGATAAGCCACTTCGTTGAGCAATCATTTGTTATGGCCAGGTCGCTCCTTACAAATAGCTATATTGCTTCTTGGGCCTTACCTCGTAAAAAAAAATTTGTACGTTTATTAGGGAGATTGTTGTATTCCAGGATTTTGAATGATGGCGATGGCTTGGGAAGGACTTCATCCAGCAGCAGATCGATCATGATGATTGTGTCAATTAGGTGGAAACCAATTTCTCGCCAGTAAACTCCTGACGGTTTGAGACCTATGCAGTTTGAGACCTACGGTTTGCGACTCAGGCTCACTGTCCTCATCAGCGTCAGTATCTTCTATCCATAATTCATCATCCATCATAAATCATCGTTGTAATACAACACAGGTCTCAATGCACAATTTGCAAAAACATGTGCGCCAATATATGTTACAACAAATTGATGTGTTTTACAAGAAGAAACAAATTGAATAAAAAACAAACAGTAAAACAAATAACACCATAAGATCATACTTATTAAACTATCCTAGACAGTGTGAGGATCGTCAATAAGATTTGACATTTTAGAAAATATTATTTCGATTATGATTCTTAAATTGTATATGTATTTACGTAACATTGTGCTTTCTTAAATCTATTAATTGTGTTATTGTTACAGCACGTATATATGTGGTCTCCGGCTGAATGGGTAGAGTGGGCTATGTTCTATTCTGATCCTGGCCCAACCTGGCTCAAAAAGCTCAATTAACAAAACGAAAATGACTGACAATCCCCAGATTTTCCACTTCTCGACAATTGCCTTTTTGGTCTTGAATGTATCTTATTGTTTGCTGTTGTAACTTGCTGACCCACCATACTGGACATCTGTGAAAAAGAGCTTCATAGCTCATCAGATTTCTCTAGTCTGAAGAGGAATCTGATGAGCATGGTGAACAAAAAGGTTGTGAGAAGTGAGTTATAAAACACATCGGCTTTCGCGACCAATATCATCTATAATATATATTTTTTCGTGTTACATCGCGTAAATGTAAATGTGTCATTAAACCCACCACCACCCGACAGAGCCAATTAGTAAGGTTTGTCACGTAAACAGAAGATGACAATTCGTTAATAGTACAGCAAACCGGTGTGTTGTTGTTGTTGTGGCTTTGCTCTCCAACACACCGGTGTGCTGTACTGATGTAGAGGTGCTAACTACTCACTGTTCAGTAACCTGCATTGCCACCAGGTATCAAAGGGGCAGTGCAGCGTTACCTCTGTGTGAACAACGGTTGGGGTCAGACGAGGTGAAGCGGATCGTAGCCACAGTTTGGTAAGAACCAATCAGACAGTTCCACGTGGGAATGTGGGATTGGTTAGACCTGGCCACAAACGGGTATAAGAAGGGTGAGCGCGCAGAACGCGGGGAGTTCTCTCCCTACACGAAGACCAATGCCCGGGCTGAAGATAGCCAGGACCCTGGACCCGGCCTTCCAGCCCTTCTGAGGGCTAAGGCTCGGCGTATCCAGTGGTCAAGACCCGCCGGGCCAGCGATGGGTCAGATAGCCGCCTCTAGGTCCCAGCCGGAGGACTCTAGGATAGCGGTAGACATGTGAGTAAGTCCCGCCAAGACAGGAGGCTGTACCTCCTTAGGTTAGGAAGAGATCTGTGTGTAGGTCACGCTAAGTCCGGAGGCTGTACCTTCTTAGGGTATCGGGGAGGGGACCGTATACCCCTCTGTGTGTTAAGGACTGTGTAAGAGAAGAATTACAATAAACAGAGTGTCCCTCATAAGAAGTTTATTCGTCATTATAAACACTACAACTGGAGTCAGAAGTGTTGAAAAATGGAAACAAGAAGTTCCGCCCACGTGCGAGGTCAGAATGGAGAAAACCCTGACTCACCTGCAGGAGCCGCCGGCTCCGCTGAAAGTGCCGACGCATTGCCAGCCGCCCAGCCCCCGGTTCAGCAGCCGATTGCTCCTTCTGCCATGGGAGACGGACTCCGGGCAGCACACAGCCGCCTCGCCCAGCTTCTACATGCTGCAGCCTCCATTCTTGACGAGATCAACTTGGAGGCTGTGGGCAGATCGAATCAGCCACCGGCAGATGTTCCCGCCATCGGCCAAGACGGACATTTTGATTTTCCCGCCGAGGAATTACGTGGTACCGCCAGAAGCGGAAGCCAAGAGCATTCTAGGAATGCTGGGGGCCAATCGCACCCCACAGCGTCATCAGCGCGCGATGCTGTTAACTCATGCTACTCAGCCAACGCCGCATCATCACAGTACCGACAGAGTACAGTAGACGCTATCGGCCAGGCGATCACCAATTTCTGGCTCGAGACTGTGCAGGCTGAGGAAGAAACGACGTCCGCTCTCGCCTCGCTCCTCACCATCCCCAGGCAACAAAGGGCGACTCTACAATCGACCCTCCGACAGATGTCCGACGTCTACGGGCCTCCGTCCGACGTCCGCAGCTGGTTTTATGATAGGCGACACCACCCTAAAGTGTCACCACTGGCGTTCCAGACCACTCTACTCGTGATGGCAAGAGCGGCTTACCCCCGCAAGGACGATGAAGCCATCGATGCTATAGTCCTCCAGAAGATGCTGGAACTGGCGCGCGAGCTGCGCATCGTCATTCAAGCGGTGGACGAGGAGAGTATGTGCTCGCTACGAGCCGCTCGGAGCATCCACGCGCATCTACTGCTCCACACGGATTCGACCATCGCCGCCTCGGCTTCGACATCGGAGCCTGCTAGCAGGGACGACGGATTCTCCCCCGACCGGGCCTTCATGGCGACCGGGTCAACGGGCTGGCGATCGTCCGACCATGCGGGTCGCCGTGACGACCAGCAGCGGGGACGGCCTCCTCCACGCAATGACGTATTGTGCTTCAACTGTGGCCGACAAGGCCACATCTCCTCCGAGTGCCGTGCGCCTTGACGACACTCTTCCGGATCCCGAGGCCAGGACTACAGGACGCCCATGGCATCACGGCACAATCAGGCAAGTCGCGACGCCTCTCACGCTCGGCCCTCATTCACACCATACACACCGCAATACACCATAAAAAATGCTCGCGATTCGGCGTGTGATGCGCGGTGTTCCGGCGATTCTCAGCAGCAACTCGGACCTGGGCAGTGGTCTGAGTTGGCCCATAGGGTAGTAGTGGCGACGGTAGGTTCCTCCGTGGTTGTCGGATCAATCGAGGGTATGGAATTTCGTGTGTTGGTTGATACTGGTGCGTCGGCTACGATCATTTCGGATTTGATTTATAATATACTGCCCGTACGATGCCACCCCTTGGAACGTGTTTCTATCCCGTGTTTCGCCGCTAATGGAAGTTCGCTGGGCATTATTGGGCAAATTCGTGCACAAATGTCGCTTGGTGACATTAAATTAGCGGGGCCTATTTTGGTCTCTTCCTCCCTCGCCGTGCCACGTTTGTTAGGCACTGACTTTCTCGCGAAAATGCCTATTAAGATCCTTATAGATCAAGGCTGCATCGAACTCCTGTAGGGTCGACGGATGACGTTCTTGCCCACGCCCTCACATCTGCGCACGGCAAATGCCTCTGTGCAGGCGTTCGTCTCCAGTACAGTCCGTATTCCGCCAGGAACACAAATGCTCGTGCCCTGGCGACTAAAGAAACCGCTAGCCCCGGACGCCTTGGCACATGGCGTTTTGCTGGGACCCTCGAACTATTAAAGGGTTGGATTTAGTGGCTCCACAGACCCTCGTAGCAGCTGACAGGGAGCCGTTCTTGCAGGTGTTGAATGTCGGATTGTCCACAACCGTCATTCCGCAAGGAACTGTGCTCGCTCATGCGGCCGCGGCGCCCCTGGGGACCTGGTTCGTGGGACACGTGTTTGACAGGCCACAGGTTTCACCTCCTTCCGAATCAGATGAGGAATGGTTGGGCGCGCTCTGCGCAGACACAGGTGTTCTGTCTGGTTCACAGCGAATTAAATTGCGCGCTCTTCTGCAATAATTTTCTGATATATTCAGTAAATCTAAATTTGATATTGGCTGCACCAAGCTGCTGCGTCACCACATTGATACTGGTGACGCTGCCCCTATTCGACAAAACCCGTTTTGGCTTAGCCTGGCGGAGAAGCAGCATGTTAAATCGGCTGTGGATGACATGCTGGAGTCCGATATCATTTCTCCTTCCACTAGTCCCTGGGGTGCTCCAATAGTGCTGGTCAAAAAGCATGATGGTAGTCTTCGTTTTTGCGTTGATTTTCGGCGCCTACATAAAATCTCGGTAGCTGACGCCTACCCTCTCCCTCGTATGGACGAGTCATTGGATGCCCTGGCAGGGGCGCACTATTTCTCCACTTTGGACCTTCTGTCGGGGTTTTGGCAACTCCCCCTCGACGAGGCGTCAAAACCTAAGACTGCTTTTCGGACACCACAGGGCGTTTTTGAGTTTAATAGATTGCCCATGGGTCTCCACTCGGCCCCAGTGACATTCTAGAGGCTCGTGGAACTGGTCCTCGCCGGGCTCCAGTGGGACTTATATCTCATTTATCTTTATGACGTCATCGTCTTTAGCCGCACGTTCGGCGAACACATTGAGCGATTGCGTGCTGTCTTCTTGAAAATGCGGGCCGTTAACTTAAAATTCAAGCTGCAGAAGTGTCACCTTCTGCGTGAGTCTATGTGCTATTTGGGCCACATAGTCAGTCGCTCGGGATTTTCTACTGACCCTGAAAAAAACAAATGCATTCGCCAATGGCCGACCCCTACATCTGCGGGCGATGTTCGCAGTTTGATTGGTTTTGCGTCATATTACCGCCGTTTTGTTGCTGGTTTCGCGACGATTGCCAAACCACTTCATGCCCTTACGTCCAAAGTGGTGAAGTTTCATTGGGGGGATGCGGAACAGGCCGCATTCGACTCCTTGCGGAACGCACTCGTAACGGCACCGTCCCTTGCATACCCCGATTTTTCCATACCATTCGTGTTGGACACCGAAGCTAGCAATCCGGGGATTGGCGGTGTTCTGTCCAAAAAGGTTGATGGCATTGAAAGGGTCGTTGCCTATGGTAGCAGAGTTTTGTCTCCTGCTGAACAAAGATACTGTGTTACCCGACGTGAGCTGCTGGCCATTGTCTTTTTCATTCAGCAATACAGGCCGTACCTGTATGGTCAGCATTTTACCGTGCGATCTGATCATTCGGCATTACAGTATGCTCTGCGGGTTGGCCAACCGTCCGGCCAGCTTTCTCAGTGGCTCGAAGTCCTTCAGGACTATGATTTCAACGTTACTTACCGTAAGGGTGCACAACACACGAATGCCGATGCGTTGTTTCGCCTCCCGCCGGCTCAAAAATGTGCATGCTTTTTGGGCTCTGGCCGTTGTAAGCCGCCACTGCCTGCGCAGGTCGTGCCTCTCGAAACGGTGTCCGCCACGCTTCCCGTCGCCTCAGCGCCGATGTCGGATCATGCAGATCCAGCGGCCAGTAACGACTTGCTGGGGCTGACTTTGGCCGAATGGGGTCGGCACCAGAGCGACGACATTTCGTTGTTGCGGTTGCGTCGTCACGCGAATAATGCGGCTCCGCGTCAAGGGAAATTAAATTAATTTGTTATGAAGCGCGGCTTGCTGATGCATTGGGATGCTGACTCGTGTCAACATAAAATTGTCATGCCCTCCGCCTTGCGATGTAAAGCCGTATGGGCAGCGCACGAGCGCCTGTTACACCTGGGTGTTCATAAAACCATTGGGTTGTTGCGGTCGCAATTTTTCTTGCCGGGCATGCTGCGCGATGTAACCGACATTCTACTGGGGTGCACCCAATGCGCGCAACGTAAACCGCCGGCTAAAACGGCATGCCCGCCCCTGCAACCCATTTCGGTGTCTCGTATAAACGAGTTGGTGGCTCTCGATATTTTGGGCCCTTTTCCTACTATGCCACGTGGTAATAAGTACCTTCTGGTTGGGGTAGAATATTTCACCCGGTGGCCTATTGGCCTGGGCCCTCTAAAACCAGTCGGCAGCGGCCGTCGTGGATGCCTTTGTTCAGGGCTATGTCCTGGACAAGGGCGCACCAGAACGGTTGCTGACCAATCAGGGAAGAAATTTTTCAGGAGTCCTGTTGAATGATGTGTGCCGCCTGTTGGGCACAAATAAAGTGCGCACTTTGCCCTACCATCCCCAAACCAACGGCATGGTAAAGCGCTTGCATAGAACTCTCACCGCTATGTTATGCCATCAGGTCGATGAATCCCAACTCGATTGAGACTTACGGGTTACAGGGGTCCTCGCCGCATACCGCATGGTACCTCACGCGGCGACGGGATTTTTTCCATTCTTTTTCATGTACGGCAGGGATGCTTTTCCTCCCGCCGACGTTCGGCTGGAGATAGAACAGCCACCGCAGAAATCCAAGCTCGTTGACCACTTGCGATTTGACCTCCGTAAGTTGGCCGAGGCACAGGAGGCTGCCATTGAAAATTTGGCTTCCCGCCAGCGAGCGAATTTGAGACTGCATGATCCTCGGATGTCCACGCATTGGTGGGCACCGGCATACAGGGCATGGCTTCACTGCCCCCAGGTGCCGTTGTCCACATCGGCAAAACTCCTCAGGCCATGGCGGGGTCCGGTGGAAGTGGTTAAGGTCCTGCATCCCCAATGCGTTAAAATTCGCTGGGGACGGCGTCGCTGGTTCGTCCACCCTTCTCGGTTAAAAGCCTTCGTCACGCCACGTGCCCCTGCAACACACACACAACACGGGGGCTGAGTGTGCGACGCGTCCGACTTGCCAGATGTTGCCCCGTTGGTGCCTAACCCACTGCGCAGTCGTGTCGTTCCTCCTGCAGATGACACGGGAGTGACAGAGCCGAGCAGGCCACGTTCGGCCTCGATGGACCATGGGTCATCAGGAGTCCCCACAGAGATGCCTCCGGACCCACCTGACGCTCTTGTTAATCTTCCTACATCTCCTGTGCCGCTAAAGAAGCTGGCTGTCCCCTACGATGGCCCCGCGAAACACACGCGCGCTAAATCTCGCAGGTTTTTGTAATGTTCACCTTGCTTGCTGACACGTTCCCGGTTCCAAATCGGTTTGCAACACACGTCGCCTGCTCTGTCACGTCGTTGTGTGTTCTGTGTCATGCCTAGTTTTGCCATGTACATACGTTGTGTTATTAGGGGGGGGTATTTATATGGGTTTCTCTTGTTCTGTTTTGTTCACAAGGAACACTCACATTTCTTGCGTTGCTAGGGTTTTTCGGGGTTTCACATTGTTGCAGCCGGGATGGCTGGAGCTTCCAAAGGAGGGGGTGATGTAGAGGTGCTAACTACTCACTGTTCAGTAACCTGCATTGTCACTAGGTATCAAAGGGGCAGTGCAGCGTTACCTCTGTGTGAACAACGGTTGGGGTCAGACGAGGTGAAGTGGACCGTAGCCACAGTTTGGTAAGAACCAATCAGAGAGTTTCACGTAGGAATGTGGAATTGGTTAGACCTGGCCACAAACGGATATAAGAAGGGTGAGCGCGCAGAGCGCGGGAAGTTCTCTCCCTACACGAAGACCGAAGCCCGGGCTGAAGATAGCCAGGACCCTGGACCCAGCCTTCCAGCCCTTCTGAGGGCTAAGGCTCGGCGTATCCAGTGGTCACGACCCGCTGGGCCAGCGGTGGGTCAGATAGCCTCCCCTAGGTCCCAGCCGGAGGACTCTAGGATAGCGGTAGACGTGTGAGTAAGTCCCGCCAAGACAGGAGGCTGTACCTCCTTAGGTTAGGAAGAGACCTATGTGTAGGTCCCACTAAGTCCGGAGGCTGTACCTTCTTAGGGTATCGGGTGAGGGGACCGTATACCCCTCTGTGTGTTGAGGACTGTGTAAGAGAAGAATTACAATAAACAGAGTGTGCCTCATAAGAAGTTTATTCGTCATTATAAACACTACACTAGTAACCAATTGGCATGTTCTGTTTACGTGACAAACCTTACTAATTGGCTGTGTCGGGTGGTGGCGGGTTTAACGACACATTTATATTTACGCAATCTAACCGAAAAAAAAGCGATATTATGAGTTCTAAGAGTTCACTTACACGAGTACATTCTACATCAATGTTGTTTAATTATCCACCAGTACCAATTTACTTGTTCTGTGAAGCAACTATTCGGCGTAGATTTTGACGTTAAAATAAGATGTTTGATGATTCTATAGCCGTATGACCACCACCTTTTTATTTGCACATATTATTGTGCCAATTAATATATGCAGTGATCAGTACTTGTAAAAAGTGCCATGACCAGACAGAATTTTCCTGGAGACAATAAACTACCTATAATCATTGGCTAATTCACAATAAACGTAATCTGGTGCTGAGATATTTGACACAAACACGACATGTCACTCAATACGCTAGTTGAGCTTATTTGCTCAAGTGACATTTAAAAAATGAAATATCACCCTGCTATTTAAGGCTGCAAAATGTACAAAGTAAATAGATGATGCCAAAAAATGGTCAGGGAACTGGAGACAATAGAAACTATTAAAATTATTGAAAGCTATTACATTTGATACCATATGGAACTTGATACATAAAGCAGGTAACATTCGCAGGTGCATCACACGCAGAACATTTTAAAGTAAATTACAGTGCCTTATTATTTTTTAACAAGGATGTCTATAATTGTCAGGATTACTTAGGCGAATAAGAATGGCGTGCGATATAGATGCACCTTGGCGACTGAAAATTGGCCTCTTTGAGAATGACCTCATGTGTATGCAAGAGGGAGCTCACAGTGAAATGTGGCTCCTGGTGATGTAATGCTTTCTGGATCCTCATGACCGGCTCGGCTGCGGTGTGTGTATAAGCACTGGGCTATCAGAGAGTATTGTTGGTCTATTGCATCACTCGGAAAACCACATTTGACATGCGCTTTCATACACCCACCAGTTGAATGTCTTTTTTTACCATTAATATTTCATAATGAGGCTCGTTCATTACGTTGATTTACGACGTGTTTTAAAAAATGCAATGTTTTACGGAACGTTTAAAAGTCTTGTCACTGTGTTTTTAAAAGTCCACCTGCTTTCGCATTGACAGTGAACTTTATTACGTTTTAATAATAAACAGAATCATCATCACCTCATTGCCTGTCAATGAATCCATTAATATTTAACGTTTTCTCGCGATAAATTTCGTACCGGTAAACCTTTATAATGATAAATATATATATAAACATCCCACACACAATACAACGACAGGGCATTTAAATTTTTATCAGTTTGCTGTTTATAAGCAGTAATGATGATATATCCACCTGTTAAAAGCGTGATGTCATGCCTCGCTGGGCTTTTATCTCCATTACCCATGCCCGGGTGGCGCCGTTCAGGAGCGGCGCAGTTTGGGTGATCTCATTGCCCGTGCGGAGCTCCGCTGTTGTACAAAGACATAACGAGCGCGCTTCCCCCCCCACCACCACCAACAACACCCACTAAGTGATGTAATCAGATGAGATCATGGGCTCTTTATGGATTATTAGCAGAGAGAGAACCATGGTGTTCAGAGTTACCATGGCTTTATGTTTTTTTTAAAGGCGCACACTGCGTGTCTAACCAATATTGAAAGCCAAGGCACCATACACACCGTGGTCCTACATTATGCAACGGTTAGTGGCGTTAGTCAAAACGTTCAAGGAAAGAGGAATGAGATGTGTCATGAATTGTCGCTTATTCCACGCTTGTTATGGGAAGTTCTCGTTTTGAAACGGTTAATAGTCAGCTGGTATAGTTAGCATACTGACTCGACTTTCAATTACAGAGGTTGCCGGTTTGACCTCCTGGTGAAACAAAGGAAACGTTTCTTAACCCCCCTCCCAACTCCTGGCCACCCCTGCCCATCCAGCAGTGTAAATGGGTAACACCTTAGGGGCCATCCATTGAGTAGGTACGCAGAAATCTGTCAAAACTTGACCCCCCCCCTCCCTGTACGCACGCGGACTTTTTACCCCCCCCCCCCACCTGCGTACGTTCGCCCCCCCCCCCGAATCCTATAGAATGGCCGATATTTAATCCACGCAGAAACGATTAAGGATTAATAAGATTAACGTGTTTAAGCAAACAGATAGTCCACCGCCGGACTATCTAACTCATTTGAAGGCCAATGTAGACAAATTATTATCGAGGCTTCACCACCCCCTCCCCCGTTTCCTATGCGTACATAGTCAGTAGACCCCCCCCCCCCCCATACGCAAGCGTACGCATTTGGGTTAACCCCCCTCCATGCGTACGTACTAAATGGATGGCCCATTAGTTCTCAGTCGATCAGCTGGTTACATTTGGTTGGGTCAATTGTGGATGCTCCCATCTCATCCAAGACGTCTGACCAGCGTAGTAGAGTGGGCCAAAAATACTCTATCGAGGAGTTATCTACAGTTCCCTCTGGTGATTCCTTCTGCAAGCAGTGGTGTGATTGTTGATTTTTTTGTTGGCTGATTAAGCATAACTTTGTCTAAATGCAACTGTTCCATTGCAGTTGCTCAACGTCAAAAGGTGTTTACTGTCAATTGCGCATGTCACTGTGACACATGTTACGCTCGAATACCTTTACACTAAATAAAACGTTTTTTTATTCCGTGCATATTGCCGGCTGGAAAATGAGTGTGGAAACCGGTTCAGAAAATTAATTAAAAAAACGTGAGAGTAAGCAAACAATCATGGAGAGGTTCTTGCTTGGAATTTCACTAAGAGACCGAAAGTGGAACGCATGGATTATTGAGCATGTAAAATGTAAAGACATAGTTTGAGCTGTTAAGAAAAGTGGGCCTGAGTGGGACATCACTCAAAACTATACTATATTTTGTTCTTACCAGGTAAGGTTCCACTGAGCTATAGAGATGTTTTTGTCAGAAGCCATTTGGCTACAAATTATAGCTCTATGAAGTGGCTTATCACGTGGATTTTTTTAGCAGCAGCCAAATACTCTAAACGCATGTCTCTAAATGTTTTGCAGACTCCTGTAATGTTGTCCTTTCTGCAGGAACCTACTGTGCTACAACACACCCACGTTTTTGTATTCGTGTCAAACGACTGGCAAGACTAGTAGCGGTACGGTACTCAATTTATATCGCTTGTTTTCGTGTTTGCCTCAGTGGCATTGTTTACAAGAGTAAATGGCAAAGGTCAATCCGGGGTGCAGTGTTCAGTACCACCACAAATAAAGGATCACGTCCCTTTCACTGTGGAATTAAGCCTCCTCCTCCTGATTCTGACAAGATGAATGAAGTAGGAAATGAGGATGCATATCCACTTTTGCCCACCGCATGTGGGTTAAACAATAATCCACCACTTTCCTAATTGTCACCCCCTCCCATTTTTCCCCCCTGGTTGCATAGAGCTGTTTTCGCATCAATCTATGACAGAACAATGCCCCATCTGTGCCGGGATCCAGTGGTTCAGATAACTTTCTGCTGAGTCTCGTCGCCATTTAATGTGCTCAAATCGCGTGTTTGTATTTGTGTTGTTTGGTCATTCGTTAGTTTTTTATATATATATAAATGACAATCTTTCTTATTATCATTTATAATATTCCATTAATAATGTACCCCTTCCCAGTTTAACATACTCAATGTAGACTTAAGATTGATGCTGATTATATTAGAATACATAAACAAATTATTATGCCTGATATATGTATCTCTTACCACATGATAATGTTGATGTTGTCCTTAATATATTAACAGTAACTGGTATGTACAGATTTCAAATTGATGGCAGTGGTTTGCCCTTTAACACTTTTCAATTGCATAGACAATCTTAGCAAGATTATAGTAACTTACATTGCTTAACAGGACTCAAACCAATCCATAAGAAAATAAATATGTCCATATCAGTTTTTATTATCTATAATTTCATATGTTTATGATCCACATGGTCAGCATGCGTCCTTCAATATTGGAGAACCATGCTAGAGACAACTGGTTTGTTTCCAATTCTGCCAAAGTAGACACTGCATCTGAGCATTTCAGCTTGAAGGCTGGCTTGATGAAGTGGAAAAAGCGTATATACGCATGGGCTTTAAAGCTGTCTAGGAACAAAGCGCTAAAATGAAGGGGTGTAAGCGGGTCAGTGGATATTGATTTTATGATTCTCGCCGCAGAGATGAGTTCATGCAGCCGACCGGCGGGGAATTTCCCCTGAGGGCCAGGGAGGCGCTGGGAGAGAGATGCGCATAGGAATCCCAGACCAAAATAGTGGGCGTTCAGGATTGTCCCTGGGTGCCAAGCAGATGGCCCACGCTCTGGCCAGCTCCTTTGTATTAACATACTCTTTTGTTCCTGACAGCCAGGGCTGTGGAAACACGTGTTCCTCCTGGGGTTTTCAGCTCAACGTGATTTTACTCTTGCTTTCCAAATGTGGCCTCCCTTTCGTTATTCTTGCGTGCGCGTGCATTGTCAGGTCCCGCTTTTGCCGACCATGGAATTCCAGCCAAGCGTCAAATAATCTGTCCTTAATTCAGAACAGGTGCTGGAGATAGGATCCCAATTAGTGCCCAGGATAAATGAGGACGTTCGTTATGACAACTTGCTCATGTTTGCGCTTTGTTTATTCCTAAATGTACAACTAAAGAGATTTAGAAAGGGTACAGTTGTTTGTTTCTGTGCATTATTGATTTTAAACTAAATTTTTTAAAATCCGCACTATTCTATTATTACAGGATTTCGACTGACAGCTGACAAATAATAGCGACGGGGTATTTATTGCAAAGCTATTTCGAGATAAAGTAAAAAAAAGTATAAAGTAAGACAAGATGTGTGATATGTGTAAAAATGTATGACAGTACGTTGTATTTGTTCATTGTTAGGCTTGTAATTGGCAATAAAAGCCAATGGTGCATATGCACATCATACAATAGTAACAATGTAAATGAATTTACATTTAAATAAACATACACATGACAATATGAGATGCACCATAACCCAGCTGATATAGGAGCCACTGTAAAATATAGTCCACGTATACTACATTGGTTTAAAAAAAATACATTGAATGTTTAAATCACACAGACAAGCCTTTCCCTTTGATTTGGATTAATTCCCTTATTTATGGGATTAAATTACAGATTTTATGCTGTTATGGTCTTGCACTCTAATATTATCGGAGGATAATAACTCAATAACACAGTAATAATGCTTCTGAAGTCCACATGTGCCTCTTGATTCATCATTGCCATGAGATAGAATGGTGGGCTTCTGTTCTTTCCAGATTTTTTTTCTCAAACTGGGGTATTTTCGCGCAGCAAATGATATTGAATGCACAGCAATAGCACAGCAATAGGGCAGAAACAAAAGTCCAAGAGTCAACGTGTGAATAGAAACGAGACAAGTGTGTACTGATCTCTGAAAAGCATACACAAATGTATATCAGTCAAATTTAAGTGAAACTGAATTTAATACTAAAGAACTTACATTTTGGGCAGCAGAGGGCAGTGCAGCAGAATATATTGCTGGACTGTACTCTGCTCCGACAGCTATGTCCCTCCCCCCCCTCCACACACTGACAAGGGTGGTGAAATATGGTCAAATAGCCCCACACCTTGCACGGCCGTACAGAGGCCCTCATCCATCAGTGGATTGTCAGCAGGGTTGTATAAATGTACAGCCCAGGTTGGTGAAGGTGGGGGCAGGAAAGAACACTGCATTTTGCTGCACTACCCTCTACTGCCAAGAACACCCACTACACCTATTTTGTGCTTTTGGTGGTAACCCATTAAAAGCAAGATCCAGGCTCAAGCCTGCTTAGTTTATTGAATTGGGCGCATTCTGGGTGATTTGATTATACAGATGAATTCTTTGGCGGCTTCGGGGAGGAAAAGGAGTGCCGGATTTTCAAAAATGCCGGATAATCACTCATTATTATTTTTAAATAGCTTCTTTTTGCACATTCTTGGATAACATTATGTTTTTAGGTGTTGTGTATGTTTTTTTGGTGTTTTATATTTGTTTATAATGTGCAATTGGCAGAAACATACAAAGATAAATTTAAATATCCTACCGTAAAAAGTTACTGTATTTACTGTCCTGTACTTACCACTTCAATCTCGAATACTCTGCATGGGGTGATGTACTTACAACGCTCTTGTTTCAACAACAACATGAGTTTGACGATCGCCGGACTGATGCAGACGTTAGACTGGTGCTCCGGCGAATGTGGTTGGCTACCGTATGTAGCCAACCACAACCGTGCTAATTGGAGGTAGGGGAATTGTGTAAACTGACAAGTAAATTTCAGTGTTCTCTGTACTTAAGACGGCTTCGGAGAAAATACACTTATTAACATTTACCGTCACAGCCAATTCCACCCATATTCTCCAAAGTTTGAAGCAAAATGCGTAATTTTTCATGTAAATGTATCAACAGAAAAGTATTAAACTGCACCCAGCCATTATCCAAGCTTTATTGTAGTATTTCATCCTCAGCAGACCCAAACGAGGAGATGGAGCGATGGAATCAGCTGGTGTGCAGGTGGCAGGTGGATTATTAGACCACGTGATGGTGAGGGACTTGGGGGTGCCTTCATCCAGCAGTGAATTGATCGTGGCTGATGATTGAGACCCCACAAAGTGCACAACAATGGAGTAAGTAACTTTATTTTATTAACCATGGAAACGTTGCATGAATTTGCGATGTAATAAGACTCTTGTTATGACTCTCTTCACAGCCTCCATCCAGGTGTGTCCCACTCCATCTTTCCAGTGTTCTCACACCCACAACCTTGACAAACAGCCACCTCTCAGCATGCTTTCAGCCAAGAGCCATCTCTCTCCCTGGCACAGAACTGCCCAGGCCCTCCATTAAGCTCTGCCCCAGATGCCCTTATCAGGTGCTAATGTATGCGCAACCACTTTTCTTCCCTGCCACAGCACACACAATACCGCCTCTCTTGTCAATTATCATTCATCCTTGATCAAGAAAACTCTTTGTTTAGTCAATCGACGTGTGAAGGAGGAGTGTGAGCAGCTTATTCTTTATACATTTAATGAGTTTCAATTGACCTTTGTCTCCTTGCTTGGTCGTTCCTGTTTACCATCAGCTCAGATAAGCCTGAGACAGTCTTTGTGATGCACCCAAGATTGTTATCTTGCGTTTACACCAGGGTGTTGGGAGAACTTCCTACAAACGGTGTACTATTCTTATTGACGACGTTTGTACATGGGTGTGTGTTACAAAATCCATCAAGATAGAAATGTGAGTACAATTCTTGCATTGTCAAACAACCTCCTAAATTCGTATAGAAATGCCTTCATCCAGCAATGGACTGAGAAAGCTTTGTACAATGTGTTGTTCTCATTATTTGTTTAATAATACTTCAGCACAATTAAAATAATACATATTACACCTATCTTCATCATAATCACATTACATGCCCTAAATACTCTTTTTCTTTTCAATGAAAATTATTTTGATTTTAAAAAAAGCCTTCGTTAGAAGGGAAGGCATTGTTGTTCACACAATTGTAATTCAGGACAAAAATGTTGATGTATAACATATCTTCTTGAGGGAAAAAAAAATGTAGGCTCTTTATACGGTAACTAAACCCACACAGAAATTATTTACCGGCCTATTATTATGGCCAGGAGTCTTTTTCCAGCCACGTTTGCTGTGGGGAGGGCCAGGCTAGTCTTGCTAAGCGGATTGGCTGTAATTGCACCCCGGCATTTTTACAAAAAATAAGGGTCATCGGAGTCCTCTGACTGGACTTGGCACAAAGACACAGCTCTGTTTACAGTATATTCTCCAACTTGTACAATCCCTGCTTTATGACTCCGCTCGCCTTTTTACTCTTTTAAATCTTTGCCATTACAACCTAAATTTTATTTTTGTGTTACTGCGCTGGCCATGGTGCACAGGCACGAATAACTAAACACACATTCATTAAATTAAATAAAAATAGAGTAACACAGGCAGTGTTATAAAGAAGGATCAATAAAAAAGGGCCGTTTTCTGACATTTTAGCAATGGCCCTCTCCATAGCTCTGGATACACATCGAACTCTGCTATGAAGAAGGCCCATTTCCCAAAATGTTATCTATTGTTTTCCTTTTTAGGCCAGTGTCATTGAGGAGCCTTGCATCAACTTAGAATGGATTTAGTTTCTTGCACGTAGATTACTCTCAATGTCGCATATGCCACAGTGGCATTTGTAAATTTCTAGGTAGTGCAATAATTACAGCATGTTCCTAACCCGTTACGCCTCATATACGCAGACAGAAATTGCCACACGAAACACGGAGAGTAAATTGGCCATCAAACTTCGCGACTGCTTTCATTCATCGACGCAAAGCACTAATGACAACAGGGAACGAAAGGCACCGCTGCTTTAGCCATGAATACTAGACAATGGGTTTTTCTCGTAGGTAATACAACTGTGGAAGTATGTTACTCGTGCCCTTTGATTGAAATGAGTGGGTCTTGTTTTGCAGGTTTTCTGTACCGGTTTATCCACTCTTCCGGTTTGATTGAGTGAGCTCGTCTGGCTGTTGAGCTTTGTTTGAAAGAGCTGAGACGGGAGGCATAATAAAAAAATTGCTAGCAGCGTTGTATACAATGTTTGGGGACTGCTTGCTTGCATATTGCTGCTTGGTTAAGTTATTTTATGATAGTCGTTAGTCATCCAACACTGCATGGAGTGGTGATTTTATTTTTGAATATGGGCCTTTACACAAAACGTAAGAATATTTTAGGATTTCCACCGAATGTCAGGCAAGTAAGTGTTCATATGATTAGGTGATCTCCTTCACTGGTCCACTGGGCCGTACTTCGAGGCTAGAAATGTTCTCTAAAGTACACTAGCGAGTGATATATTGTGCTCAGTTGATGAATGTTAAACATAGACATGCGGACCTGTGGGAGGTTTGGGTGCACTGGGGTTTGAGAAGCTCTGGACGAGAAGAATGCACGAAAATATGTTCAGTTTATTGTTCCTTTCGTAACATCGGGTTTATCTCAGAAGTGTGCAAGAGTGGCCAAGTTTTAAACATACAGCACACAGCGGAGGATTTTGGCATGCCTGGTTTTCATGGGGGAAAAAGGTGTTGTATTAGATGTCAGCGTTTTATATACAATGCGTTTGTTCTACCAAGATATTACTCTGAGCGAGTTAATTTCACTGAAAACGCGTTCGCTAGTACGCCACGGTAAATCATATCGCATCCACATATACCATACAGTAAACTGATGAATTAATGCAGTTGAACAATTGTTGTGGACATACACTATACAAAGTACGATTTGAGTAACAACTGTTAAGCACGGCTGCGTCTATTATGTTGAACCATGAAAACGAATGCTACTTATATGCATCAAACAAAGTAGCATCTCTGTACTTGACTGCAAGCGATAGGGGGCATATTTGTTCTGCCCCGTAATACCAGCAAAGAACATTTCGTAAACATCTGTTGTTTATTTTTCTTCAAAATGTGCTTGGCGCGTTGTTGTGTTAGTGATGTGTCTGTTAGAGGGCTATGCAACAATGGTTGTGCTGTTTATATTCATGGAGGGCGGATGGCTATACTTCGGTGTGGTTTTAATTTTTGAAAACTCGATGTAACGACATCTTTGCATGAACCAAAACTAAATTTTCTTGTCATTGTGACAAACGCATGACGTTTATTGGTGGCAAAACGTTCTTAAGCAGGCGTTTTGTGTCTCGGTGAGATGCCCTTTACGATTCACTTGAGCCTGAGACCAAAATGCCAAACAGATGCTTTCAGATTCGGCTCGAAAATCAGCATGTGCCCTCGGGTAAATCATCTTTCTTACATGATTGAGGTTGAAGATTGGCGATCTAGGTTGTGTGGTTATTTGTTTTGAGTTAAAAAAAACCTGTAAAAACATTCGGTTATGTAAATGCTTGAAACTGAACTCACTCCCTCTGTTTGAATCCATACACATAGGGGGGTGTTTGGTGTTAGATTACCAATACATTTTGTCCGAGTGTGTGAAGCGTTAAATACGTATTTAGTATACGTTTGTAGGACGAAATGATTCGCCAATTGAATTGTGATGTACTGAAAAAAATAACTATAAAATAACTCATAAGCACAGGGCCATAGGTCAACGGATAATATAAAACATACGATGCTTTTTATGTGATTCGTTAAACCAATACCCTCAGGGCACGTCATTTGAAGCCAAAGAAGAAGTTAAGCACCGATAATTTGGTAATTTAAAAACAAAACACGACCATCGCGGCACGTTTGAAGCTTTCATCCAACAGTGGATTGACAGGTTCGTAAACTTATTCAAACAAAAACACATTTGCAACATGTTGAAATCGCATCTCAACGCCATTCACAGAACTGTACTTAATTTCCTACCCAGTCCTACCAATCACCAACTAACCCCACGATACTGACACACCGTGCACTCTTTGCTGATAAGGAACAATCTTGGCTGCAGATTAAATGTTCATCGTTTGATTTGGAAGATGCTAATTTGGGGATATTTAATGCGCATTATTCACACTTAAAACTATAACGTGTAATTTATTGGCAGCGTCACATTAATTTACTACGGAAGTCACAATCAAACCTGCTAAACAGGGTTATTTTTTTTTTACAAATGTTCAAACTGACTACCATTAACATTAATTCAAGCATTATTTTTTTTAAGAATACGGGTGTAACCTTTTGAACAATAATCAATTATAGTTTGTCTCAATTCATTCAGGGTGCTTGGCCGAGTTTTATAAACAACGGATTTGAGGTTATTCCACAGGGAGAAGACATTTTCATATTAACGAAAGATTAACAAAAACTGAAAAATAAACAATTAAAATGCTGTAATGCCAGCATTAAAATAAATTAAATAACCATCTTTCCTGAGTTTTGGGCCACCCTGTATATGTACAACTGTTGACCATCATCATCAGACATGATCAATGCACTGCTCGATAAAGGCCTCCTCCACTCGTCGCCATCTCTCACCATCCTGCGATAATAATAATCCATCTAGCACCTGCACAAGAACTGATTTCATCGCTCCATCTCCTTGAATGTCTTATCACGCCGTATCTTCGCTGGATGCCCATTCCTTTGCTGCCACTCAAGCATTATTTTGACCGATCAGGTGAGAATTGATGACGCTGCGTCAGCAGTCCTCCTGCTGTGTTTGTCTCACCTGATGACGGTTGCTTGTGTTGCGATCGAAACGTCACGTGATCTATTCATTTTTCTATCTACGTGACTTTACCGAAAGAACCGAAGAGTATGGATTCCTGCAGTCACGAAAGCTTCAAATCGAGATTATTTTAACAAATGTCAGCCCTGCCATGATATGGCTTCATTGCCAGTCTTTTGCTGGTGCCACGTGTAAAGCGCCGTGGTGTTGTTGCCAGACGTAAATACTGTGGTGTACAGTATTTATCCTCTCTTGCCTGTTGGCACACGTCCCACTTTAACAAAAAATATATAACACAGGACTTACATTTTGAAAAAGTGGTTTTGGATTACCTCTTTAAACACCGAGCACATAACGGGAATCGACTATGCTGTAATGCAAGACAAGATATTCATGCGCGTAGACATGTAGGACGATCCATCAAAATAGTAACGGGTGAAATGGCAAAGGCTCAAATTCGCCTGTCACTTTTTTCTTTGAAATGATCTCATATAAGATGCTTAAATAACTCCTATTGAATTTACCAAAAAATATATATCTTTGCATGCATCTGCTTTGCGAACGTGAAAGAACATTGAAAGCATTGGTACGCATTTGGTTTATATCCTATTCCTAAACGTCGACTGTAGCAACATCCCTTGGCCTAGTGTGAGCCAGTCATGGGGATCCATAACGAAACAATAATTATACAAAAAGTCTTACAGACCATGTTATGCTCTCCATTATGAACAGTTAATAAGCCTTACCCTTTTGGAAAAGCTAATTTTAGATAATCTTTCAGTAAGCCATTATTGTACGGGAGCTAAATGTCGCAGTGAACTGCCTCAAGGCTAAACATTGAAATTATCTGTATTCTCTTTGGGTTCCACCGGTTATACAAGTTAAAATAAATACACCTCTAAAATCGGTCACCTTAATGTCAAAGTAGACAGTTGAACTTGAAAATTTAAACAAGTTTTTTTTATCAAGATGTTATTTTTGACATTTAAAAAAAATGTAGCTTGCGTCACGCTGGCAAACATAAGGCATAAAAGAATGTAATCTCGAGCAGAGGCATTTGTTTATACAGTACAACTACAAGGAGTCGGTAAAAGTGCAGCCCTGCCATTAAATGTTCACGCCACTGCTGGCGAAAGGGTCTCCACTAGAGGGAAGACCCTCTCGAGATTATTTAGTCTACTCTTCTATGCTGACCAGACTTCCTGGAAGTTGTACACCCCTATAGCTGCCACTGCTATTCAGTGGCCTAAAATATGGCTCTAGGGTTTGGTGTTATACTTTATTTATGTAGTTTATTGTTAAAAAAAAATCGGTCACAGTCCCTATGATCACTGTTACATTGCATTTATGGCTTTTATTTTGGTGATTTCGAAAACGTTTTTTTTTGGGTTTGGCCATGTTTTTGTTAATTGTAGTACGGAGTTAGACTGATGGCTTAATCTTAGTTGTCTTGTGGTTGTTGTTGTTATTTGACTTGCATTCCACTGGGATTTTTGCACACAGCGTTGGTGTACGGTGCTATTTCAGGAATATTTTGATATTTTTTTCCTGGATTTTCTGTTTGCACAGTCACATAGTCACTTTAAGATGTTTTCTTGTTCATGTTTTTTGTTTGTTGCGGTTGCACCCGATTCAAGAGCCGAGTGGTTCACAGGGCTATACCAAAATAAATGGAACTAAATGGAACCACTTTCACTTTACTCCACCACCCACAGCCTGCCGACCAACGATGGCGTACACACATGCAGTCCTCTACTTACGATGGAGATGCGTTACGACGGCCCCCCATCGTAAGTCAAACATATCGTAAGTCGAAGATGGCCCTAGGCTAACCAGGATTCCTAAAGAATGGTGATAATTTCGTAAAAGAGCAATTTACAGTACCGTACTGTATAAACTATATACTGTATGTATTTATTAATTACAATACTGTATTGCACAGTAAAATGTAAAGTAAAAAAACAAGGTAAATTCTTAACCTACCTATGTGAACTGCAATTTAATAGAAAGACGGGAGATGCGTACATCCCGGCAGCGTTCCAACGTACAGAATCGTACCTCGTACGCTGCTGCGTTTTCCTGCCGCACGAAATTTAAAATATTTTTTACCATCTTCTTTGGTTCTTTCGGTAAAGTCACGTAGAATGAGAATAAAATAATAAATTGATAAAATAAAATAACACAATAATATTCTCACGACGTTTCGGCCACAACACAAGCGGCCTTCATCAGGTGAAGGGACGAGACTGTCTGGTAGGACAGTGCTGGAGTGTCCCTTCACCTGATGAAGGCCGCTTGTGTTGTGGCCGAAACGTCGTGAGAATATTATTGTGTTATTTTATTTTATCAATTTATTATTTTATTCTCATTCTACGTGACTTTACCGAAAGAACCAAAGAAGATGAATCATTGCAGTCACGAAAGCTTTAAATCGAAATTTATTTTTTACCATTTTGTCGTATCGCTATCGCCATCGTAAGATCGAAATATCGTAAGTCGGGGACCATCGTAACTCGGAGAGTATCTGTATGTTAACCTCGGAGTGCAGTGATTGGTGAAGATGCAGGTGGGAACATCGCAAACTTGCTCACTACTTCAGCTGGTTGCCTAAGAGATGGAATCTAACCGGCGGACTGTGGATTGCAATCCCAGTGTCCTAATAACCATTACAACGCGGTAGCATTCCAGTTTCTACAGATGTGTTACTTTAAAAAAAAATAGCGTGAAAGTGTTTAGAATGCATAGGATTATGTGCGGAAAAAAATCATGACTTCATGGTAAGATTATTTCGAAGCGATATCATTGTGTGCTAACGGCGTATACGAATGTGTACGTTGAGTTTAAGAGTTACTCGATGCAAAATCGTAATAATAGATATGTACGTCACTGCATATATTAAATACTGGACGAGATCCTAAAATGTTTGACTACCTGTTTGTTTTAAAACCTATGATTTTCAAGTTACTGAGCTTGAAATGTGATTTATTTTAAATGTCAGATTGTATTATTTTCATCGCTGTAAAAGTAAAACATTGAAAGCACGGGTCTAGAGACTAAAACAGGGCGTGGAAGATGTTTTAAAACGCAAAATAACTCAATTTGTAGCAATGCATTACTCTTATTTATTTTATGACGTAGGCTTTCGTCACGAATATACATGACAAATGTTTTGGGTTAGATCGCAAACAATTGTGTCGTTAAACCCGCCACCACCTGATGTAGCCAATTACGGTAGTAAGGGAGATTACGTAAATAAATAGTGCCAATTTAGTTACTAATTAGTTACTAATTGGCACCTTTACTCTAATTCTGGTTATCGCCTGATGAAGCTGGTTGCAATCAACAACGAAACGTTGTACTCGGAATTGTAAATGTTGTGGGTTTACTCTCCAACACACCGGTGTGCTGCACTAGTAATTGGCACGTTTAGTTTCCGTGACAAACCTTACTAATTGGTCGTGTTGGGTGGTGGCGGGTTTAGCGAAACATTTATATTTACACTATATAACCCAAAAGTTTTTTTTTAATGAATTATGCACTCTAAGTTGTTCAGAAGGCTCTCTCGTTAGTGAGGTTAGATATTTAACTGATATTGGGCACAGGGGTATTAATTTTGGGCAGGCTTTGTGGTATTTCTCGTGCAAATCGAACACACTGGCTTTCACATGCCATCAATGGTTTGCAGTGTTCTTGAGTTCATTCGATTCCTACACGGGATTGACCCCGTTTAGCCAGTTTCCCGGCTATTTTACAAGGGCGATGCGTGGCGGGTTAGCACATCAACGACAACACGCCGATATTGCTGAGAACGAACGAGTATGTACAGGGTTCACGGTACAACCGATTATATAACGAAGATGTGGCCTGTAGGTTGAGCACGGTGGTGACTGACCAACATATCTGACCGCTTCAAAAGCAACCTCCTCCTCCACGTGACATCACTTAATAGAAGGTCAACCACAATGACAGCATTATCAGTTACTAACGGCGGCTAATGCTGGGCCCACGGAATCGCCTCCCTCCACACCGGCCCCATACGCCCCACGGCGCTTCCATCTCGCCGACGAACGCAGCCACTTGGCCGGCACGGCTGCGGCTGCTGCTGCTGCTCCTGCTGCTGGTGGTGGTGGCGTCCGTCCGTCTGTAGCGCGGTGTGGGACACAAACAGACGCGAGTAGCCGCGGCAGGCGCCAGACCGTGTGGGGTTGGCTGGGGGTGGGAGGGGGCCCGCCGCCTCCTCCTCCTCCACTCCGGGCTGCGACAGACCGCACGCGACACGCGGCGTGACCCCCAGAGACCAGACAGATCGTCTGGGCCCCCTCCTCCTCCTCCCTCCTCCTCCTCCTCCCGATCCCGTGGCGCGCAACAATAATCTCGGGGCAAGGCTCCTCGCCGCATGCTCCTTCTCCGACGCCGCCGTTGTGTAATCAGATCCTTTAAGAGCATTGTGCGGTGCTACCGTTGATTGCCCCCCCACCACCACCACCACCCCACCACCACCACTGCCGCCGCCGCTGCCGCTCCCCCTTCCACCCTTCGCTTTGGGCCGTCTCGCCAGCGTTGGCTCTGCGCCAGGGGAGGAGTGGTGGTGGTGGAGGAGGGGGGGAGAGAGCCACGATAAGGCGGGCAGCAGCAACACTGCGGGACGCGACTCCTAATAAAACACTGTCAGACGCGAGCACAATCATGGAAACCCAACACTAATAACCCTGCCATTTTAAATGTGTGTGTGTGGTGGTGGGGGTTTGTTAACCGCACGCAGCAATAAGTCGTGCCGTGACTACAGCAGCAGCAGCGTGATGTTTAGACCGGTCAGACTCAATTAGTCTGCAAACGAGGAGGAATACATGTTCTAGGAGTTTATTTGGTTTGGTGAAATTAATTTATTTATTTTCTTCGTTTTGTGTGTTAACCCTTACCCCTATTCCACAATCCCACACCGAGAACTGTACACTATCCCATATTCATATATGTTGACTTCTCTATGTCATGGTTTGTGTGTGTGTGTGCAGCCGCATATACAGCACTATAGATGAGACAAACATCGTTTCAGTTACTTGTTTACACCATTGTGATACCAAGCATGTGATAAAGTACATAGGGTGAGGAATTATCCCATCACCTGTTTGAACACTATATAAATTGTCACCTTGGTAAATGTGTATAAACTGCTCACTCACTATTGTTGTTCAGCCCATTTTTCAATCCACTGCTTGATGAAGGCCTCCTCCCCCCGTTCCGTAGTTTGATTATTATAATTCATGCTGGTCAGCGTGGGCTACCTGGACTGGTTCAGATACCTCTAATAAATAATTCCACCCATTGCTTGGAATTAAACTGAGGTCGCCGGGTTCTTTGCATAGTCCACAAACCTCTGTGTAACTGTACCATGCATATATTTTGTTAGCATGCTCTGCAATTAACGCAGCAACCCGAGTTTGATCCCCAGAAATGGAGTGATATCTCAACCGGTTCTGGGCTCCCCCATCTCTACCAACCCTCACTGACCCGCATGATCATGTATGGTCAAACAACCCCTTTAGAAGAAGGAGGCCTTCATGAAATTTAACAAAATGATAAAATATTGACTTAAAGCTTTCGTGACTGCAGGAATTCATATTCTTTGGGTCTTTCGGTAAAGTCACGTAGATAGGTTCAAAGAAAATAACAAAAGACTACGTGGTTTCGATCGCAACACGAGCGGCCGTCATCAGGAAAAGGGGGTTAGCCTCTAAAGGCAAACTGTTTATAAAGGTTTAAAGATGGGCGTAGCCCAAGTGTGTCAGCAGCATGGGCGGGGTGCTAATTTTAATGTACCCCGTCCATGCTGCTGACACTTGGGCTACGCCCATTTTAAACCTTTATAAACAGTTTGCCTTTAGAGGCTATAACCCCCTTTTCCTGATGACGACCGCCTGTGTTGCGATCGAAACGTCGTAGTTTTTTGTTATTTTCTTTGAACCTATCTACGTGACTTTACCGAAAGACCCAAATAAAATTATAAAACATTAATTTAATGTGATGCGTGCATCAATTGCATTTCAGCTTTGTAATGAATTTAAATATTTCACCATTAAAAGTATTTGTTCATGTGTAATTTATTACAAGTGTATACATTGTCAAAATGCAAATGCTCATTTATTGTTTGTGATTAACACAACACCTAACTTATGTAAAATATTCACCAAAAAATGTAAATTACCTTTCATCATTGGTGAAATTTTACAAAATAATACAATAAATATATTGTATACATATATCAAAAGTGTCCTTGAGGTTTTAAGAAATATAATGCTAAATCAGAAAAATAGGGACAGTGCTTCAGCAGGTGTGTGAAAGCTTTATAATTAAAGCCAAAAAACACTGAATAATGTTCTTAACATGTGGTCAGAACTTTATTTTGCCTCAGGCCAGCACTTATACCCTTTAGGAAGTGATGACAGATTTATTATTACCACTATGCGACACCTGTCCTGAAGGTCGATCCTCCCCACATCTGCTCTTAACGCAAGGCATTGTTCAACCTTGAGATTTCTAAGGTTATGGAAAAATGTTTTCCAACAATCATTTTTAGACATGATGGGTTTGTGATGTCTAATATATTTCAATGACCATTTCCTTTCTTCTACAGATTCCTTTGCCTATTGGTACTCGGAAGCTTAGTTATCACCTTGAACTTGGCCCGGGACTGATTAGAATTAATGGCAAGTGAACAAGATTTGTGGACATTAAAACATCTGAACACTCTTTTTTTCAGTGATATAATTTTGGCCAGTGTGAATCAAGGCAAAATTGTACCATTAATTTTAAAGCACATAGGTAATTCCCACCTCGGATAATTTCTTACTGCATGCCATACTTGGAATATATATTCTTAATGCAAAATAAAAAAAAACAGTACAAACATATTAAAGTTGTGTGTCAGGGTGTGTAAATATCACGCTCTGTTTTGCATGGACCCCAAATCTTTTTTTTATTGAACCACCTCAAACAATGAGCACTCATTTCATTTTGCGATTATGTTAGTTCTGGCCATGTGAGTTGGACCGCTTATATTCCTGCCAAAGACGATTATAAGTGCTGAAGTTTCATTTAGTGACAGTTAAGGCTTTTTGGCCCTGTTTCATTTGGGATTGGGTTTGTTATTTCAGGAACTACGGCCAGTACTCCGTCTAAGGATGACTTAAGCTCAGCCATTCTACAGCACCTGAATGAAATGGTCACTTAAAATCTAACAAATCTGTTCTCTAAAGAAAATGTTCATAATGTCAGAAGAATATAAACTTAGATTAAACTATTACATTTTCTTCATACACCACTACAAATACTGGGCTCCACATTTAAAGACATTGGCTTTGAATATTTTGTGTGGACTTTCAAATAAAGTTATGTAATGTAGGATCTCATAAACACTGTTAATGCAATAAGGATTTAAAAACATATTTTTTTGTTAATTTAATTTTAACCCAAAGTAATGTTTTTGGAACCTCAGCTAATCACAAACTATGTCTTACGTTTTATGAATGACATATATTGCTTGGTAATTTGCTGTAGACTATCTGTTCACGCAAGCATTGATTGATATTGCCAAGCGATGAGTGGTACCGACATTGCAAATCCTTTTCTAAGTTCAAAATTAAAGTTAATTCTGACTTGTTCCTAGTTTGTGTAAAAAAAAAGTCAAACACTCAACCTTAAAACATCGTGTTTTCTATTATTAAACCTGCTCGCACACCTGCCAAACACCTCTTCAGGTTTCGCCTACAGTAAATCCAAGTGGCTTAGCAAAGCATTATCAACTGCGAAGCCCGACGCTGTAGATTCGACCCACTTGGCCGAGCCAGATCGGGCTGCTGGCTCAAGGGCCAGGCTCATCTATCACGCTGACACCAGACCCCCCACCCACCTTCCTCCTGGGGCCTCACAATTTTGGCTTTTGCGCAGACCAAACAAACAGGTTCTAGTACTGGCACAGCTCCGAAGGTAAGACTTGAAACCTTAATCGGAAAGGCTGCATTCTCTGCCGCAGAAGGGGACAGCTCTCATACAATAACAATGAGCCATTGGACTGTGTTTGGGCAGTGGGCCACGTTTAATGCGAGTCGAAACATTCGCACAAAGATACTATCTTGCAATGAACTGAGAGAATCACTTGATGAAAACACTCGCATTTTTTTTCTCTCTCTCAACTTGTCTTATTGGGATTTTACAATTTAATCCTTCATGGAGGAATTATACACTACGCCTTTGTGTGGTTTAAACCGAATCGAAATTATATTTTTGGTTCTTTCGGTAAAGTCACGTAGAAGGGAAACAATAAAATAATAAAAATATAAAACAATACAATTCTCACGACGTTTCGACTGCAACACAAGCAATCATCACCTGATGATGATGATGATTGCATCTGATGATGATTGCTTGTGTTGCAGTCGAAACGTCGTGAGAATTTTATTTTTTATTTTTTCCCTTCTACGTGACTTTATCGAACGAACCAAGAATATAAATCCCTGCAGTCACGAAAGCTTTAAATCAAAATCGAATCGAAATGATTAAGTTTTATGCTTTGCAAAATGAAATAAAAAGTTACATACCAACTTCTATTTTTAATCCTTTGAAAATATATGGTGTATATTACTGAAATTGAAAACAACCTACAATAATCAATTTTTGGTAAAAAAATTGCTACCCGAATATAGTATGGTATTGTATCTCAGCAATTGTAAATTGGAACAAAGTTCATATTCTTGGTTATTTCGGTAAAGTCAAGTAGATAGAAAATAAAAATACAATTAAAATTTAAAAATAAATGTAAAATAAAAGCAAAAAAACCACGACGTTTCGATCGCAACAAAAATTTGACAATTGTAGGTCGTGTTCTTTTATAAAACTTTTTCCCGTATGTGCAGATTTTTTTGTTCACGTAACAGAAGGATACATTCATGGTGGGCAATTCGGATTTGTACGTAGTGAGCAGCTTGGGACATTGGCGCTCATGGCTTGCAGTATGAGGTGGCAGAGTACTCTTGCTTCCAGTGATGTATCCTTAAGAAAACACGTGTATTGTTTATTTTCAAGTGATCTGAACATATTTTTGTTGGAAACAAAACAATTTATTTTTTAAAACACACACGGATCTCAAATAAATATTCATACATGCTGGTGGGACATATCCAGTGGTGTACAATTAATGTTTACGAGTTATCAAAATGTTGCTTTTTAATAAAGGTGGTTTGGTGGCCCAAAGGTCAGAGCTGTAGGCTGGAGCACCAACTGAGACTTTCAGGTTTGAATCTGGGAAACAGTCCATGATTAAACTGCATTCTCAAGCTTAGTGAGTTGATGATCTCATCCCGGTCACCAATGACTGCACACACACAAAAAAACACTATATTAAATTTGGCTTTGCAGTTAATTGAGCTAAATTCCATCCATAAAAAATAAAAATATAAGTTTGACAGTCATGTACTGCCCCATAGTGTAGATAAGAGGTCAATTAAAGATAATTCAGAGTTAGGTCTGTGATGTCTGCTTCTGCGGCTCATTCCCTAACACAGGGTGTTGTATTGCTTTGCGATAGTTCCAAATGGATTCTTCATTTCAAGATACAAATGGGATACAATTGGGTAAAAATATCACTTTTTTTAAAATCAAGATACGTTGTTTCAAAACAATTCTGAGCTTTTTAGCTGCCCCAAAAACAGCTGCCATAAAAACATGACAATCTGCCATCATGTCGCGAGTATTTTGGCAGAATTGCCAAAACCTACACGTGCAATTTTCATATCCGCACAGCACCAAATATCTTCACGAAGGTGATGCATGTGCGATGGGTGGTGGCATCATCTATTTATGAGGCTAGAGCCCAAGGTTGAGGCCAGCCACATTTATAAGTGTGTATATATGTATATATCTCTCTGTGCTTTGAGCATTTTGGGCTGCTGCTCTTGAGTAATGGTGTGCCAGGCTTGGGAGGGGTTCATTTGATGCGAAATCGAGCTCCTGTGGGACCATCATCCATCGCTCCTCACGCGAGAGTGCATCTCCCATTCGCGTGTGGACAGAGCCGGGTCTCGAGCCAGTAAACCCGGAGTGTTGCCGAGCAGTCACATCTGGGGAGGGGGAAGCGTTTTGCCTTGGATTGCCCCCAGATCCTTCAGGAGCCAGGTGAAGTGTTTTGAAACGCTACACCACAGCCCCAGTGCTCCCCATCCACACGTCTTGGACAGCTGTGAAGCCAAAGATTGCTGCCGATCGCGTGCGTGCACTTTACAACTTGGCATGCGTTGGAGCTGCGCTGCACTCGGCCAAACCCTGGCAAATGTTATGAGTTAGGGTTAGCTGTGAAAGCCAGCTTGAGTTAAGAGGTTCCTCTACCTAATCTTATTTCAAACAGATTACTCGATTTTTCAGGAAACTCGTGCGGACGAAAGTTGTAGGAAGACAATATTATTTTTAAATCAAAGCTGTTGCAGGATCTTGCGAGGTGCCGGTGGTTTCTGGAAGCCTTTATCCAGCAGTGGATGTTTGATGACACAGATTAAATCAAACCAATCTGATTTTGCAACTCTGTTTTTTTCGGTAAAGTCACGTAGAAATAAGAAATAATAAATTACATAATAGCATACGACGTTTCGATTGCAACACAAGCAATCATGATTGCTTGTGTTGCAATGATTGATTGTGTTGCAATCGAAACGTCGTATGCTATTATGTAATTTTATTATTTCTTATTTTTACGTGACTTTACCGAAAAAAACCAAGGAGTAATTCCTGCAGTCATGTCGATAACTGCAATGTTGACTTAGTTGTGGCAAGGAAATATTTAGACACCTGGGCATTTTCATGAAAAATATAACTTAGGGTGCATACGTTATCAATTGTATTGTCTACTTAGTTTTTTTGCTACTTATTTTCTCCACAACAACGCTAGCAGATCATGAAGTGTATAGCGTGACTGCAAACACACATGCATGAGCACATACTGTTTTGAATGCATTATGAATGCAAGTTTGCGTTATATATTTTAAAGTATAGTTTGATTGTGTTGCTTAATAATAGGCAGTTTAACCTTGTAACAATAATACATAGCTGCAGAAGCAATAGGATTATACATGGGGGCATTTTTGGTGATTTGAGGTGACTGCAGTGAGCAATTTCAAAGGCCTGTGATACTCTAATTTAAGAACTATTCAGAGATACATGTCAGCACAAGCAACAAAGTGTGCCCCTTGTAGATTAGGGCCACATGCTGCCACGGTGTAATGGTTAGCGCACAGGACTTGCAAGACAGATGTCGCCAGTTAAAATATCCTGGCTTCAGTATTTTAAACAATGACCAAGTCCATACAGTAGTATAATCGGGCTACACCACAGTCGGGTCGTGTGTGGGTACTCCCACTCCCTCCATCCAGCAGTGGCCTGTGCAAGGCAAGTGCAGGGCTGCACCTTGTTTTTTTTTGTCAGGCTGTATAAATAAAAGTGGCATTATTGTGTTGTTTTATAAATCCCACGGGAAACTAAATATGCCCAACCCAGCCAAGAAAAGGGTAGAAAAATAAGCACGAAATAATTTTGGACACCAATGCATTGCAATGACCATTCGTACAGTGTGCACACGCCAAGACACATTGCTGGGCTTGCTCTTCATGAAACAATAACAATGACACCACTAATTATATTCATTAACCCCTCCTCCTAAGATGGTGGCATGCAAAACCTTTGAGGCTGTGTAGCAGATTTCAGTGGTGCCACATGTATCGGGATTAGCTCCGTCGATAATGCCAGGTGATTGTCTGTTTGGCTGGATTATGTTTGTGCGAGACCGCAGTACAACAAGCGGGTATAAGCATTTACAGTATAAGCATAACTCCATTGTATGTGTTCACATATGAATCTAAATGTTTCAATCAATTGGCCTATTGGCTTTCCAGACCCATATGCAGTGGCATAATGGGTTTTGTAGGCAATACCTGCGCGAGCTTCGTGACTGGGGTTAATATGTTCAAAGGCACTGAAAACAAATTTTGATTTAAAGCTTTCGTGACTGCAGGGATTCATATTCTTGGTTCTTTCGGTAAAGTCACGTAGAAGGGAATTTTATTGTTTTATATTTTTATTATTTTATTGTTGCACTGAAAACAGTTAAAATACTTGAGCAACCACTCAAGTAACTTTTTTTAAACCATGAAGCAAATATTTAAAAAAACTCTTATTTCCACTGAATTCTAGTTTGCTGAGCAAATAAGGGTATTCACATCAATAATGGCAAAAGATTCTCAAGTGTTCCTAAACGTCCGTGGTGCCTCTGCTTTTTGACAACTTCTCATGGCATGCAGAACAAAAATATAGCAAATATGACCTGTGGCGGAGTGGAAGAAAAGGATCTTAGTATGGACAATGGTGTCTACCGGTACAGCTATTTTATGAGATTGTGGGCGCAATCATCAGGTTAGATAAGTGATAAATGATCCTCAAATACACAAAGCTAAAGGAGAAATGCAATTATTAATCAGCTGAAGGGGCCCAAATCAATAAGTTTTGCATATTTACATTTCTACATTCGTTTATATTGATTGAGCATTATTTCTAAGATCCAAGTGACCGTGGGGAAAGGAATGTGCCCATAAGCGTATCTTACACGCATGTATGCATGTTTTTGCTGGTAGATATTACACATGGCATGAAATGTTATTAAAAACAAGCTCCAATCCGGAGCTACACCAAGCCTTGGTTATCAACACGTAAGGAGGTTTCACAACATTTGAGTGCAACGTCTACAAGCTAAAACTGCATATACTACATATATAATGTGTTTTAACATAGTGCAAAATAACATTTCTTCTTCATGCTAAATTGTACATTTAAATACAATATATCGTTTTTAAACAGCATGTAAGAATTCCCTCCCATAATCTATTTTCTCTAATTCGTATAACCTTTCTAAATTTAAGAAACGTTTAAAATACAGTAACTCTAATCTATTACATTAGTAATAGTACATGTTTGTTGGTGGTCATTGACGTGTTGGGCCTTCTTTGGGATTACACTTAATAACTGTGATATTAAAAAAATGAATTTACATTAAGTCGCCAGTCATTTAAGCATCACTGAACCTGTCCTGTACATTATCTGTCTCGTCTCTTAAAAAAAAAAATCTAAATTAGGCTGTATAAAAGGACATAGGAAAGAACCTGCACGTGAAACAATACCGGCCAGAACTAATTTTGAGTTTTTAAAAGCTGCACTGCTTACACCAGCATTAAAGTCACATCTGTCGGACGACTTAACATATTAAAATGCATGATGCACTGTCTGATTTATACTACAGTACTTACAACCGGAGATGCTGCCAAATGCAAGAATTCCACCATGGCATTTACACAGCTGGTAACTTGTTCATGGCAAGGATCATTATTGCATGTGCGATACAGTGTGTGGATGTGTTTCTGCATATATCTATAGATTCGTAATAAACAGGCATTAATGAACAAGTACTTGTTTATATTTGGCAGAGCAGCAAATACAGTTGCACAAGTTGGCATTTTTCAAATAGAGTCACGTTTACAAACTTATGCAGGTGTATGTACATTAGACAATTACATATATTTTCAGCAACACAGTGCATACAATCCACTCGAGAAAAAGGAAGTATCAGGGCTGGACAAACATGTTTTTTGGAAGTGAATTCATAATCATTCACACATGTCTAAAAAAAAACCCTTATTAAACATTTCCTAGAAATCATTGGAGGGCAGACTGGTTCATAGAGTGAGAGGGTAGACATCGTGTTTAATTTCCCATGCCTTTACAGTGTCACATGCCTTCCGTGGAGGGTCTAAAAGAAACTCCCTGTCTTAGAGACATGCAAATTTTGTGTTTTGGGATTCAGTGATGGGACGATTTGTTATTATAATAAAATTTCACGCAAATGTATTTTCTCCATATTGATTTTTCTGTAAAAAGAGGATGGAGGTTTATTCTCAGAATGAAAACGTCCCCATAATCATGAGAGCTCTCAAGCTTGATGCTTATTAGGAAAACACTTAATTGCTGCCTTGTCATCTTAAGTTCTGAAATTAGAGCACTGGAAGAACTGTCGAATATGAACTGAAGATGTCGCATGCGGAGGTCAGAGCTTAAAGCAGCTCATTCATAGTGGCTACATGCAACAGGAATGCATAGAATGCTTGTTGATCCAAGCTCATGACTGGAGTGTGGGGTGCGAGTGGTGGGTGTGAAACCCGTGGTGTATGCCGGGCCAGGCTGGCCTTCATCAGCCTGTGTGGGTGTCCTAGGAATTCAAGTTGGTTGGGCCATGGGTAAGACTCCCATTGGATAAATCTTACGTGGAAACACAATAGGCCAATGGAATGTCTTGTTCTAACATGAATGCATACTGCGTGGGCTGACTTGCGTTCGGTATCTCTTCTCACTGCAAGCTAGCTTTTTCACAAACACTGTTATTTCATAGTACCGAACGACCAAGCCAGAAAACTAACTCACAATCTCAAGCAATCAGTCTACCATTTAAAGTAAGTTTTTTTCTTTCTTTTTCAATCCTTGGGTTTTATACTGCATTTACATGGTGTGTAACCTAATACTTTAATGTCTTCGTAGCTATGATGATGATGTCATGCTTTCTTTTCCATTGACTTACAAACTAGTTGTGAAAACATCATCCGATGTAAAATATATTAAAATAGCCACGAATGGATTTTTGCATTTGTCATTGTATGAATGTCAAAATCTTATGTTATTGATAAAATAATTAATAATTAGTTCGTCATTTATGCACATTTTGATTGGTGCACTCCTGGATCTGACGTCACTAATTTATTTTTGTATAATGTGGGGAAGATATGTGTTTTTTGGCACAAAAGTGCACCTCTTACTAAAAGAGTTGGTGCCTAAAGTTGCTTTGCCCATTGCTTAATTGCTTTGGAATCGATTGCTTAGAAAATCCTCACTAAAAGTGATTTCCTGCTCAAATGATCATTTAGGCAGTGATCATCTCCTGTTTACAACCCTGGGCCAGTGGTGGAAATTCCTAATTCATATGAACAAAGAGAGTCTACCCATAGGACAACCACTGTTGACTTCCCCACAAAGTGGTAGCTATTTTATCGACCCTGGTTATGTGCTGAGTCAACCCCTCAACCAGAATTTGAGCTCATAACCTTCTTAATATGAGCCGCTCACTCTGTCGCTGAGCCACCTGACCCGATATAGAATCCTCACTGGATGCTCTGATTTATTTAAGCATAGTTAATATTTGACAAATAAGCTAATAGTAATATATATTTTGTTTTTATATAACTGATGCATAATATGGAGAAATACAATTTCAGCATTGTACCATCCAACCCCATTTAACAATGCTACTGTTAGCTAAGCAGATGTATATTATATTGATGCACTTATTTATTTAAATATTTGAGTCAATGGGGAAGTGGTGGCTCAGTGATTCACATCCTGTACTATGCATCGGTTACCGAGTTTGATTCCAAGCAACGGCTGGCATCAGTGGCACTTGATATCGGCATCAGTATTTCCCCCTCCCCCTCTTTACCAACCCACATTGACCAGCATGGAGACGTATGGTAAAAAAAAAAGACACGGGACCGATACTGCATAGGGAAGACCTTTAGGTAGCAGTGATTTGAGAAAGAGCTCGACATTATTGTATGAATAACAATATTTAGTAGTTAAGTTGACATCAGATGTTCGCAGATACAGTATGTTATTATTGGGTACCCTTTAGCCAGCAAATTACCTGGAATTAGCCATGTTCAAATGATAATTCTCCATGTGTTATTCAGTAAATTTACCCTACCTGCTATGTGACATATAAGGCCACCCTATAGAATGCGGCATTGAAATACATCTCCGAAGAAAAAAAAACAGGGAATATATTACTTGGCATTTGGCTGCAAATGACAATGTACTTTAAAGAGGCCTTGACATGCTGCACACAAGCATGTGTAGCTGTCGATAAACGGCGCTGTTTGGTTGGAGATGATGGTCCCAGCGGACTGGAGGTCCAGGCTCTGGCACACGATGTGATATGTAACCTTGTGGGATGCACTGAGAATAGTATGAGTGGATTCCGTTTGCTGAATCACAGGAAGTACCATGTGGTCGAAAGGTCTCACATGGAGGAAATTACATGCTTGCCCTCCAAATGCAGCAGCTCATGCTCAGAATACGTGACTCATTAACATCAACAGCTTGGTCACTGTGACGGTGTTTTCCTGTTGTGTGTGTGTGACCAGCTGCACTCCACGACTCTACAGGGTTGGTCCAGGTGTCTTGTGACCCCCATGGAATTGTCGAAAGTACGATTTATTTCAAACAGAAATGAATATGCAAAGGAAAAAAATGTTAGAGTTCAATTAATTGAGCGTCACAATACATCTGGACCACCCTCTATATTTCTCGTGGCTTAACACGCCTAAGGAACACGTGTTTGCCCACTCACCCTACACCACCCTCTTATTGTTCCAGTGTCACACCTCTCAGCTGCTGGAAATCCATGTTTGTGATCTTGAGACCGTAAGAATGCATTCCCCATCTTGTTTGATGAAATATAATACATTGCCACGTTGAAGAAAAATAAACGTCAATACTACGTGATGGAAACGTTTATATTTAATTGTGATGCTATACATGTCAGTGTGTGTGCATGATCTTCAATTGAATTGGCTCAAGGATATATGATCCCACAAGTCAAATCGTGGGCTATTTAGCATTCTCTCACGAATATAATGTCATGGTGATTTCCTATGGGCCTAAAAACTTGCTATAAATTGCCAGGTGGCATAATGGTGGACTGCGCAGCCCACAACTGAAAGTTTTGCAAGCTCAAAACGCCAGGCAGGTTCAAAATTATAATTTCCATCTTCCCAAGAAATATACTCAAAGCAGTCATTGCTGTTAACAGAAAAATGCATCTTAACAAATTGGCACGTTGAATGTTTTCTTTGCAGACCAAATAAAATCCCAGCATCCTGGGTGTTGAGGCTCTATGCAACCTTGAGCAATGGTTTCATGCCGTGGTAAGGAACAACAGGGTATTGATACTGTACTGAGAAATGCTGGAGTGTCTGAGTCAGCAACCGCAGACACATGTGTTTTGCCTCTCTCAGACACGGCAGCGGCACGCAGCTGCATCTCAGCTGCAGTGAACTCGCACACACCGTGACACTGCCAATGATTACTGCCTTATATGGAACACCGCGTGTGGAATGGTCACAACCGTGGGCAGTGTTAGTTCATTGCAAGGCCCGCGGGCCACTGACGGCTTCTGATGGCCTTGAGTGCGGCCCCTGACAATATAACAAAAATGTGAAGACACCAGGCGTCATGCTGTCGAACCCAATGGCTTCAAACGCGTGGCGGCCCTCGCACCAATCAATGTCTTATCGGCAAAAGTGAGCCCCCCTCTGCAAAAAATTAGCAAAGAACATTGACCTAGGGAGTCGTACCTTGTGAGAATGCTCGTATCAGCGAAGGGAAGAAGCAGTTGGGCAATATGGCTACAGTACATTGTAGTGTACATGAACAGCGCATGTGTTAATCCACCGCTGGATGAGGGCTTTGCCCACGAGGGTGATTTGATGACGCCTCCACCACGTTGGCCGCCGTGGGTTTGGTGAAGGTGGGAAGAGTTTAAGAACAATAGTGGATCTTGCTGCACTGTCTTCTACAGCATACAATGCCGATGTTGTGCATGTCGGTCACCCATCGAAGCACTATCCAGGCTCAAACCTGCTTTGCTTCCGGGATCAGGTGCATTGCAGTATAGACACTCTTTAGCCTCGATGGTAAATATTGTTGGTGGAGTATTTTGAGCTTCGGCGTGGAGTGGTGCCACAAGCGTTGAGGCTACTGCGCTGTGAATTATCCGATTACCGGAGTTAAATTCCCCTGCAACGGTCAACATCAGTGCAAGTACATAATACTACTAATATATTGTTTAATTTTATATAGGCAAGAAGCCCACTGATATCTGGACGAGTCCTGGTCACCCCCAACCCTCCTCCCACCTCCCCCAACTTTGGCGAGCAATCCTAGCATAGTGAGGTATATGGTTAAACAGCCCTGCAGGGAGACCTTCGTCCAACAGAGGATTGATGAAACACCGTTAATTAGTTTGAGGTTGAGCACATTAGCATTGGTTCCCGGTCACAGTTGCGAGAATATTTAGTGTACTCTCGTGAAATTACGTCTTTACACATTTCACACAGGTTTCTTATATAAGTGCAGTATATTAATTAACCGGATTTTTGTTTTGCCTATTCAGACGGATTGCTTTTAATTTTCGAAGAATGGTTTGTTTTTCGCGTTCACTTTCCACTGGACGGCTGTGTAATGGAAAGAAAAAGCCCGTGGTAAGATCACATGGGAGCAAATCCTGTGTAGTGTATTAATAGTGGAATAAGCAATTTAACATGTGGACATGTTGGTCAACATATTTTATTCATGTAAAAGCATACGCCAAGTGCTGATGTGTAATGTATTATAGATTAACTGAGAGTGCTCATGAAAACACAATGCACGCAAGGTGAATGGGGTAGCTGATGCTGCTGCTTTAGACGACTCATTATAAAAAGCAGGTGTCTTGCAACAATATTTTTTTAACCCATAAAAAGGACATGTATAACCTAACTTGTTAGGTTTTCGCGGTTGTGCTGTGTTGTCTCACCCATTGGTTTTTGGGTTATACCCCGTGTTGCCTCGGCACGATGTCCAACGTTTCACTTCACTTGCCGGAAGCTCCCTGTAATGTCACAACTTTTGCTGGGAGCTTCCTGAAAGAAACTGAAGAAGCTCCCAGCATATGGAATGAAACGTCTGAAATGAAACGACATGGGGTAACAACCAGAAAACACATCAGAGGCATGTGCAACTGTTGAAATTGCTGTAATCCCTTTTGATCATAGTGGAAAGGGTTCCAGGGCATTACTTTTATTGTGAGTGTGATTCATTAGAATTAAGTTTTGGAGACCCAAAATAATTGTAGCGTACTATTTTTATTTTTAAACCTGCAACAACAAAGGCTAAATAAATCAGATGTCTTTTTAGACGTGTAACAATATATATTTAGCTGTGCGTGTAACAGCTGTTAAAAACAGATGCCCTCGGGCACACCAATAATGTTGTGCGATACTTTCAGCAATATGCACTACTTTTATTAAGTTACATTTAAAAAAAGTTGTTAAATACACGGCGCATATTTGCATGCCCGTTTATTTGCTTATTTTTGTCACCATCATTGCCAGGTGGAAAAGTGGCTGAAAGTTGAAACCGCTTAATTCTAAATGTAATCCCAGCATCCGTAATGAGTCCCGTTCGCAGCCAGTGGGCAATTGGGCCTAAACCTACGTGAATATTGTGCAGTTTTATTTTTTACATGACCTTGAGACTTGCAGCCAAATTAACCATCCTCAGCATCAACTTAGAAGTACATTCTACTGGTACTTTTTAATACACTCACGTGTGTGTATGTGTGTGTCAGCGGCTGTACTGAGACCTATAAGGTTATTGAACTCGTGGGCGAAAGAGATTCCTAATCACGTTCAATGACGTGTCCTTTGTTAAAGCAAGTGAGAGCCGATTGTGTGGCTCGTTATCGCTTGCATTGAGGGAGACCGCAGTGACTAAATTTATGGGGGCTCGGTTATTAATGAGAGTTACTAACGGTGCACATTGATGTATGCCTATTACCATCAAGCAGCCGAAATAAGTTGAGGAGGAACATGGCACAGTGATATCGATACACTTGAAGAACATCTTTGAAAAAGAAATAAGTGCAGAGAAGTAATAATTCAAATATATATTTTTGTCAATAATGAAAGTTTTTTTGGGTTAGATCGCATAAGTATAAATGTATTGTTTGTATGCAGTACACTAACAACAACAAACTCCTTAAGATGTTTAAATTATACGATACATGTTCTTGTATTTTAAAAACAATTCCAGATAATCCCCAGCAAAGCGACGATACACATGACAATGATAAGGCATTGGCTCGAAGTTGCAATTACTTGGTGCAAATGGTTTCTGGAAACTTTCACCCACACAAATCCTGCCTATCTTCTGTGGTGCTACAGCTGGGATACTGTCAGCAGAAAGATAATATTGGACGAGCTGTTATAAGCACAACCATAGGGCACTCGTGTATGGAATGCTCTGTTTTCTATCTCTTTTTTTGTGTGCCATGCGTCAAAGCCAAGTGATGTATTTATATGTCCACTATTGTATTCAATATCTATTTTGATAGCTACATTTTCTGTTTAGACTATAAGTATTTACTGGGTTTTTTCTCCCATATTTTTACAATAATGTAATATCATTCAACCATAATACATTCCCAAAGGTCTACTACATAACATAGGGAGGCCTTCATCCAGCAGTGGATTGATAAAAGGTCTGTAAATTACGAATTGAATAGAAAACAACTCAAATGGCCACACATTTTATTTTTACAACTGTGGTATTGCAGTTTAAGAATTTGAACATAATACTAGACACCTATACATGCCACATTTTGAGACAATAACGCCCGTAAATCACCTAAAAGAAATGCATGCTTTAAGAGTATAAAAACAGTCAAATGCAAAACTGCACATGACTGTGTGGAATGCGGTGTTAACTGTGGAGGCTATGGGTACGCGCAACATAGTTATGGCTAAAACCTTTAATTCCTACTTTTCAAAATCGTTCATTACACTATGTAAGACAATTTTTGTTCATGGGTAGTAAGTGTTATTTCCTAATTGATTTTGCCTAAAAAGTATAGAAAATGGTTATTATTCCCCACAAACTTTGCTTTTGTGACCAGGACAGTGATATTTAGAAATTTACCTATTTTCAATTAGAAAACGGGCGAATTTGTGTCTTTTCGTTCACGTAAAGTAAAAAACAACAACATATTAATCAAAATTAACATGTATTTATACTAAAGTAATACAAAAATTACTACAAAAGATTTATAAGTGAGTAGTTTTTCAAAATTTACGATTATACTGTAAATCACTTTCACGAATCAGCCCCCAAATGTAGTCTCCCATCATGTTCTCGGCATTCAAAGTCCAGTATATCCTGGTGGAAGCGCTCGCCTTGCTCCTCCGAGTATGCTCCCATGTTCTCCTTGAATTTATCAAGATGAGCATCAAGGATATGGGCTTTTTAGGGACATCCTACAGCCCATTGTGCCGTAGTTCTTCACCAGAGTCTCAACCAGCTCCACATAGTTTTCGACCTTGTGATTGCACAGGAAGCCACGAATCACTGCGACCAAGCTGTTCTAAGCCACTTTCTCCTTACTTGTGAGCTTCTTGGGGAATTCATTGGACTCCAGGATCTTGTTTATCTGAGGTCCGACAAAGACACTGGCTTTGACCTTTGCCTCAGATAGCTTAAGGAAGAATTCTTGAAGGTACTTGAAGGCTGCCGACTGCTTATCTTCAGCTCTGACAAATTGTTTCATAAGGCCCAATTTGATGTGCAGTGGTGACATCAGCACCTTCCAGGGATCCACCAGTGGCTCCCACTTGACGTTGTTCCTCCCCAGAGAGAACTTGGTCCACTGTTGTCAGTCCCGCCTGTCGTAGTGTGCCTTGTTGTCCCTGCTGTCCCAAAGGCAAAGACAGCAGGGAAACTTGGTAAATCCGCCTTGGAGACCCATCAGGAATGCCACCATTTTGAAGTCTCCGATGACCTCCCAGTCATACTCATCATACTTCAAGGCGTCCAGCAAGGTCTTGATGCTGTTGTAATCCTCTTTGAGGTGCACCGAGTGAGCCGGGGAAGAGACGGGTACTTGTTACCATTATGGAGCAGCACGGCTTTGAGGCTCCTGGATGAGCTGTCAAGAGGCGCCACTCATTTTGGTTACAAGCGATTACGATTGCCTCGAACAGACTGGTCACATTGTGGCAGAAACAGAGCCCATCTTGATGGGTGAAGAAGCTGCAAAAAGGTTGGTGACGCTTCCTATGATCTGCGACTTGCACACTTTCATCCAACAAGTTCCACTGCTTGAGCCTAGATGTCAAAAGCTCGGCATTGAACTTGGTGAGACCAAGATCTCTGATCAAGTCGTTGAGGTATTTTTGGTTAGGGTCGTATTGGTTTCTCTCCTCAGCTCCACCTCTGAAATTGTCATCTGGATTTACGTCTTCCTCGCTCTCTGACTTGCTGCTCTCTTCTAAAGACGGCTGCACTCTTTCCGGAGGAATGGGTACGGGGAGCTCATGTCAGTGTGGCACCGCGGCGATGGATGAAGGAAGGTCCAGATACGTGATAGCAGGTGCATTCTTGCCAGTCCGATGTTTGGAAGGGTCCACCATGCAGAAGTAGCAGTTGCTTGAGTGGTCAGTGGGTTCCCGCCAAATTCTTGGGATAGCAAACTTCATGGTTCTCTTTTACCCTCTGTACCATCCTACAAATATACATTTATTTCACCCATGACTAATGTGTAAGAGATGAAATCTTGACTTGAAGCTTTCGTGACTGCAGGAATTCATATTATTTGGGTCTTTCGGTAAAGTCACGTAGATAGGTTAAAAAAATAATAAAAAATAAACAAAAAACCACGACGTTTCGATCGCAATACAAGTGATCGTAATCAGGTGGAAAAAGGGGGGGAACGCCACTAAAGGCAAGCTGTTTTAAAGGTTTAAAATGGACATAGCCCAGGCCTCCTGGTATCAGAACGAAGTGGGCGGGGCACAAGTGCCCTGGGGCCAGCACAAGCAGTGATGGTTATGTAAATGTGAGATCGGAGAGCAAGAAAAGGGTAAACGCATGAGCCGTGGAGAAATTAACAACTTGTGGTATGCCCAATGCAGGGGCGACACCGCAGGGACTGGAATTGCTTGTTCCATCTTTGGTAAAATAAAACTAACATCAGAAGGTGACAAGATGGAAACATCACAGCCAGTTATGACTTAAACTGGTTGATGACGTCCTTCCAATGATTGCTGAGTTTGTACCCATCCTCTCGGTTGAAATTGTGTCTGTATATATGGATGGCTTCTTGAACGAATCCTTGTTGATAGCCAGTGGGCTTGCAAAGTACCTTCATCTCAGAGAAATACATTTCATGTGAGCCAACCGCATTAAAACCATGATTAGCCACGGCTGAAGTGTTGGTCCTCCCGTGTTTCAAATCTGCCTTATGCTCACAAACACAGTAATCATTGGAAGGACGTCGGCAACCAGTTTAAATATTCTTTGGGTGTTTCGGTAAAGTCACGTAGGTAGGCTGAAAGAAAATAACAAAAAACTACAACGTTTTTTTTCTCCTCCTGATGACGATCGCCTGTGTTATGTGATCGAAACGTCGAAGATTTTTGTTATTTTCTTTTAACATAACTACGTGACTTTACCTAAAAACCCAAAGAATATGAATTCCTGCAGTTAGGAAAGCTTTAAGTCAAGATTTAAACCAGTTTAAGCCATAACTGGCTGTGATGTTTCCATCTACTCACTTCTAAATCTGTTGTAATCATCTTTTTTATTACTTTAATATAAATACATGTTAATTTTGATTCATATGGTGTTGTTTTTCTGACTTTACGTGAACGAAAAGACAAATTCGCCTGTTTTCTCATTGAAAATAGGTACATTTTTAAATATCACTTTCCTGGTCACAAAAGCGAAGTTTGTGGGGAATAATAGCCATTTTCTGTACTTTTGAGGCATAAGCAATTAGAAAATAACACTTACTACCCAGGAACGAGAAAAATGTGTTACACAATGTTATTCATCAGTCATTACAGCAATTATACTACAATAATTAGACAGCTTTTACATACCAGCTTTTGGTATTTATAATACTTTTCTGTTGCAGGTGTTTTGTATTATTTGAAAGCTAATATTTTGCCACCTGTGGCAGGTGCAGAACAGCATTCCATATCATATAACTTACTGTATTTTGATTTAAAATAAGTGCACTTTTTTCACTCCCCCCTCCCCCCCCCTTGGTTTTCCGATTAATTCAAAGAGAGAGAAAACATGAGAGAACAGGGTTGGGCTGGGATTGGGAGTTTAAAAAAAAAGTTTTTTAGCACATGCCAAAATACAGTGCCCATATTTCACAGAGTAATTAATGAAAAATCTAATAGGCAGAGTCGTGGTAAACTTTTTTTTTAACGAACGGAAGATGTCTGCAATAAGGCACTGTAGAGTCTGTGTGTTTTGTGTGTGGTGCGTGTGAGATGCGGGTTTGAGGGTTTGCAAGCGGCCAGTCAGCAAGCTCCCAAAATCCACGGATGGGGACACGGAGAGAGCTTAGGCGAGCGTTGTGTGTGCCGCCGAGTCTGGCAAACTGGGAGAAGGCCTGAGAGCCCCGTCTGGCACTTTGAGTACATCAGCAGCAGCAGCAGCCTCTCTCCCAGACAAGAGCCCCCCCCCCCCTCCACAACATGAAGCTGCCGCTGCCAGCCAATGTTTTGACTAACTTTTAGGGGCGCGCAGGCAAAACGCTGCGTGGTAAACTCGGGCAGCTTACAACTATAATTATTAACGGTAACTGCTATTAAGGGGATTAACGGGGCGGCAAGAGTCAGAGTTGTCAAAGTGACACGATTCGCAATACTGGATTTGTTCATTTGAGATGCAATTATGATCGTAAGGTCAATTGCAGACGAATTACAAACAAATTGACGCGGCTGCCTTACGCGCCTGTGCACTGAAATGTGGCCACTGTGCGTGCAGTCTTTAGAATGTTTTTTTGCTGGGATTCCCCTACTCGCAGGTGATCACAAAGTCACAGTTCGGCCCTGTGAGATTGCACAATCTTCCGTAAGAAGGAAGGGAACTATACGGCCTGCTCATTTTGCTCTTCGGTTGCAACAACATGATAACGTGACTGGCGGAGGAAATGGAGCACTGTATGTGTATCATATCATGAACTAAGTGTGAAAAGCACGTACACAAAGATCAAATTTCACGGATCACTGCACACCGATGAAGCCGGGGGCGTTTTCTTCCGGAAAAACAAAACACATAATTCACTCATGCTTCAGAGCACTGTGTCAGATACATGACACGTCTTGAGGTCGTGAAAAGTCACTCGCTTCACGTGTCAGCAGGTCTTTCTAACACGCTCACACGTTCTCGCATTATTGCTTTGTGGTCGTTTTTTTTACTTTGCTCATAGACGCGATGTTCATACCGCAAGATAACACGGCTTTTGTTGGGGTCCGTTCTGGATGGCTCTGTAATTGTATCCAAAAATTATCGCTCGTGCCCCTTCTAGCATTTGAGTTGCATGGCTCTGGAGGGTCTCCACTCTCCAGACATTTTAATAGAATGTGCAGTGCATTTAAAACATAACGTACACAGATGCAATGTAAATGTGCGTGACTGCATTACGAGCGTGTGTTGTTGTAGATTTAGATGGTGAATCTATCCTATGGTAAAGCACACCGTTTTGGGGGGGTTTATGAAGATAAACTCATACGTGTTGGTGGGTGCATTGGTATCTGCAGCACCACTGATTCGTCATTCTGAAAACTAGACTGGAATGTTGTGTAGTAGTAGCGTGTGAATTCCCACACACAACAAATTACTCAGTCGCCCTGAATGCAAGCAATCTCTTCAGATCCCAGAAGCTCAGCGGAATTGAGCCTGGATAATACTTATAGAGGTGATCGCCAGAGTATGGCAGGTGTTGTAGGCATGAGGCTGCAACTTAGCCAGGAGATGGTAGTTACTATATTGTAATGGGCTCAGTACACACACAGATTGAATGCATTGGCTCGGTCTTGGTTGAATTTTATCTGTGTGGCAATGTGAGCGTTGTATGCTGTTTTTTTTTCCTGCAGGTACTCTGATTTCCTTCCACATGGCACACGCTCGTGAATGGCGTTGGTCAAATATGCTAACACAGGATCCCTCATTTACAAAACGACATGAGACTCCTTGAGGCTTTTCTGGGTAAATCTCCTAGCACGTCGATATCAAAATAACTCTTGATTACCACTCACTCTACATACGTGACTTTACCGAAAAAAACAATGAGTAATTTTATGCAGTCACGAAAGCTTTAATACTTTATTATCTTGATTACCACTTTATTGAGTCCAATAAAACTATTATTTTCCACCTTTTAACCCCAGTAATTTGCATAGTTCTTAAACGTGAGTAAATGAGAACGCTAACGTGATCAACCACAGTTGTAAATCGTAGCAAATTATATCAGCACATTTAATTTTCAAACTTCATTTCGGAGCCCATTCAGTAGCCAGCCAGGAAACTGATAAATACTTTTTAAATAGTAATATGATTAACTATATTAACAGTCATTTATAAATAAATAAAATAACCCGAGACAATACAACTAATTATCCCGCCATGATAAATGTACTGGACATCTGTGAAAAATATCTTTATAGCTCATCGAATTCCTCCAGTATAAATACATATTCTGATTCTGTACAAAACCACATTCATTTCCAGTTACGGTATTTCTAATCGTAATTACACACATAATGGCATTTGTGTACATGTCTAAAGGTACCGTGTACATTTAGCGTGAAATGATACAATCCGTCCTGTGCCCCCACATACGTTTCTGGAGGTTACATGATGTGCTTTCAATGGCATGCATAGAATTGTAACATTTTTTAAGTCTGTATGATCAAAGCAAAATATCTGTGCTAGGTGTCCTATAATTGAATTGCAAAGTAAATTATCAACATTAATAGTAAACAAAGTGCTTAATCTTCACGAATGGTTATTAAACAGCTCTTTGTCTTTGATACCTGCCACCTCTGTCAGAAGCCAGAGCATCAGATGCATGTGGCTTTGCTTCCTATTATCGTGGTAGTCGTAGCGACACACCGTACAAGACTGGCAAAGGGCTGTCTATTGCAGTTCATGAACACCCTACATATGCCGGTTCATTACAAATAAAAGAGCTACACATTCTCCGAATTATGTTAGAGACTGGAAATTAAGACCAAATTTGAGGTCGCTTGTTTTTTTAAAGTATATTATAATTGGGAGAATATGGTACTATGGAGAGCTGTCTTCCGGAAGATGATTTGGAATGCACTGCTTTAAAATGGGGAGAGATGTCTTCTGAAATGACAGGAGATGGATCTCCTATTCCCTGAGTGGTAATGTATTGCTATGGAGAACAATCTTTCAAAGGATAAGTTAGAACAACTTAATTAAAAAACGTCTGCCAGAAAACAAAGTATACTCTACATTATAACACGTATCCCCGAACTTTTGCATTGAGATAGAGCGGAAAAAAACACGTGTATTATAATATGCATAAAAAAGTAAGTCCATTATTTCTCTAATCCTTGTTTCTCAAACGCAAGTGTGCTAAAAAACAAAAAAAAGATGTGATTTATGAAGTAAGCATGAAAATTTCTTTACCAAAGAACTTTACGGTTGTGTCCACATAGGCCAGCACAACCTTGAACAGTTTTTTTTAATAACAGGACACGGCCTAATGGTCGTGGCCACTTCCTGCCAGGAAGTGGTGGTGGCAGCGTCATGCCGATGGAAAAAGAGGGCCCTTTCATGCACCTGCCAAGTCTGCATCTGCACTGCATTCAAGAGTCTTTGCCTCTAATGTACTTCTTTACACAGGTGTCCTTTGCGGCCACTGCATCAGCGTCAATCTGATGTCCGCCTTCCTTTGAACAATGTAATAACAGCAAGAAAAGGAATGTGTACGACTGGTGAATAAAACCCTTGCGTTTTATTTCAAGCACAAAGCCGAGAGATGTTAGGAGGGTTTTGTGATTGGCACACTTGGGGAAAATGCTAAATAAAAATGACAATAGAAAAAGGAAGTCCAGCAGCAGAATATCCACCGAAGAAATGAAACGATGAATCAGCTTTTGTGCAAGTGCTAGGTAGATTGTGACATTGCAGGATGTCTTTATCCAGCAGTAAATTGATCACGGCTGATGATGAAGCAAAAATTAGTGTGAAGTGTTTGACACAAACTATAATTAGGAAAAGTTGTAAACAAAAAAGTCTGCCAGAAAACAAAGTATGCTCTACATTGTTGTTTGATTAACTTTTTAAAATATATACTTGAATAAAAAGTTTTTAATATTATTTTGTAATTTTCTTTTATATCATTTGAAAGTTATCGCATGCTTTGTGGTGTTCCATTGTGAAAAATATCAATGATAGCATAAAATAATGACTATAACATTTAAATCGCAGTACTGTATTCAATAATACGATTAGCTATAAAGCTCTTTTTCACAATGTCCAATACATTTGGCATGGCCGTATAATTGTTTCATTGTCCAGGTTTTTTTACACATATATAAAATAATATTAATATAGTTAATCATATTCTTGGTTCTTTCGGTAAAGTCACGTAGAAGGGAAACAATAAAATAATAAAGAACCAAGAATATAATCCCTGCAGTCACGAAAGCTTTAAATCAATAGTTAATCATATTACTATTAAAAAAGTATTTATCAGTTTCCTGGCTGGCTACTGGCTGGGATCCTCCCCCACCTCAACAATAACTCTGCTGTTGTTAGTTGCTGTGGGCCATTGCCAACGAAACTAGCTGGATAAAAGGCTAGAACGGGATTTTTCATGTAACAAAATTGTAATTGAAACGGCGGAAGAAGTTCGGAAGACGGAAAATAGTACAATAGATAGCGACACCAAAGAGGTGGGAGTAACAAATTCAGAAGACTGACACGCATGCTTCATTTAAAATTTCTCTAACTGTTCTATTTGTGCTTCTCATTCATGTAATTCTTTCAGCAAAATAGTATTTAGATTCTAGATAATATTAACAAAAAATAACATACAATTCATATTATTTTGACATTTTATGACGTTAAAAGGTTTATTACTTGCATTGCTCCGAGTACAGAATTGTAAGGAGAGTTAACTTGACACGTGTCTCTTATTTTCCGTTGCATAGCAAGGGATTCTCTACCCGTATTTGATAACAACACAATTTTGTGCAACCCGACAACACTCGGCATTTATACGACTTGTTATTTATACTCCTACACGCACATTCTTAGCTTTTCAAGTTGAAGTACTTGTTGGCGCTTACTCAAGCAAAATAGTGAGAAAGTATTCACTTAAAGCTGCCTCTGTGCAGGTGTTTGGTGTATGGCATCTGCGCACACATAACATTATTTTTATTCAGTGAATGAACATAGTATTACCTATTACTGTACAGGATGTTTGCTATGTTCATGGTTGTCACAAGCATTATTTTGGGTTTAGTTTATTCACAAATCATCAATCATTGTGTCCAAAACCCAGGATGTTCAGCAATGTATGGTATTTTTTACATAAAGTATTCCAATTTTGAACTGGCCAGGTGGGTGAGCGATAGGACAAGCAGCTCGCAATCAGAAGGTTGCAAGTGCAAATCCTGGCTGGAGTAGCCAAATATCAGTGTTGGCACAACCATTGTATCGTACATCTTGATTTTCATTTTTTGTAAATATCTCCAGATGCCCACACTGAGCTTTCCAAACACTTGCAGCTTCATTGTTGTGTCACCAAGCCTCCGAGTTGTACACATTTGCCAACTTGTTCTCACCCATCGTCTTCCATATTTACTTGCTATTTGTCCTCTTGTCTTGCAATAATATTGACTTTCATATTTTCCGTGTTCATGCACAATCCATATATTTCAATTTCTTGATCTACTTTATCAGTTATTCTTTGTAGAGCCTCTGTTATCTGTTATCTCTGCTGCAACCATAGCAAAGGTTGTGGATGGAATGGTGCTAATGTATCATGTTCCGAACGAGCACTTTGTAACTGCAATATATTGAAATGTGTCTAATTTTATGGACAGATTTTAACGTATTAAATTAGTAAATGACAATACAATAGTGTATTTACAATGTGATATGCTTCAGTATAATACAGTTTGGTTGTATATTCTAATAGGGCACGTACAATGTATCTAGCTTACAACCATATCCTGCAGAATGCACCCAATGTCATCAGATGTCGGAAGCTAAGGCAGGGTTGAGCCTAGACAGCGCTTGGATTGCGGAGCTGCGCTGCATGTGGAAGGCAGCAAAAGAGAAATCAATTTGTTGTACTTCACTTCTATGCTCCCTGCCTTCACCAACCCACACTGAGCCAGCATGTTGAGGTGTGGTCAAATGACCCCCCCACCCCACGGCTTGTACCTTGTGGAAGAGGCCCCTTCATTCAGCAGTCCGCATTTAAATGCAACTGCGTCTCAAGACTTTAAACAGAGTCTCTGCTCTGTTTCTGCACCGGTTTATTACCCACGTGACATCAACACTGATAAGAGAGACGCCGTTTTTTTGCGCGTGAGCAGGATTGAGGTCGTTTCCAAATCGTTCCAAAATAGTGGTCTGCTTTAAACATTCGGTGCCTTCGGTGGCATCTGGAGAGAGAGAGAGGGTGAGAAAAAAAACACACCACTGACAGGCCGTTTTATTCACGCACGAATGTGCTGCGAGCCGAGACTCATGCCGCGGATAACTAAACAAAGAGAGACGTGTTCTTATTGAAAACGGGGTTTTTTTTGTGCTGACCATGAAAGCTGAAAGCAAAAAGGGAGGGGAGGTGACTGGTAATTTGAGACGTTTATAGCCGTGTCAGAGGGCCCCCCCCCCATCCCCCAAAACCCTCCTCCACACACATGCCCCTTGTTTGGCTTGGCCGGCCTTGAGCTCTCTCGGTCCCCTTATTCTTATCTTGTGCGTGCAAAATGCTACATTGAGCAAGGGCCAAGCACAGGTGTAACTAATTGTTATGGAAAATAAGCTCGCGTTTTGAGTTCATTGTTGTGACAATTAGGAACACGAAAACGTTCCTAATGTTTTCGCGCTGTGTGCTTTCGCCACATTATTCTGCAGTGACATACAACATATAATTTAAACAGACATTTGACAGCTTATAATGTTACACGTGATAATTAGGATCAATACAGTAATGTACACTGCAAATTATTTGCCCTAATGCTGTGAAAGCATAATCATGAGTACACAGGCATTTGGAGTAAATACTGTACTGAAATTGTACATTAATTCGCCCAAACGTTGGATTTGGAAAAAAACGAACCGTTATCATGTATGACGTAGGTAACAGGTAAAGGGGCAGCCCTGCAATGTTCGCTCACGCCACTGCTGGTGGAAGGGTCTCCAATGGAGAGAAAGAGAGCCAGGGAGAGCCCACTCACGATAATTTATTGCCTTCCTCTCCACACTGGCCATAAGTCTTGGGAAGAGGCGAGAGTACCCACACTTCACCCCACCACGTGCAACAACTGTCGTCACCCATTTATACTGCTGGCTGGACAAACACGTTGGAGCGGGGGGAGATTTAATAAACTTATTAAACGGGAGGTCGTACCAGGGACCGTGGTACGATCCCCCCCCCGCCCCCCCCATTAACACTGTGACAGCATCTCATTGTATCGTGTACAGTTGCCCCTTGGTTAACGCTTTTAATCCGTTCCACGAAATATACTATTAACCTGAAATAACTGTTAATCGAATTCACTTACAAGTTGAAAAATAAAGAAAAAGTGACGAGTCTGCAAGAGAGCCGTTTCCCACTGCCCAAAAAAAAAGTACAACGTAAACAAAAGACCGGCGAGGTCTAAACGCTCATGAATGGGCGTCGCTGATTGGCTGAGGGCATGCTCGTAAACGTGCCGTTAGTCAACACGTTAGCGTTAGTCGACACTTAGCGTTAGTCGACACGTTCGCGTTAGTCGACACGTTTGTGTTAGTAGACATGTTGTTAGTAGACATGTTGTTAGTCGACATGTTTGTGTTAGTCGACATGTTTGTGTTAGTCGACACGTTAGCGTTGATCGACATGTTTGTGTTAGTCGACATGTTGTTAGTCGACACTTAGCGTTTGTCGACATGTTGTTAGTCGACATGTTTGTGTTAGTCGACATGTTGTTAGTCGACATGTTGTTAGTAGACACGTTTGTGTTAGTCGACATGTTTGTGTTAGTCGACATGTTGTTAGTCGACATGTTTGTGTTAGTCGACACGTTAGCGTTAGTAGACATGTTGTTAGTCGACATGTTTGTGTGAGTCGACATGTTTGTGTTAGTCGACATGTTTGTGTTAGTCGACATGTTTGTGTTAGTCGACATGTTTGTGTTAGTAGACATGTTGTTAGTCGACATGTTTGTGTTAGTAGACATGTTGTTAGTCGACATGCTAGCGTTGGTCGACACGTTTGTGTTAGTCGACATGTTGTTAGTCGACATGTTTGTGTTAGTAGACATGTTTGTGTTAGTCGACATGTTTGTGTTAGTCGACATGTTTGTGTTAGTAGACATGTTTGTGTTAGTCGACATGCTAGCGTTGGTCGACACGTTTGTGTTAGTCGACATGTTTGTGTTAGTCAACACGTTTGTGTTAGTAGACATGTTTGTGTTAGTCGACATGTTTGTGTTAGTCGACATGTTGTTAGTCGACATGTTTGTGTTAGTAGACATGTTTGTGTTAGTCAACACGTTTGTGTTAGTCGACATGTTTGTGTTAGTCGACATGTTGTTAGTCGACATGTTTGTGTTAGTCGACATGTTTGTGTTAGTCGACATGTTTGTGTTAGTCGACATGTTGTTAGTTGACATGTTTGTGTTAGTAGACATGTTTGTGTTAGTCGACATGTTGTTAGTCGACATGTTTGTGTTAGTCGACATGCTAGCGTTAGTCGAAATGTTTGTGTTAGTCGACATGTTTGTGTTAGTAGACACGTTTGTGTTAGTAGACATGTTTGTGTTAGTCGACATGTTTGTGTTAGTCGACATGTTTGTGTTAGTAGACATGTTGTTAGTCAACATGTTTGTGTTAGTAGACACGTTTGTGTTAGTCGACATGTTTGTGTTAGTCGACATGTTTGAGTTAGTCGACATGTTTGTGTTAGTCGACATGTTTGTGTTAGTAGACATGTTGTTAGTCGACATGTTTGTGTTAGTAGACATGTTGTTAGTCGACATGCTAGCGTTGGTCGACACGTTTGTGTTAGTCGACATGTTGTTAGTCGACATGTTTGTGTTAGTAGACATGTTTGTGTTAGTCGACATGTTTGTGTTAGTCGACATGTTTGTGTTAGTAGACATGTTTGTGTTAGTCGACATGCTAGCGTTGGTCGACACGTTTGTGTTAGTCGACATGTTTGTGTTAGTCAACACGTTTGTGTTAGTAGACATGTTTGTGTTAGTCGACATGTTTGTGTTAGTCGACATGTTGTTAGTCGACATGTTTGTGTTAGTAGACATGTTTGTGTTAGTCAACACGTTTGTGTTAGTCGACATGTTTGTGTTAGTCGACATGTTGTTAGTCGACATGTTTGTGTTAGTCGACATGTTTGTGTTAGTCGACATGTTTGTGTTAGTCGACATGTTGTTAGTCGACATGTTTGTGTTAGTAGACATGTTGTTAGTCGACATGCTAGCGTTGGTCGACACGTTTGTGTTAGTCGACATGTTGTTAGTCGACATGTTTGTGTTAGTAGACATGTTTGTGTTAGTCGACATGTTTGTGTTAGTCGACATGTTTGTGTTAGTAGACATGTTTGTGTTAGTCGACATGCTAGCGTTGGTCGACACGTTTGTGTTAGTCGACATGTTTGTGTTAGTCAACACGTTTGTGTTAGTAGACATGTTTGTGTTAGTCGACATGTTTGTGTTAGTCGACATGTTGTTAGTCGACATGTTTGTGTTAGTAGACATGTTTGTGTTAGTCAACACGTTTGTGTTAGTCGACATGTTTGTGTTAGTCGACATGTTGTTAGTCGACATGTTTGTGTTAGTCGACATGTTTGTGTTAGTCGACATGTTTGTGTTAGTCGACATGTTGTTAGTTGACATGTTTGTGTTAGTAGACATGTTTGTGTTAGTCGACATGTTGTTAGTCGACATGTTTGTGTTAGTCGACATGCTAGCGTTAGTCGACATGTTTGTGTTAGTCGACATGTTTGTGTTAGTAGACACGTTTGTGTTAGTAGACATGTTTGTGTTAGTCGACATGTTTGTGTTAGTCGACATGTTTGTGTTAGTAGACATGTTGTTAGTCAACATGTTTGTGTTAGTAGACACGTTTGTGTTAGTCGATATGTTTGTGTTAGTCGACATGTTTGAGTTAGTCGACATGTTTGTGTTAGTCGACATGTTTGTGTTAGTAGACATGTTGTTAGTCGACATGTTTGTGTTAGTAGACATGTTGTTAGTCGACATGCTAGCGTTGGTCGACACGTTTGTGTTAGTCGACATGTTGTTAGTCGACATGTTTGTGTTAGTAGACATGTTTGTGTTAGTCGACATGTTTGTGTTAGTCGACATGTTTGTGTTAGTAGACATGTTTGTGTTAGTCGACATGCTAGCGTTGGTCGACACGTTTGTGTTAGTCGACATGTTTGTGTTAGTCAACACGTTTGAGTTAGTAGACATGTTTGTGTTAGTCGACATGTTTGTGTTAGTCGACATGTTGTTAGTCGACATGTTTGTGTTAGTAGACATGTTTGTGTTAGTCAACACGTTTGTGTTAGTCGACATGTTTGTGTTAGTCGACATGTTGTTAGTCGACATGTTTGTGTTAGTCGACATGTTTGTGTTAGTCGACATGTTTGTGTTAGTCGACATGTTGTTAGTTGACATGTTTGTGTTAGTAGACATGTTTGTGTTAGTCGACATGTTGTTAGTCGACATGTTTGTGTTAGTCGACATGCTAGCGTTAGTCGACATGTTTGTGTTAGTCGACATGTTTGTGTTAGTAGACACGTTTGTGTTAGTAGACATGTTTGTGTTAGTCGACATGTTTGTGTTAGTCGACATGTTTGTGTTAGTAGACATGTTGTTAGTCAACATGTTTGTGTTAGTAGACACGTTTGTGTTAGTCGACATGTTTGTGTTAGTCGACATGTTTGAGTTAGTCGACATGTTTGTGTTAGTCGACATGTTTGTGTTAGTAGACATGTTGTTAGTCGACATGTTTGTGTTAGTAGACATGTTTGTGTTAGTCGACATGCTAGCGTTGGTCGACACGTTTGTGTTAGTCGACATGTTGTTAGTCGACATGTTTGTGTTAGTAGACATGTTTGTGTTAGTCGACATGTTTGTGTTAGTCGACATGCTAGCGTTGGTCGACACGTTTGTGTTAGTCGACATGTTTGTGTTAGTCGACATGTTTGTGTTAGTAGACATGTTTGTGTTAGTCGACATGTTGTTAGTCGACATGTTTGTGTTAGTAGACATGTTTGTGTTAGTCAACACGTTTGTGTTAGTCGACATGTTGTTAGTCGACATGTTTGTGTTAGTCGACATGTTTGTGTTAGTCGACATGTTGTTAGTCGACATGCTAGCGTTAGTCGACATGTTTGTGTTAGTCGACATGTTTGTGTTAGTCGACATGTTGTTAGTCGACACGTTTGTGTTAGTCGACATGTTGTTAGTCGACACGTTAGCGTTAGTAGACATGTTGTTAGTCGACATGTTTGTGTGAGTCGACATGTTTGTGTTAGTCGACATGTTTGTGTTAGTCGACATGTTTGTGTTAGTCGACATGTTTGTGTTAGTCGACATGTTTGTGTTAGTAGACATGTTGTTAGTCGGCATGTTTGTGTTAGTAGACATGTTGTTAGTCGACATGCTAGCGTTGGTCGACACGTTTGTGTTAGTCGACATGTTGTTAGTCGACATGTTTGTGTTAGTAGACATGTTTGTGTTAGTCAACACGTTTGTGTTAGTCGACATGTTTGTGTTAGTCGACATGTTGTTAGTCGACATGTTTGTGTTAGTCGACATGTTTGTGTTAGTCGACATGTTTGTGTTAGTCGACATGTTTGTGTTAGTAGACATGTTTGTGTTAGTCAACACGTTTGTGTTAGTCGACATGTTTGTGTTAGTCGACATGTTGTTAGTCGACATGTTTGTGTTAGTCGACATGTTTGTGTTAGTCGACATGTTTGTGTTAGTAGACACGTTTGTGTTAGTAGACACGTTTGTGTTAGTAGACATGTTTGTGTTAGTCGACATGTTTGTGTTAGTCGACATGTTTGTGTTAGTCGACACGTTTGTGTTAGTAGACACGTTTGTGTTAGTAGACATGTTTGTGTTAGTCGACATGTTTGTGTTAGTCGACATGTTTGTGTTAGTAGACATGTTTGTGTTAGTCGACATGTTTGTGTTAGTCGACATGTTGTTAGTCGACATGTTTGTGTTAGTCGACATGTTGTTAGTCGACACGTTAGCCTTTGTCGACATGTTTGTGTTAGTAGACATGTTTGTGTTAGTCGACATGTTTGTGTTAGTCGACATGTTTGTGTTAGTCGACATGTTTGTGTTAGTCGACATGCTAGCGTTGGTCGACACGTTTGTGTTAGTCGACATGTTTGTGTTAGTCGACATGTTTGTGTTAGTAGACATGTTTGTGTTAGTCGACATGTTTGTGTTAGTCGACATGTTTGTGTTAGTCGACATGTTTGTGTTAGTCGACACGTTTGTGTTAGTCGACATGTTTGTGTTAGTCGACATGTTTGTGTTAGTCGACACGTTTGTGTTAGTCGACATGTTTGTGTTAGTCGACATGTTTGTGTTAGTCGACATGTTTGTGTTAGTCGACATGTTTGTGTTAGTCGACATGCTAGCGTTGGTCGACACGTTTGTGTTAGTCGACATGTTTGTGTTAGTCGACATGTTTGTGTTAGTCGACATGTTGTTAGTCGACACGTTAGCGTTTGTCGACATGTTGTTAGTCGACATGTTTGTGTTAGTCGACATGTTGTTAGTCGACATGTTGTTAGTCGACATGTTTGTGTTAGTCGACATGTTGTTAGTCGACATGTTTGTGTTAGTAGACACGTTAGCGTTAGTCGACATGTTGTTAGTCGACATGTTTGTGTTAGTAGACATGTTTGTGTTAGTAGACATATTTGTGTTAGTCAACACGTTAGCGTTAGTCGACACGTTTGTGTTAGTCGACATGTTGTTAGTCGACATGTTTGTGTTAGTCGACACGTTTGTGTTAGTCGACATGTTGTTAGTCGACATGTTTGTGTTAGTCGACATGTTTGTGTTAGTCGACACGTTTGTGTTAGTCGACATGTTTGTGTTAGTCAACATGTTTGTGTTAGTAGACATGGTGTTAGTCGACATGTTTGTGTTAGTCGACATGTTTGTGTTAGTCAACACGTTAGCGTTAGTCGACATGTTGTTAGTCGACATGTTTGTGTTAGTAGACACGTTAGCGTTAGTCGACATGTTTGTGTTAGTCGACATGTTTGTGTTAGTCGACATGTTTGTGTTAGTAGACACGTTAGCGTTGGTCGACATGTTTGTGTTAGTTGACATGTTTGTGTTAGTCGACACGTTAACGTTAGTCGACATGTTAGCGTTTGTTGAAACCATGGGGTCCCTGTGGGAGGCGAAACGTAAACCAAAAAACCGTTAACCGATGTCACTGTTAACCGAGGGACTACTATATTTGTACTTTACACGGCACCACATTTGATAATAATTGAACAAAGCACGTGAGGTACAGCTTATGCATTTATTTATAGTTAAAATACCCATAAAATCTGTCAGATTTTGTGAGATCTTATTGACCTTCATTTGTTAATTAACTTCCTCGTTAAGTTTGGTGTTTTTGTTCACTCAGGAAATGCTGATGCAGCGGTTCACGTTTTCTTAAAATAATATAAGAAACAAAAAGTAGATTGGCACAGGAGTGTCTTGGATATTTATTATCTTTTATTTATGAATTAACTGAAAGCATATTTTAGTAGCAGCTAAATTACATTTCAGAACGTTTTTTCAAATGCATTGAGTTACAGCCATTTAATAACCAATGCTGATATAAATTACAGTATACATGAATTATGTACTCATGATGTATGTTCAAGATTTAAAATAACAGTAACTCATAGGTGAAAAAAATATATTAGACACTAGATGATTTTCCTTAAACACTTAAACACCGACACTCCTTTCATCTGCGGTGATGGTGGAGGGACTTGGCAGATTCCATAATCTGCACCTATCCAAAAGAAGTAACTCCAGATATATGAGAGATTACTCATGGATAAACCTAGACACTGTACAGTAAAAATCTGCCACCACCACTACTGGTTGACAAATTGTATCTGTTTGTAAATGTGGATAAGAGAATAAATGTGGTGCCACTTCCACGTGACTCGTGTACTCCGTGTGTAAACGCAGATAATATGAAGAATATGCATGTATGTTAACCCCCACGCCTGGTATGCAGGAGATCGTGGGTTGGATTCTGACCCTGATACCTGTGTATTTGGACTTTGCGGGTTCTCTCTGTGGTGGCGTGGATTTTTCTCCGGGTCCTCTGGGTTTTTCTCTCCACATTTAGAAACGCGCGTTTAGAGTGTTTGGCTGCTGCTATGAATTCCCACGTGGTAAGTCACTTCGTTGAGATATAATTTGTGGCCCGGTTGCTTCTGAAAAAAATCAATATACTTCAGTGGTCCTTACCTTGTAAAATCAAAAGAAGTTCGTTTTTAGTTCACGTACAAAGTGATATATGCAGTTTATTCTGATAAAGAGATAGTTCATCATAGACAGAATACAAGAGGAATGTCTTGAGCCTGGAATTGAATAGTGGCAAGGAGTCGATAGCACTGATGTCTGTGGAGAACAAGTATTTTAGGGGCAGCAGAGGAGAAGGAGAGATTTCTCTCCTCCGATTAGCATGGTTGGCAATATACGGTGCGAAGAAGCTCAACATACATACAAGATTGGTTGTGGGTTTCAACAGGAGGCCTTTGGCTGCTAGTTTGAATAACATGCAAAGTAGTAAAAAAATAACTTATTGGTACCACCTGAGGTAGCAAAGTCTAGTAATGATTTTTTGTAATCCTCCATGTGTGTGGGACATATTCTGATATGATAGCCTTTGCGTAGTGGCAGCTTAGTTGTAGTTACCATGACTTTTATACCCATACCTACCCTATGACAGGTGTCCAGAACAATGAAATGGGCATTATTACTGAAAAACTATCTAGACCAAAGCCAATTAGGTCACAAACTTGTCTTTATTGGTTTAAATACACAATGAAAATACAGGATAAGGAAAACCATATTGAGGAAAGGAACTACTTGAATATTATAGACATTGACATTCGCATATACTTAGTCAATGATACATGTATCCCATATATATCGTTAGTGATGGGTATATGTGAAGAAGGTTACATTATTGTTATCAAGCTCTGTTGTACTTAGCTGGTGTTAACAAGGGTAACCAAGTCCAGAATCACCACACTGTGCATCAATGTATATTACTACTACCACAGTAATACCATCAAAATCACCACCCTGTGTCACTCATCAAACTGCTCGTCTATCTCGTCATCTGACTCCCCAGGTTCTGGATCATCCTGCAGTTTTTGGTTACTGCAGGTCTGTAACCTGTACATGTCTGTGCATGTCAGTCCATTTTACAGGCACGTGCAGCTTGGCATTTTGTATGAATGTACACACTTGCATGCTAGCAGTTCCAAGAGCACATCTGGTGCGGGTGGGGGTCGCATCCAGTAAATGGCCAGCTTGCCATCATCGTCTGTCCATCCATACTCAGTAGGGGCTTGGCACCCACAGGGTTAGCCTGCAGACAGCACTTTCAGATTGCTGCCTGATAGTTGGCTCGTTGAACATGCGTGAAGAGAGACAGTCTCTACATGGTGGCAGCTGGCTGGACTCGACTCCTCCCCTTTTGGTGCAGAAGAGCTGGTGTAGCGCAGTTCGTTCACCTCGCCGGTGCTGCTGTTAGCAGCGTACATGCGACAGGTGAACTGCTCAATTTTCTGGAACAGCTCATCACTCACATTCCATGACTGCCCCAGTCAACTAAAAGTCTCTTGGCAGAAAGTGTCCTTGCTCACCATCTTCAGGACATTCAGCTTCCCTCGACCGGCGAATGCACCGACAGTGTCACAGCCTGTGAAGGCATGTAAGCCAATTAGGCTGTCACAGATGCTGTCTCCTAGTGACCTTGCCAGTTTGCTGATATCGTCAAACCGTGTGCGGTTCTGTGTGCCACACTTCTGGTAGATGAGACAGGTGATGTCCTTCTGGAAGCCAAGACAAAGCACCATGACATCAGTGTCATCAGCTGTGATGATGACTGCCTTTGAGCCCACATTTGCTGAATGCAATGCATGCGGGAGCAGACGGGTGTCAGCTTCTTCATGCGTGGAGTGTAGCTCTGCTACTTCCTCACACTCATCTTCTGTCAACTTGTAGCAGGTTTCCTCACACGTTATGTACAACACCTTGGCATGCAGCATCTCTCTGTATCGTGGGAGATTCCACTTTTCCCCAGAAACTTGATGAGACTGGTCTTGTTGGAGGGACTACACAGGAATTTTCGCCACACGTGGTGTCCCCCTGCAAGGTTCTTGTACTGGAGAGTGGTGTCTGCACCCAAGTTCAGTCGTTCAGCATCTTTGATCGAAGTCTGTCGGTAGACATCAAAAAACAACATCAATCCTCTCACTCTGTGCCCCCTCGTGGAGGACCTGCGTCAAGGCTGACTCTGCCACCTGTGCAAAGGTTTTGTTGTTGCCATTCATTTTTTGGACCAGGCTCATCCCATCAATGATGGAAGTAGATGGGGTTGGTATGTCTTCTGCAGGAGACACATTCCTTTCAAGCTCTCTGGAAAGTGCAGCCTTGCTTGTTTTTCGTAGGGACCCATCAGCATTTGCCAGTGGCCATGGTAGTGGGCCCAGTGGGTGGGCAAGGACATCCTTCATATTCACCTTCCTGCTTTCAACCACCAGGATCATGTGGCTGAACAGGTTTCTATCTGCCTTCAGAACCACATCCTGTGCTTTCTTTCCATGTGCTGTTTTTGTACTGATATTGGAGAATGTCTTCAGACTTTGCTTGGTCATCTTGTCGTGGAATTTCACAAATGGTGGGTCCTCGGCTAACCTTGTTTGCTTGAATACCTGGTAGGCCTCTTTTCCTATCTCAAGAGCTCTCATGAGATCCCTGGTCACATCAGGTGGCGCCATGGTGCAAGTGGAGAGGCTAACCAGATCTGTCTCATCAGGGGACATGGGATTGATCCAGTTATTCTCCATCAGGGCAATGAGAGACTGGACATCTGCTTCATCTCTCTTGATCCTTGGACCCTGTAGATCTGGATGGGACAGTTTGGACCTGCCTTGACCTATCAGGTCTCTCAGCTGTCTGAGGTACATGCTTCTGTACTCAGCAGTTAGGTAATATTTGGTCACGGCTCCTGGCTTCAAGCTGAATCCCTTTGTCCCTCCAGCTGTCTGGGTGTCTTTGTTCACTGTTCCTTCTATAGCTTGGTCAACAGGGATTCGGCCAAAGGGATTGGTGGAGCCCAATTGCACTGAGAAGCCTCCTTCCATGAATTCCGTGTAGACATCTGGGTGTATGATGGGCAGCTGAGACATCTGGGCATAGTAGTAGGGGAGGTAGCGTGCATAATGAATCCTATCATAAGCGAAGCACCATGGGATAATTGCTCAAATGCTTGCCAAGTGTAGCATCCAGTCTCGCTCTCTGTATGCTCGGATGAGCCACAACAAGATTTCAACCATCTCCAAATAGGGCATCCAGAAGGTCGAGAGGCTGCCGTTTCCATCTATGAGGAACTCGCGGTAGACTTCAAACAGTTCCATGATGCGTGTACATGAGCTGTTCTCAAGGACCTCCTTCAAAGCGGCTTGTGAGACTTCTTTCCCAAGGTTGTCACTGGTCCTCAGTGTCTCATCCAGGTGAACCATGTCGTTCATGTGAGTTGCTTCCAACCTGGAAAGGAAACCATTCCATGTCAGTCGCATGAGAGCCTCATACAGGAGTTTGTGTAGTCGCACTGCCCTGTTGTACTTGCGGTCATCCAAAACACCAGCAATGGAGCCTTCTGCGATCATGCCAAACTCAATGCAGAGAACTTGGAGTTCAGCATCTTGGAAATGCTTTCTTATTATTGCCAGCAGTGTGCAGGTGGTGTGGAATACCCCAAGCCTGACGATGATATCATGGAACTTGTCACAGTGTTTCTATGTGATCTCGGCAGCCTTTGCATACAGGGATTTGTCAAAGACGCAGATAATCTTTGTCAGGCTTAAGTACTGCACAATCTTTGAAGGGCTTAAGTACTACACCTCGTTGACAGTAGACATTTGTGTCGCTGGAGCATTGATGGTATAGGCAGATAGCCTACATTGTCGGGGGTGACCATCATCTCACCTCGAGTCAGGATGTTGAAGCCTGTCCAGCTGCTGATTGACTGGTCTTCTTGTTGTGACATGCGTGCTAGGACCCAAACAAGGTTCTTCTCTCTGGCAAGCTGAGTATTGGCTGCAGTATCGGCATCTGCACTTTTGCTTTGTGGTGGCCCCACCCGTTGTGCAGCTTTGTAAGTTGGTAACATTGGCCTGGGTGCATAATGCTTATCTGCTTTGTTTTGGCAATAGTGGGCATGGGTTGGACAGGAACTGGGTTGACTGGCTTTGCTTGCACAGCAATCCCATTGACTCTGTGAGATGTTCCCTCCCAACTGACGGTTACTTCAAGACGATCGATATTGTCCCAGGCTAAAGTTGTGAATATACCAGGATGGATGTTAGCTGGTACGGCAATGTCACTCCCTTATGATGAGAGGTTCTGAAGACACAGGGCAGTGACGGTCTCTTCCATCTGTGAATAGGACACACTGTGACTAAGTCGGTTGAGGCTGTTTATCAGCTCTGCATTCCCTGACAATGACTTGACACTGAATGGCAGAACAATGTGCTTGGAAGGCTTGGTCTTTTCACATGTCACTGCATAAACTATGTCATGGCGAAATGATTGCAGAAGCTGCTGAACTCGATGGGATGCATGATCAGGATCATTAGCGCCTGTGAGTAGATAGTGCAGGAAGACAATGAGCGACTCTGGAATGGTAGGACATTCTGCTTCTGGTTTGACTTCAGGCGGCCAGGCTTGAGGAACATCTTGACTCTTGATGTCTTCTCTCAATTTTATGGCTGCTTTAGCTATACAAATTGCGATGAAAGATGCTAAAAAACGCTCATTTAAGGCGTTGTTTACTTGGCAAAGTTTGTTTAATCATCAATTATTACCAATAACAAATGTAATGGTAATATTGTGTGCATGTTATGAAAGTTTACAATTTATAGAAGCAAAATATAAAAATTGACAAACTGAACAAAAATAATTATTTTTGCCTGTAGTACCTGGCCTTAACTAATAATCTTAACAGGTACATTGACAATACATTGAGGGTAAAGTTATCACTTGAGATATCTTTACTGAACAGACATAATACAGAACCACCATTACTTCCCTCACCTGCCAGTAAATTATCATGAGCAAATAAGCTGCTAGAAACAGAAGGAAAACAGATAGCGCCAATCTATTCCAGGCTTAACTAAGCAACTGAAATTGAAGAACCAGCGTGAATAAATGCGAGAATATGTATGAAATGCATGCCTTGGGGACAAACATCCATTTTGTAAATTACTTACTGTCTTAATTAACAGCAGAGGTATTGGAATGTTTTATTTGTAACGTCCGGGCAAATAGGCGTGATTGCGATAGGTGCAAAAACAGGTTTCCTGCGAGAAAAAATAAGCAGCTGCTCATTGGGTAAGGTTATCATGGATTATTTTACTTCTTTTGTTGTAACAAATAAAATGGCACCATTGACATTGTGCCACCTTTGGTGGTACCGATATCTGCTCTGGCTCAAGGACTAAAGGGGAGAAGAGTGAGATGAAGGGAGAGAGGTAGGCAGCAGCGAGTCCATTGAGAATATTGAAAATGGTGTGACCTAGTCTCATTTACAGGTAAGACGTCTGGCAGCGGCATTCTGGACCATCTGGAGTTTGGAATTGAGAGGTTTGGGGAGGCCATTGAATAGAGAGTTGCAGTAGTGAAGTCAAGGTGTACTGAAATCATTAATGCGAGTTTGATTGGCAGCTGTGGCAAGAAACGCATGATGCAAGGGATGTTTTGTAGATGGATGGCTAAGCCCCTATCTACCTGCAAAACCGCATCTCCCTCAAATCCTAAGGAATGTACACACTGTTTCACAAGAACGGCAAGACTTGCCCAGCCCAAGATTTTCACCCGACGCTGGGGGGCACAAGACTCATCGAATGCAGCCCCAACAATCTGGAGCGGCCCTGCCAGTCACCGGATATGCGAAACGCACCGTGTGTCTCTCAATTCCGTGGCCTGCGCAAGACACACCTAATCAGGCTTGCCTTCCCATAAAATCTAAAATTTAAGAGGGGAATAAAAAAAACTATATCTTTACCCATTATTTATTTTATTTATTACATTTCTTATGCTATTCGTTACGCACGGTTGCACTTTATTTCTACGCACAGTTGCGATTTACTTTGCTCAGTCCGTGTTAGCCGCTGAGGTCTTGACGGGTTTCTTTTTCCATTCCTATCGCTCTGTGCCCCCAACCCCACCGTACCGTTCCTTTTGTGCCGTCACGTGCACTGATGCCCACTTTATTGAGGGCGATATTGGCACATAAACTCAGGATTGATTGATGGAGGTAAGATGATCCTGCAGACCTAAGTGAGAATCGAACAATGCATGGATGACCGATTGCACGGATCAATCGGGGGTATGGTGATAGGATTAGCGAATAATGGAATGCATATGAGACGTTCTTATTGTCGTGCAAATTGTATTGTTTTAATTTGGTAATTATACAGTCTGATAAGAAAGGATCCTTTAATGTGTTTCTTGGCTTAACAGACAATTACTATTTTGCAACAATTTTATCCACATGTGTTTAGCAGAAAAAGTAATATCATATTGTTTCAAAGTAAACACACAAGGGATGCTCAGTTTCTTGCCACGAGATTAAAGTTACATTTTTGTTCATGGTTAGCGAAACGGTAAATTAGGTTACATGTACACGTTTACAAAAAATATTAATTCACACAGTGAGATGAATCTGTTACATAAGTAGAGTCCTTGTTATGTCAAACAACCCCTCCCTCGGTGTATTTTAACTTTTTTATCTTTTCATTTCTTATCAGAGTGAAACATGTTTTTACATGGGCGTATTGTGATTTTACATAGATAAACAAATAGCAACACAAATATGAGATGTTCACATTATTTTGTGACAAAAGGATGTTGCCCCAAATCTGCTGTCCACACACCAGTACGGTGTGCCATCAGCAGCGTATCAGCAAGAAAGCTGTTTTAAAAATATACAAATAATTAATTGCGCCTATCACGGAAGTATGTGAAATGTCATACTTATCTTAATTGCAATGTTTTGGTTTCTCAACAAAATCTACTTCACATTTTAGACACAGCACTTTGTACATGATAATACAGGACTGTACATGCCCAGCAATTCAGCGCTACGGAGGCAAGCTTGGTGAAACACATTGTACCACGTGTAAGACTCTCAAGGGGGGGGGGGGTGGTTGCTTCTTGAAAGAAATGCCGCTGGTTAATCTTGGTGTGGTAAACCAGTAGGCCGATGGCCTAAAAAAATATTGCATTTCGGTGCGGAGACAGAATGGAAGGGTGCTTGTATGGTAAGTAGTATGCCCGTACGTAGTCGTAAGGTGGTCAGAGGGGTGGCAGCACAGCAAGTGGATTTGTTCATCTGTCCGTATGTTATCCCCTCTGGGTAATCCAGTTAACCTCCACTTGTAAAAAAAACACATTTCCTGAAATGTAATTAGACAAACATCCCAGTGCAGGACCCTCCTGAGAGAAAAAATAAGTAATTGTTGAGACTTGGTGAGCCTTTCCTGGATAAAAACAAACACACAAACCAAGCCCTAAAAGTTATCATTAATGTTAAATGCTGCTAATTCATGGTCACGAAACAAATTACTATTGGAGGGACAATCGGACATCGGCGAATGTATACCATTGGCAATTGTTCAAAACAACAAATGGGAATGGAAACAAGAGGTAAGGGCGTGCAGGTTGGAGTGTCGTTGTAAAACTGGACTTCACAGTGAAAAGCAACATTCCATTGCCGCCAGTCGGTCAAAGTGGGCCGGTATACGGACGCCACGCCACATCGGCACTTCTCAGAACACCAACACGTATGTTGGCCCCTTCCATAGTTGTTCCTATTCCTATACTGTAATGTTTACGCAGGCTGCAGGACGAATGGCTTTCCCACCGGTACTTCTACATTTACATTTTGACCACTGATTGACACAGAAAAGAAGAAAGTTTTAAATCGGTGAATATTACCTGCGATAACCGATGAATCACGAATGCGGAAAGCGGTACAGAAAATTGAAAAGGGGGGGAGTAAGCAAACGATGATGGAGAGGTGCTTAATGGAATTACACTTATGGTGAGGGAAAAAAAGTATTTGATCCCCTGCTGATTTTGTACGTTTGCCCACTGACAAAGAAATGATCAGTCTATAATTTTAATGGTACGTTTATTTGAACAGTGAGAGACAGAATAACTACAAAAAAAATCCAGAAAAACGCATGTCAAAAATGTTATTAATTGATTTGCATTTTAATGAGGGAAATAAGTATTTGACCCCTCTGCAAAACATGACTTAGTACTTGGTGGCAAAACCCTTGTTGGCAATCACAGAGGTCAGACGTTTCTTGTAGTTGGTCACCAGGTTTGCACACATCTCAGGAGGGATTTTGTCCCACTCCTCTTTGCAGATCTTCTCCAAGTCATTAAGGTTTCGAGGCTGACGTTTGGCAACTCGAACCTTCAGCTCCCTCCACAGATTTTCTATGGGTTTGAGGTCTGGAGACTGGCTAGGCTACTCCAGGACCTTAATGTGCTTCTTCTTGCCTTGGCCGTGTGTTTTGGGTCATTGTCATGCTGGAATACCATCCACGACCCATTTTCAATGCCCTGGCTGAGGGAAGGAGGTTCTCACCCAAGATTTGACGGTACATGACCCCGTCCATCGTCCTTTTGATGCGGTGAAGTTGTCCTGTTCCCTTAGCAGAAAAACACCCCCAAAGCATAATGTTTCCACCTCCATGTTTGACAGTGGGGATGGTGTTCTTGGGGTCATAGGCAGCATTCGTCCTTTTCCAAACACGGCGAGTTGAGCTGATGCCAAAGAGCGCCATTTTGGTCTCATCTGACCACAACACTTTCACCCAGTTGTCCTCTGAATCATTCAGATGTTCATTGGCAAACTTCAGACGGGCATGTATATGTGCTTTCTTGAGCAGGGGGACCTTGCGGGCGCTGCAGGATTTCAGTCCTTCACGGCGTAGTGTGTTACCAATTGTTTTCTTGGTGACTATGGTCCCAGCTGCCTTGAGATCATTGACAAGATCCTCCCGTGTAGTTCTGGGCTGATTCCTCATCGTTCTCATGATCATTGCAACTCCACGAGGTGAGATCTTGCATGGAGCCGCAGACCGAGGGAAATTGACAGTTATTTTGTGTGTTTTCCATTTGCGAATAATCGCACCAATTGTTGCCACCTTCTCACCAAGCTGCTTGGCAATGGTCTTGTAGCCCATTCCAGCCTTGTGTAGGTCTACAATCTTGTCCCTGACATCCTTGGAGAGCTCTTTGGTCTTGGCCATGGTGGAGAGTTTGGAATCTGATTGATTGATTGCTTCTGTGGACAGGTGTCTTTTATACAGGTAACAAGCTGAGATTAGGATCACTCCCTTTAAGAGTGTGCTCCTAATCTCAGCTCGTTACCTGTAAAAAAGACATCTGGGAGCCAGAAGTCTTTCTGTTTGAGAGGGGGTCAAATACTTATTTCCCTCATTAAAATGCACATCAATTTATAACATTTTTGACATGCGTGTTTCTGGATTTTGTTGTTGTTATTCTGTCTCTCACTGTTCCAATAAACCTACCATTAAAATTATAGACTGATCATTTCTTTGTCAATGGGCAAACGTACAAAATCAGCAGGGGATCAAATACTTTTTTCCCTCACTGTAAGAAACAGAAAGAGGAACACAATAGTTAGAGAGCATGTGGAAGTTAAAGACATAGTTTGAGGCGTTAAGAAAAGTGGGCCTGGGTGAGACATCACTCAAAACTAAACTATATTTGGTTCTTACCAGGTAAACGCCCACTGAGCTATTTCGCACTTTTGTCAGAAGCGACCTGGTCACAAATGATAGCTCAACAAAGTGGCTTATCATGTGGAAATATATCGCAGTCCAATAAATGTGGAGGGAAACTGCGGAGGACCCGGAGAAAAATCCACGCGACCAGGAGAAGAAACAGTCCAAATATACAGGCGTCAGGTTCGGGATCAAACCCGCAACCTCCTGTATACCTGGCGAGGGAGTTAACATTTCGCCACCGAAGAAGGGATGGTGGCCACCGGTTTGAGACTGCCGATGGAGTGGCGAATTTGGAGGGCCTTCATCTGGCAGTGGATACATTATGGTCGAGGATAACGATGATTGTTACAATAAGTTTATTATCCTTTTTAAAATGAATAATTGTAATCAAATCACACCCTATTAAGCAACCAATTTTCACTTGCTTTAACACGCGGGTACCATTTAAAACCATTACACATCTGTTGTCACAATTGTCGGTGACACTTTCCTTTAACCTACAAAGCAACTTGTGCAATTAGTCTCGCCTTGTCTATCTGTCCATATTAAGTCGGGCTTAACCAGAGCACGGTTAATTTGACTTTCAGTTTTACATTAATCAAGCTTAGTGCTCTGAGTACAACGGGATGGAAATCTGCCGCTCTTGGCTATGGCTGTGTGTGTTTGAATCGGGCGTACAGTGTGCAGTCATTAGACCTGTTTACATTTGGAGGTCTGCACCCTCCTAACCTGCAGTTCAATCTCCCCTGCTTTTATTGTTGTTAAACAAATGGAGAGGGGTAAGTCGGTTAATATTTTATTAGGTTTTCTTTTTTAACCAAAGGAAGACTGCAGTCTAGCTTGTGTTCAATAAATATATGCCGGGTTGAATACTGAACACCGTAGTTGAGACCAAGAACTAATAAATGACGTAAGGATGCGTCATGCTGAAGCACAGATCAAACGGACCAGCTTCACGAAAAGGTGGCCATTCAAATTAAAAATGTTTGCATGGTTTTCCTTTGGTAGTAAAACAGTTTATCTGTTCAACTTGTGACAGTTTCACATGTTATCATTTCATATATTACATCGAAGGACAAATTAAAGATAACGAAACCGTAAGTGTTGGTGTGCGTGCACGTATTTGTTTTATTACATTTCTCGACAACACAAATGCTGTGCTTCGCATCATTGTCAAAGGCAAATTCTGGCTTGTTAAATACATTCTCTCATCTTGCCTCCATCCCAAAAAATGTGTCCACAAACCATATCCTAAAAAGGCATACGCACGCCATCTCCCCTATATACTCACATGTTAACTTAACGTACGACGCTGTACAAGCTTCATCAACACGTGTTCCGTGCCTGCATTTACACACGTGCACATGTGAATCCACAGACACTGAGGAACCCACAAACACGCACACCCCGCCACAAAGAAACAGTCTCTCGTGACTCAGTCTGTTTCCTGTTAGATAAGAACTCTTGGAAGCTCCACACAATTACTGCTGACTGCGGTACCTGTGGCTGTTCGTGGTAAATACACCCCCGCCTACCCCCCCTCCTCCTACACCCCCCCCTCCTCCAACTCACCCCCCCTCCAATCCCCCTCCTCCAACCCCCCCTCCAACCCCCCCTCCACTCCCCCTCCAACCCCCCTCCTCCAACCCCCCCCCTCCTCCAACCCCCTCCACTCCCCCTCCTACACCCGCCCCTCCAACTCTCCCCCACCCCCACAGCTACATCCAGACTTAGCCACATCTAATTTCATTGAGGATGTTATTCTGTATGTCATATTCTTGGTCCTTTCGGTAAAGTCACGTAGATGGAAAATAAAAAAATAAAATAAAAGCAAAAAACCCACGACGTTTCGATCGCAATACAAGCGGTCTTCATCAGGCGGAGAGAAGACCGCTTGTGATGCGATCTATTCCTGCAGTCACGAAAGTTTTAAGTAAACACTGAATCTGTGTATCCTTCCAAAATGTTTTAATGGCGATTGAAGAAACTCCTGACGGTATAAAAGTACCGTACATCGATAGGTTTGCCTCGTCAGCAAAAATGCAAGCCTGAACAGTGCGATTTTGTAGGCTTTATAAGCCATCACAGATACGATTTAATCTTCCATCGCACAATGTTTGAAACTTCCCCGAATAGCCAAAATTGACAGTTGCAGATAAAACCTACAAATAGTTTGTGAGCAGCATTATTAAAATGGATAATTTGTGTGTGTAGAGGGAGGGTGCAGTCTAATCTTTTTTAATAAAGCGGGTTGCCAAGGATAGTCGGGCAAGGGATTAGCAGGCCATTCATGGGGTGTTTGTTTAAGGATTTCAGGTCTGTCTGGAGCCGTGTTTGCTTGCTGGCCACCTGCACCCAAAGAAACGAAAACATCTGCGTACACACGCACTCTTGGGTCAGACACAACACGGCAGCATCATGTGGACACCCAGAGTTACACCCACACGTTCTGCCACAGGCGAGCTTACGGTCATTCATTCTCTCGCACGTCACAATAAGAGCATTGTTATTATACTTCTTTGCGCAACACAGCACACGGATGTCCCATAAGTGGCATGCAAGACTGTTCGCACGAACAAAAATATATGAAACTAGACATCCGTCTTAAGCGTTGGTTGCGATTGCACTCTCTGGCACTGAGATTATCTCTCAAATAAAAAAAAACCCTTCCTATAAACGCCTCTGTGTGAAAACAGCTTTGTGTGCAAGTCACAAGAGGATGTCATCGCCTTCAGCATTCATTGCTCACAGTGTGGCATTCACGCCGCAAAACCCAGAAAGACTTGTTGCGTGGGGTGATGTGTTGCGTGTGGTGATGTTGAGGAGCCCTTCTTTTAGCCTAACATCTAAAGCCAGCGGTGTTGACACATTTCCCAATGTCCGTGTTGCCTCAAGAGAATTGAGTTTCCTCCAGAGAGCAACAAGAGAGAAAGCCGTGAAGGAAATGTGTAAAAGTAAACGCTTCTGATTGTGTAAATTGAGATGGTGAGTTTCATCCTGATGTCCACGGTGATTTATTGTTAATGTCCTCTAGATGCTCATGTTTCCAAGAGTCAGAACAAAAGTGGCATTTATAAACAACCAACATTGATTTAAAGTGCATGCATGTAATTGATCGTAGGAAAGAAATATGTTCGAATTCTTGCTGGATGTATGTTTATTAAACTTATTTTGCGCCGTGCGTATGCTGTGACTTAACATTTGTGTTCGTGAACGAGGGGTTTTCACTGTGTGGTTTGCTTCTTCTATGTGATATGCTGTAAACATGGTGACTTGGCAGAACAGTGAAGTAGTTTAGAGTTCTACAATAGTGCTCCTTAATGGCCTCAGTTACATCTCTATGGGCCATTTATGGACATGTATTTCTTTCTTTTGAATGCATTCAGAATTAAGCACAATGTTTACTAATCATGTTTCTTTGAGCTCTCGAAGCGTGCAGTAATCGTCTGATGAAGATATGAACGACTGACCTATTCGTGGCTTTTAGTCACGTGGTTGGCTATGGGAAAAGGTGGCCAATTTTTCTGTTTGTGTCTATTTCATTGTTGCTGAAAACCTCGGCCCTGTGTAAGTAAGCCCTTCTGAGTTTGGGGTCTTCCTTTGTCGCGCAGTCTAGCCCATCTGGGCATTTCTATTGTAAGAGTGGCCACGACTGGGTCTATTGCTTCCTCTGAAGCCTTCTTGGAGAGTGAAATGGTATATTTGGGGGGGGGGGGGGGGGAAACGCTAATCATTGTGCTGCTCCGTTTTTGTGAAGTCTTGCCAATTCCTGTGAAAGCACATTTTTCGCAAGAGAAGTATATTATTCCCACTGAACTTGTGTGGAAGGCATAAGATTACTAACAGCTTCGAAGGAAATATTTTTTTTTATTATAGGAAATATTGCAACACAATGGTGAAACATCGCATTTACAAGCAAATCTTGAACCTCACACACAAAAAAAACTGTAACCAACCACCATTTGTTTCATTATGACAAGCACATGACCATGACCCGCTGCTCGCCCCGATGTTGCCGTTCACTTGACAAAGATATGCGTGGTTCTTTAAAAAGTTTACGTTAAAGGTGTGGCCCTGCAATTGCTCCCTCAGGCCTCTGTTGGTGGAAGGGCTTTCCGAATAGAACGAACTCTCGAGAACCCCTCCGGAGGGTATTATAAGCTCTCGTTGTTAGCAGATCTTTCTCCTAAATCAGCAGTTGTCCTGCTTTATCGGTTCCGCCTGATGACGGTCGCTTGTGTTGCGATCGAAACGTCGTGATTTATTTTATTTTATTTCTACCTACGTGACTTTACCGAAAGAACCAAAGAGTATGGATTCCTGCAGTCACGAAAGCTTCAAATCAACATTGAATGGTTGAATAACCAACAGAGGAGAAGCTTCTGTCAAACTCCGAGCCGATGATAGATAAACATGAAGTGAGTTCCTAATGGGTAAAAATAATTTCTTAATACTGTATAGTAATAAACCTGTGTAATGGAGAGCAGTGTAGTACAGTGGTGTGGGGAATTCTATGTGATTTGCGTCGCAGTACAGTTTTGTACTTTATCGCAAATGGACAACCTGCATGACAGGTTTTGTATGACGAATGCGACAAATAAGGTGTAATTATTATAATTTTCGAGTGTGCATTCGTCACTCTTCGTATCCCTCAAACGGTATGTTGGACGACGACAACACCACCACCACCACCAAAAACCCAATAATGTTTCGAGGACATTCGTGGAAAATTGTTGCCTTTCCTGACAGACAACTATCCCGCCCCGCCACACCCCCCCCATTTGTCGGAAGAGGAACTTGTTATTACACTGGTAGAATCTCCCGTAAGATGAATAGGCAGGGGGGGGAAGACGGAGGTCTTGAACCTGGACTTAAACAGGGGCAGGGAGACGACAGCACGGATGGCCTGCGGAAAGAGAGTTGCAGACTAAGGGGGCAGCAGTGGAGAATGCCTCTAGCTAATGGCTTTATATTTTGCGATGTCAAGTGATATAATGGCAGACAAGTAAAGAAGACCTAAACGATGGATTGTGGAACGCTCTGCCATTGAGACCCATTACCTTTTTATGCAATGGACGTAGAGCAATTGATTGTGTGATTGTTATCATTGATGAACATTAAAATGCCAAAGCTCGGTCATTAAATTGTAATTTGAAAAAAAAAAACACTGACACCTTTTTGAAGTGTTGTACATGTGTGTACTGCACAACTGGATTTGAGTACTCTACAGTACTTCTCTGATTGGTTGTACTGCGTCTTGACCGGCACGGTTTTACTCCACGTGCAGAGAGCTTCTTCAGGAACTGAACTGAAGAAGCTCCCAGCACTTGGAACAAAACGTCGGACATCGTGCCAAAAAAACGTATAGCACAACATGAAAACACATCAGAGAGCCATACAGCACACCCGCGAAAACCTACGCAGGAGTAATATGCGTACTATATATGGCACCCTGAGATGCATGTATTTATTTGCGTGTTTATCTTCTTGCTTCACAGTGAGCGAGTAAAATTTCTCGCCACAGCTGTAGCTGACTAAACTTACAAAGCTGTTATATGGTGAATAAGCAACAATACTACGTGTAGGCATTCTGTTTAATATACAAACTGTCCATATAGGTATAATCCATTATTAAATAATAGTAATAATACAGCAGTGTGACCTGTGCGTTTGAAATGTTTGGAAGATATTCCCTTTATAAATATGAAAAAAATAACTGCAAAGTTTTGAGTGATCTTGGACAGCACGTAAGAGAGAGAGACCTAAAAAAATAATCACACCAGAGTTTGTTGGAGAACACCTGGGACTGTGAAATCTCAAAAGTACATGCGTCAATGACACCTTTGTGGACACGTGAAGGACTATAACAGTGGAACTCAAATGATAACATATTAATTGTATCAAGTGTGTGAGTGTTTCTAGTTTTACCAATTTAGCTCAAACTGCTGCCTAATTATGACTCACAGTAGGTGGTGATACCTTTATGAATACCCTTGTGTACTGTTTTGACACCTTCTTTGAGTTGTCTCAAAACACGTTGAACACCTTAATGACACTTGTGAGCACTAAAAGTCATGTTGTGATTAGAAATGTGATCCGTGTTGATGGGTATAGAAACAGTGATGATTAGATGGTAACTTGTTCAGATTGATTAATGAGGATTTGAAACATATGCAGGCTCCACAAAAGAGTATATCAGCAAGTGAGGCCATCTTCATTATTTACACGGATACTTATTGCTGTGTCATTTTGATAAATTACCCATCAAAGCATGGGCGGGCTTGGCTGTGAGCCAGCAAGTTCCAGGTTCATAATGGGAGGAGATTCACAGGTAGATAAGTCAGAATTGTGAGTAGCAATAGAGGCTATACACAAATATGACACTGTTATATAACCGGAAAACAATTCAAAGAAGACTGGTAAATGTATGAAGTGATATTTTTTAATAATTATTTTAAAAGTATTTTGTTTGTTCAGGTCCACTGACTGCAATATGTTCACTCTTATGATATACCATGTGGGACCTATATAACCTACACTTATATAGTGCTAGGCTTTTGCCCGTCCAAGGACGGGTGTATTGCAGTAAATCTGAAACTTGCAAGCGAAAAGCAGACCGCGACGTGATATTCATTGCATCAATTCGTGTGCAATTTGTAAGTGCGGGGTGACACAGACTTATTTAATTTAAAGGTTATAATCCCTTGTTCATCACGACGTCCTTTTTACTTTGATGTCTCATTAACGTTACGGAGATCACGTGACGTGAGGGTTCTGCCTTTGTAGTGATGGATGTGAGTTGACGCTGAGGAGGGGGGGAGGCGCCTCGCCCCCTCCCATGTGGAGTGACGTCACCCGCTAATTATTAATGAGGGGGCGGGGTTCATGTGGAGGACGTCACCTGTTCATGAGACGTGGAGTGGCGTCACGAGCGATGCACACAGACAGACATTCTTGGCTCATTATATTAGTAAATGTGCGGAATTGTATTGGTATTCACTTGACAGCGATCTTTCTGGGGGACTTCTTAAGAATGTATTATGTACGAGCATGTCATATTGCGTGCGTGTAAGGGAAAGTCAAGAACGATTTCATGCAGCTATCTTAAACACAAAGCAGACACTTTTGCTTTATTTGTCACTCGTAACTTTTGACGTAAAATGTCTAATTCCATTATTGTACGTGATCAGTGCTTCATAATAATATCGGGCTTAATAATAAGCTGAACATTGTCACTGCAAATCTTTATTTTACCATTTATTTTCACATTAGTAAAGTACTCCCAGATGATAGCACTCATCCAGGGGGTTAGGTTGGTGGCTTGTCATGTTTATGTAATGAGATTTTCCCTTTTGCACGTGGCGCGTACATTCAGATGTGTTGCAGAAAACCGATAGCGCCAGCAACTATAATAAATCTGGCAGAGGCATTCAGCAGTACAAGGGGCCTCTCTCATTTCCACACCAGCCCCCACCCGTCATGCACTAATCCTGTTAGAGGTGAATAACATATAATGAAAATGTGGTCTTACAGACTGTCTCCAAGTTGTTTTCAAATGTTCAAAACTTCATTGTGTACTTCATTTCTTCACACTAGTTTTTTTAAAATCTGCAAATTACGAGAAAATTCATCACAACGGATCAATTGACAAAAAAAGTATCATCTGATTTTAACGGTGTTTCATGGTCCTTTTGAGCAGGCAATTTGTATGGGCAATTCCTTTATGTATGTCCAAGGGTACCCATGAAATTAGCGTGTAAATTAGCGAGTACATCGTGCCAGTGTCTCCTATGTTGGAAAAAATAACCACTCTTGATGTAAGTGAGTCCGTTTAGTCAGAGGCTACGTTCCAAAGAGCAATATGAATTGTATACATCCAACCGCTGCTCCCTGCGTCCGGCACTCAGCTTTGATCAGGCCTTACCCCAACCCATCTTTAACCTCTCCCGCCTGTTCTCCAAACTGTCACCAGAATTACACCCACCACTTTTAATAACCACACAATTTATCTCAACGACTGTCATCTAATGTGCATTTTTATATATATAGTTGCTGTGAAAAGCGCCTTGGAATAAAGTGCTGTGTAAATATATACAAGATAAGGTTTGAAAGGAAAGAGACCATCGGCCGTGTTGGATCCGCAGTTACATTGTGAAGCATAATCTGAATTCGCTCTTTTGGTTATTTTCTCAAGGGAATGAAAACGTGGCACAAGCTAAAGAACAGCAAGAAGGAAGCTGTAATCGTGCCATCAGATGTATCTTTTTTTTTTTACAATTGTGTAATGGAGATGAAAAACATGGTTCTATTTATCTATTTGCCATTATAAATGCCATTTAGATGAATTTGTAGTATAGACTTGGATAGTTAAGGTATTATGGTGTGAGACATCACATACACATACAAATGCAATATTATGTTCTTGGTTCTTTCGGTAAAGTCACGTTGAAGGGAAACAATAAAATAATATATATATAAAACAATACATTCTCACGACGTTTCGACTGTTACAGAATATGAATCACTGCAGTCACGAAAGCTTTAAATCAAAATTTAAATGCAATATTAATTAACAAATCGCATTTTTAACCGTCATCATCAGCCATGATCAATCCACTGCTAGATGAAGGCCTTCCCGAGCCATTGCCATCACGGTTCTGCGATATTACAATCCACCTAGTGCCTGCACACGAGATGCTTTCATTGCTCCGACTTCTCTCAGTAGACGTCCTTTTGGATGTCCATTCTTCCTTGACTGTCCCTCCACTATTCTCGATCATCGGCCTTCGGTCATTTTAGTGACATGTTTGGCCCAAGCCCACTTTTTTCAATTCACCGTTTTAATTATTTCTTAAACTCTGCACATGTTGTGTCATCCATTTGTTCTTTATGTGCATCTTTCCGTGCTTCGTTTAAACTGTGGATTAATACATTGTTTCAGTTTGAAGTTGGCAATTAATATTATGTAGCAAATGCACGTGGCAGCAAGACATTCCTGGCCATTTAGCAACATAGCTTTTTAGGAAATTGTCTGAAAATGAGAATAGGGTTTCCCCTTTTTTCTGGCAACAAAACAGGTGTAAAGATATTCTTGGTTCTTTCGGTAAAGTCACGTAGAAGGGAAACAATAAAATCATAAAAATATATATAACAATATGGTGTAAAGTTGTTAAAACAACAAAATGAAACCTTTTCAGCATCTTTACACCTGTTTTGTTGCTAGAAAAAAGGGGAAAACCTATTCTCATATTTTGATACTGGCAAAGGAGATCCCATGATATTGTCTGAAATTGTCAATATGAATCGCGCATCATTGAGAGCATTATAAATAGCATGCTTGCTTTAAACACAAATGTACGTAGATTCGTATCGCATTCAGAAGGCACGGGAGCATTACAAATGAGGAGAGATTCCAGGTGGAGTACTTGGTAAAGTGCCGCGTGTTGTATTCCAATTGCACACACACAAAACCGGAGAAAAACCAGAACCCATCTTTGGCTTAATCAGGCTGTAACTCAGTTCGTTTATGCACCGAACGTGAAAGTAAACATGTCTAGGGGCATTTTTAGAGATGGCGGTGTTGTTCATGGTTGACTTTCCATGAACGTGAAATAAGCAACTACTCGTGTGCTGATAGTAACGAGTCAATGTATCCAGTCTCTTTGGGTAATACTGTATGTGGCATCAAGGGTGTGGTATTTATCATTGAGTAATACATTGGTGTTATGCGGCTACATTGTTTTTGTCTTTGAGATGCGTTTATTATTTTAAATACTGTAAAGGAAATCAAACTTTCCTTTTGAAGCAGGCAGTGTTTTTTTAATGAATATGCTGAGTTAATTGAGCTACCATTTACAATCCCTCAGTGCCACGTTGAGGACCCTGTTAAAAAATCAAACAATGAATAGGCATGTGCTATTGGGGAGGGGTGAGTGTGGGGGCAGGGGGAACTTCTATTGGTGGGGGGCTGCATTAACCATTGAATCTAAACGGGCCTCACGCTGCTCATTTGTATTTGTACACGGCTTTGCTTTACTATTACTGCAATTCTAATGACTGGGCAAAGACGATACAAAATCATGCAATTGAAACAAAATTATACGAACGCAGAATGTAACACATGAGCAAAGTTAAGTCGTTTTAGTACAATGAACACGTTGAAAATTGCGACGTAAATACGGCTGATTTGAAGCAACATGGCAGTTCAATAGCTGCACCAGTAAGTAAGATGTTGTCATTACCAATATACCTTAACAGTGTTGGTGCATGACGGTTAATGCATGGACAGAACTGCTTGCACCGTTCGACTCTAAAAGATATTTTGCAGGCTGCTTTTGCAGCGGTGTTGCGCAGAAAGAGCTCGTATGGAAAAACCATTAATGTCCCATGACCGCCAAGTCCTGTCACAGGCAGGCATCCATCCAGCTGCTGAGCCTTTGTCGTGTAATTCTAGAGCCACAGAACCCCTCAAGATACTGTTACTTGCAATAAACAACGTGTACGCTGGAACGTAACTCGCTCGACAAGCAAATACGCGTCAAGACTAAGGGGCGTGCACAAAACAACAACAACAATAACAATTCGTCTTTCGTAAGTTGGGGAGGTGATCAGCAACGTTTATGTGCTTTCATGTCGAGGTTTTTTTTTGCGAGGGAGGCCGTGGACAGCATCAGTAGCCTGGAGAATATCTGCAACGCAGCCAGCGAATGATCGAAGCGGACGAATGCCTCGCGATGTGCTTGGTGGTTCGAGATCGGTGACCGTGGTTGTGCTGTGAGCTAAGTTTGATTGCCCATTGAGAATAATTATCCCAACTTAAAGAGTAATCTATTATTCCCAATATCAAAACAAAGACTTTGCACAAATAACAGCACGCATAGTAACACTTTCTTTATTTATGACATCAAGAAAAAAAAGTATGGATGTATAATTATTGAAGAGTAATAAAATCATTCGACTTTTTAGTGCACTGCAGTGTATTACATTTAAAATTAAATTGGTTTCAAATTATATCATGCTGTGGTTTAATACATTCAGGAATGACCTTTAATTTCTTGGGGAAAGCCAAGTTTTGTATGCTGAAACAATGCTTTCCGCTTTTCTTGGCACATATGCTATAACTTTTTTTCTCTTAAGCTCCTGCCCAGCTGTTTTTAATACTCTTCCAGTTAAGGATGGAAAGCAGTAGGCACAGCTCACCCATCCAGATTGCTAATTGATGGTTTGAGTCCTGAAAGCTTTACTGGCTTTTCAGAGTTTGTGGAGACAATGGGGAAAGACCGGCGCATCACAAAGGACAGGCGGTGTTTACATTCAGTGAAGCCACAAGCCGGACTCAAATATCTTGATTGCTGCTATAATGAGCCAAGAATACCTGTTTGTGTGTAACGCGCGTGACGTCACTCCACATGCCGCGCCCCCCCCGCTCATGAATATTCATGAGCGAGTGGATTTTTTACACTCGCGCAGAAGGTCGAGCGGGAAATAAAAAAAAATTCGCGCAAATTCGCTTTACGTTTCTTTATTGAAAGTGAATCTAATCAATAATTTTACGCAGCAGCAAAGTGGATTTGGTGTCTTTATTAACTTCTTTAGCACTTGAGGCAAAAGGTAAGTCTAATTTATGCTTCTACATTATTATCTCGGTGATTTCCCAGATATTGTATCGATTTCAAAATGTATTTCAACCCCAGCCACCGAAAGCAGAAGAGAATAAGGTATCAGAGCGGTGAATTTGAACAAATTGAAGGTCACTTACATACAGTGCTACAGTGAACTGCAGTGAAGTGTTTGATGACTTACTTTCGTGCAAGATTCACTGCGATAAAATTTACACAATTATACTCTGCTCTTATTTTTTTTCGTAAACATTACAGCTTCCGTCCCCTAGGACGGGCAAACAAGCTAGTGTTTAAATATTGCGGTGAAAGTAAGGAGCATGTTGAACGCTTTTACTTCTGTTGGCATGTCTGGCCACGCAGTTTTTTTTTAAATATTTCTGGATATGGAAGTATTTTATCTTCATGTAGGAAATGCGAATAATATTTTTATGCATGTAATGAAAGTGAATCTTTGAGACTTGTATCTATCCGCAAATTATTGTAGACTTTGTTTTGGTAAAATGACAATAACTCACTTCCCACTGCGGAGAGTGAGGCGATGTGGAGAAGGTAAAAAAATATTAAACGTTTAGACCAGAAGGCCATCGTAACTTTTTTATGATTTGCTTGTTAAAAGTTTCCAAAATACATTTTAATGCCATAAACTACACAAGTTTATTGTATTGTGCAATAGTTTCAGCAGAATTTTAGCTTTTTTTTCCTGCAACGTGAGCAGATGACGACAACAATGCAATTGATCCATCTTCGCTGCGCTTTAGTGTTATTGTAAATCCTACTGAGTGAGTTTTCAGTGAGCCCTTCAATTCGCTCCCACATCGTGCCAAACACTCAATAATGAAATTGGTCAAACATACCAAAGCAGGACCCTCCCGAATAAAAGAGTTTTAAGAGTCTGCCCTGAATAACAAAACAGCATTGGATTTAGACAATGACCAAATAACCCATTAATACGCTTAGATGATTGTAAGCTAAGCGGGGGTTGAACCTGGTTAGCGCTTGGATGGGTGACCACCACAGTGCACAAACATTTTTCACTGGGCTTGCTCGGGTTACGTGGTGGGGCAGCTATGGGTCAGTGCGGCAAAAAATATTATTGTACGATGCTTCCATCCTCCCACATCAACAATTCCTGCCTTTAACCCACTGGCAATGACCAGCGTGGTGAGGTATGGTCAATATCCTCGACGACCTGCAACGGTGTGGGGATGCCCTCATTTAGCAGTGGATTGACAAAGAGCTATACATATACACATTATTACTGTTTTATCAATATTTTTTTGATTATTTCGGAGCATCTTCCACGGTCGTACAGCAAAAGGTGTGGACAGGTGTGTATGTCAGCGGTTGTGTAGTGGTTGGCACGCTGAGCTCTGGACCTAGCGACCCGAGTTCGATTCCTGCTCACGTGCCAACACCAACAGTGACGATTATCTGAACCGATCCTGGGCCTCTCCTAGGTCGACTCAGCCTCAAATGAGTACCTGGTACAATGTATAAACATGGCCACTAGGAAGACAAAGGCGGCCAGACGTGGTGCTGGCCACCCACCCCTTCGTGTGCCATTCCGGCCCTTACAGGTGCTCGCCAACAGCACTTGCCCCAACAGTCTGCTACGGCTATACGGGGGTATCTTTATTTTTTTTTGTGCCAGCCTGCGACCGCTCGAAAGACGTTTTTGTTTTGCTCGCAGGGGGCTTTCACCGGTAGGGCACCTCCAGGGCACCTCCAGGCTCCCTCCCCTATCCTCTTATCTCGTTTCTTTGTCAGTGGGCAGGCGTACAGGGTCAGCGGGGGGATCAAATACTTGTTTTCCCTCACTGTTCCTGTGATCACTGTTACATTGTTTTTAGAGCTTTATTTTGGTGATTTCGAAAAGGTTCTGGTTGAGCCATATTTGTTTGTTGTAGTACACAGAGTTAGACTGGTAACTGTAATCTAAATTGTCTTAGGGTTGTTATTGTTTGACTTGCATCCCACTGGGATGTTTGCACACAGCGTTGATACGCGGTGCTTTTTCTGGAAGACTTTGCCGGTTTTTTTCCTGGATTTTTCTGTTGTGCGGTAGTCACTTTAAGATGTTTCTTGTTCATGTTTTTTGTTTGTTGTGGTTGCACCCGATTCAAGAGCCGAATGGCTCACATGAACTGAACTCTTCCCAACTCGTTGCAACCAGGGAGGGCATTTATCCTATTACAGCGCGCGGCACAGCCCTGCAATGGCCTCAGCCCTTCAGACAGTTATAACTGTCGATTAGTCTTCTGCTTTCCACGTGGAGAAATTAATACTGGGGAAAAAATACGCCATGTAGATCCAAGCTCGCACAAAGCGAGGCCTTAAAATATGTATATGATACGTATATTGAAATAGTTAAAACACATTTACAAAACATGGAACCAGACACTTTAAGATATGATACATGAAGAAAGTACGAAAATACATTAAAAGGAGTCGTACACACTGACATGCTTTGGCCAAAGTTATTCACAATGGCATTAGAAGATAATTTCTGAAATATAATTGGAGAAACACGAATACATCATTAACGTGAAAAGCATTTACCATCTCAGATTTGCTGGCAACATTGTATAAACAAATATTCTGACTATAACATTCAATGCAAATGAACTGCAGGACATGTTGAGAAAATGTAATAAAGAATGCTGCAAATTGAGGCTCATGACAAATATTAGCAAAACAAAGGTGTTGTACAGCACGTCTGCTGACTGTCTCATCTTATTTATACTGTCCCACCACCATATTGTACGTCACAAGATTTATTTTTTTCTTCTTTCCTCGTGCTGCTCAACTTTGTAATTCCCTCTCATCGTCTATTATAACCTTGCTTAATTCAAACAACACGTGAACTGTCGTCTGTTATACCTTCAATAGTGTCCTTTGTTGCTGGACACTTTAACTGTTGGCCCTTTGGGCCTGTACTTATCAACCGTGAAAACATTAAAGACAATTTGGACCTCAAAAGTGTTCTGGAAAAGCAGGGCTGTCAATGAAGTGAGATAAATGTTTTGTTTGTTAAATTGTTCTGGTCCATGGTTAAATGCGGCTGTGAAGAGTGAAAATGTAAGTCAAAGGTTATTAGAAAACAGGAGACTTTTGAGATATGGTGATTCTGGTGAATCTTTCAAGCTTTTTGGAAAGACCATGCATGCAATGATTGGGTACTTAATTAAATTAACTGTGAATTGATCTATCTCAGGCCAAAATCAGAACGTGAAAGTATCTTGTATATCTTATCACCACACCCTTTTTCAAAGGTTTTATTTTTCAAGATATAGTACGTATATTCTCAACTTCAAGTTTGAGGTTTATTTGGTTTAACCAGGTGAGAACTCAAAAAGCCAGGAGAATTTTCAAGAGTAACCTGGGGTATGAGTTTACCAGTAGGTGACAATGACTGCATCTGAGGTAGAGGAAGTCCAGGAAGGTGCTCTCGAGATGATTTGAAAGAGTGGCAAGGGCTGTTTCTGTGGGAGGCCACAAGACCGCAGACAGGGAACAGAGTGGGGAACAGGGGACAGGGTAGACAAGGTTAGGGGACAGGGAACACGGCGGTATGGGCCAGGGGACAGGGTGGGCTAGAGAAGCTGTGTTAATTTTATCTACATCGGAACTGAAGATGGCAAAAAAATAAGATTTTGTGAAGTCAAGTGAAGTACTTCAAGTAACACAAACACCACACATGCCATTCCATTTGCCACTTCTCATTGGCTTTCAACTCAACGTTGAGTTGAGGTCTTGCAACATACACCTCATGCAGACGAATATCTATTTTACTGGTAAACATTATACTCATCCAAAAATACTTTTCAATATGAGAATACAAGATATGTTCGAGTGAGTATTCCCACTATTCAGCAGAATGCTGTATTTTTGTTTTTGCTGTAAAGATCTTGAAATATTGCCAATATATTGTGAAAAAGAGTGGTGGTTACCAGTCTTTCTAAGGCATTGTGCCTGCTAGCTCAGAAAAAGACCATGATCCAACGAAAACATTGCGCGCAAAAAGTACCAGAACTGCAGTAAATTATGTTGGCCAACCCCCACAATGATTACCGCAAAGCGAGAGATGGCAAGCGGAGAATTGAAATCTTGTTTAATACCCAATTTGTTGATGCTTTTTTACATATATATAAACATCCAAATATCAAGGTAAGTTCACGACGTGTATAGAACTTGTCCTTGTAGTTTTTAGTAATCGTTCCAATCATCGCAACGTACCGTGGATGTAGTTGTTGAATATAGTATTCGTTTTACGGTGAAAACCACTCTTATCGATTCGTAAATGTAAAAGCCAAGGGGGGCACCCCTAACTCTCATTTCCTGCTCACGCCATTGTGGCTGGAAGGGCTTCCATGAGAGGGAGATCTAGAGAGCCCCTGTAGGGAGTGTCTTGGCCTACTCTTCTATGCTGGAAGACGTGGGAGTAGCCTACTTTATCCCACCACACGTAACCTACCAGTCAACTAACTGCGGTGTATATACTTTCCGCGTGGACGTAAGTGGGAGAATTAAACTGGCCGAAGTGATTCCAACGCAAACTGCACCTGGATATGTAAAGAAGAAGCGGGTTTCACAGATGTTTAATGTATCAATAAAGATATGTTGAATTTATAGTGCGCTGCCTCTCTCCCTATCAACAGCACGCTCTCCTCCATCCCCTCCTCTCTTCTCCCCACTTGTTAGCAATCCTTCCACTTTCTCCCATTCTCCGACGCAGGTGGCTACCCCTCTCCAGGACCGGTTACCCCACGCAATTTATTGTGATCTGAATTTACCATAGGGAGCACCTTCAGTGGCCTGTGTGTTTAAGTCCCTGAGAGAGAAACTGGCCCGTGTTGACCGAAAAATAATGGCACGCACGTGCATTTTTAACGTCTCTGAGCCGAATTGACTCGGCGTCCACGGGAGCAGCTGTTTCCTAAAGTGTCAAGTATGAGGCCCAACATTCATGCATGATCCAATGCTGCTATGTTTAAGTACAATATATACATTTGTTTACGGATAGGTACATAGAATCATATTAAACGTTAGAAGAGTAATTTGCTTGTTAGTAAGTGGAAAGGGCATTCACCCAGGCTTATTGTTCAGCCTGCTGTGCAGGAATTTCTACCCAAGGAAATTACAATATGGCACAATGTCGCATATACGACTCGCGGGGGACTGAGTTGTTACGGGATTTGGAGAGAAGGTTGGATATGTAGACCTCTATAAAACATGACAGTTGCACCGAGCGCAAATTGTTTACTAGACAAAATAAAATGAAACTGCTTTAAATGTGTATTATCATTATATATAGTTTTACTATACATTAGAAGTAAGCGGATGTACACCAGATTAAGAATGCATTACCGTTTCTAAAAAGGCTTGATTTGTGAACATCTATCGAGAATGACAGACCATGCACACATTCTGGACCAGGTATGGGCACAATTGAATTGCTGAAGTGGATACGTGACGGTCGGATATGCGACAATATGCCATAGTTCTATAACTGATCTGTTGCTATCATATTCTTAGCTCTTTCGGTAAAGTCACGTTGAAGGGAAACAATAAAATAATATATATAAAACAATAAAAATTCTCACGACGTTTCGACCATAACACAGTCATCATCAGGTGTGAAAACCAACGGGAAGAAACATTTGAAAGAACTGGCGGTTTGCATTTATTTATTTTTAAACGCTGTATTTATAAAAAAACGTCAGCGCCACGCGCAGCGATTTGGCAGTTTATTTAGAAGGACGAGTCCATCTATTTTGAGTTAAAGCTTTCGTGACTGCAGTAATTCATATTCTTAGCTCGTTCGGTAAAGTCACGTTGAAGGGAAACAATAAAATATATATATAAAACAATAAAAATTATCACGACGTTTCGACCGTAACACAAACGGTCGTCATCAGGTGTGTCGGTCCGCATTAATTTATTTATTTTTAAACGGTGTATTTTTTTATAAAAATGTCAGCCCCACGCGCAGCGATTTGGCAGTTTATTTAGAAGGACTAGTCCATCTATGTTCTTAAAAGAGGAGGGGGGAGACGAAAAATTAATGTATGCTGTCTGAAAGCCACCGTAAGCGTGAACAATCAATTAAGACCTGAAATGGTTTATCAAATCCTTCCAATTATTGCTAAGCCAGAATCCATCTTCTCGGTTGAAATTGTCTCTGTGCTTGTATATGTGGATAGCCTCATGAACGAATCTCTCATGGTAGCCAGATGGCTTACAAAGAACCTCTGTCTTGGAGAAGTCAATGTCATGTGAGCCTACTGAATTATAACAATGATCTGCCACGGCCGAGGTGTTGGTCCTACCGTGTTTAAGGTCTGCTTTGTGTTCACGAATTCGGTCCGAGACATGGCGTTTGGTTTCTCCAATGTAACTACTACCACAGAGGCAACTTAGTTTGTAGACACGAGGGTACTGTATATCAGTTATCCAATAATGAATGCGTACTGCGGTGACGTTGATTTCAGATGGCACCACAGTTAATGTGGTTGCCGCTTGCTGGTTTGATGCAGTAACTCACGATTAAAACAAAAACACAAGAGACTCCCTCCTAATGTGTTACTGTCTAAAATGGATGCCATCGACTAGTTTACAGAGAAAAACGTCTAACTTCTGAGTAACGAATGACAACACCCCTCTTTTAGACCCTCTCCCATGCACATAGCCAAGAGTGTGTCTCAGTCATCTGTAATGAGTCAACTTTGAACGTGGTTTAATTTGAAAGAAAACAAGTCTTTTAAAATAATGAATTCCATATGTTTATTAGATGTACTGCAGAATATGGCCAGACAACTCCACCGGGAACATCGCTCTAAATGTGTACATATTCTCATGACTTCTTTAGCATCTACCAGCGTTCCTTAGCATCTGATCGTTACAAAACTGCCCTTTCTGAATGACTTGTCACCTGGTCACACAAGGTCAAAGCAGTTTGTGTGCAACTATGAACCCAAGGATAAATGTGCACACTCAAATACCGGTGTGTGTTAAAATGCCTCAAACTTTTAATATCACCGTATGATAACATCCTTACACTGCAGAAGTATGGCATCTGGTTGGAACCGTTGGACCAACGTTCCATGTTAACTGGATTCACAGCAGTGACTACCTTTTAAAATAATAATTATCACAAATTAACCTTTATACTGCAATTTCTATTCTACTGTTTTTATGATTTTACTCATTACGTTTTAAACCAGATCAAGGATTATTATTTTTGGTTTTGTGGAACAATTATATTGCGTATGAGAGCTTTATAACACGTGACCATAACCACAATGCAGTGTACGAGCGATTTAAAATTGTGGTAATGTCGCGCACTGTGCCTTATACCCAACAACCCAAGTTAATTTCCCTGGCCATAGCTAACATCAGTGGCTAGTGATAATCATAACTAGTCTTACCCTCCCAACCTGCACTGACATGGTGAAATATGGAGGGGAGAAAATCTAAATTTGTTGACGTGGTGTTGGGAGGCCTTCGTCCAATGGTAGATTGAGAATGGCTGGATATTTTGAATTGATAAAAAAATGTCATATCTCATTTCTTCTTTGCATTTTTTTCTGATTTACTCCATGATGAATCTTAAGCTCGTGGCTCTGTGCTATGGTGAAATCTAGCGTTGGTCTGCACTTCTCAGTAGTGTTGGGTTCACCACTGTCAAGTGAGTTGTGTGCTGGGCCAACAAAGACTGGGGTTCCAGCCCAAGAGATGAATAATATTTTATGGAAACATTTTGGTGTTTAATAAAAACAAATATTTATAAATACACACGAAGGCACATTACGGTGTTTTTTATTTGAGGCCAGAGATTGGTTGTACATGCATGCACTGGCTCTTAAAATAATATCACATCACGAATGAGATATTACTCGTTTATGTACACTCTATACTCTCTGATTTGAATCCTGCATATTAATTAGTATACAGTACTGTCCGTTCTGTATAAGCAAGCATCACACATTTTCCAGCTTGCCATAATTCTTACTACAGAGATGTGTATCATCGCTACGAGCTTAGCAAAGGTCAGACCTTTAGATAAATTAAAACGTGAACTGTTAAATGGGCTGGGTCAGCCTCAGACCACTGATTTTACTGGCAGTCTGCTACGTTGATGATTTACTGACCTTCACTGACCCCATGTTTACTCATGGGTAGAAAACGTAGCCATAATATTTGCTTGCAAACTGCTCCCCAGGTTATTTTTTTTCAAGCATTATGAGTTGTTTTTGCCCAAAATTTGGAAACAGGCCAATGTGATACAAGCCCATGGGGATTGAGGCACAAACATAATATATTTTATTCGTATAACTTTCAGTTGGCAGCACGGTTATATATAGCACAAAAGATAAGTTGCCAAGGGAGTTCTCAGAATGCTGTCAGTATAGTATAATATTTATACAATGTTTTGAAAGCTTTAAAACAGGTATAGTATTTCTAAATATTTAATTATTTAGATTTTTATATTCAAATTAAGCAAAAAAATTGTGTCGGTCCATATTTTAATTCCACATGGCAATAATAAAGGGGCCTTCATATCGTCGTTCCATCGCCAGATGTTCTTCAAAATGTGTTTGCTCTTGTTCTATCCCTCTCTAAATCGTTCCCCTTCACAGTTCTGTACTTTTCATTTTGACTTTGAAGCGATTTGAGATGCCGTTTTTGTATTCAAGCGCTTATCCTCGTTGTCTGTAATTGTTGGGTCGCTTTCGTGTTTCACAGGAGGGCAAGCTTTTGATTACCACCGCAACAGTGCCGCTGCTGCAATGATAACGAATGGTAGGCGACGCCGATAGGAATCATGAAGCGATGAGTGAAGATATCAAGAATTGGGGGTCATTGTGAAGAAGGGGGGAGATTGAAAGATTGTGGAATGAAGCAGAAGATCGAGCAGAATGTTCAGACAACGGATACGAGTAAAACGCATGGGCACGATTCGTGGGAAGAGAAAAACATTGGAGTGTAGGGTAGGGAAGGTGCGCCATTGAAATGGTTATCCTTGAACTCCTGACATCGACCGTATAAATATTGACCCACCTTAGATTTTGGTAACATCTAGTGCTTCAGCAACCAGTCAGCAGAGGGCCCTCTCGCTGGATAGTTTTGACGGTGAAATGTTATTTGTTCTCATCCTTTAACTCGTTGATAATATGTGGGTAACTTTTGTTCCTCGAGAGCTTGAATCCAGTAATGTGGGGTGCGACTCTAACAATGGTCACACTATTGATTGTTTATGTGCATTGGAAGGAAAGTCAATGTGTGTAAGTGCCTATAGGTGCAGCACTGAAATTGCTTGCTCACACGACTGCTGGCAGCTGAAACTCCGCTAGAGGGAGCTCTGGACAGCATTTTGAGGGTATATTATATTGCTAAACTCCTCCACGCTGACCAAGATGTCTTGGAGGACGTGGGAGTAAGGTTCTGTATCCCCAATTTACTGCGGTGTACCTTTCACTGGCGGGGTTAAGAAAGGGGCATTTGAGAAACCTGCCCATTGCTTCAACTGCCGCGGCGGGAGATCGAATAGGCGACCTCTGCAGGTCAAATCCTGCGTGGCTGTGACACCATGGCAGCTGCATCACGTGCAAGTATATTCAGCAGTTGCTTTCAGTCTCACTATCACATCAACTTCACTAATTTAGACAATAATCAGAGCTGTTATGAAGGTGAAAAGATATAAAGCACTGTCTAAATCTAGCATTGTGGCATTGCAATCATTTAACATCAAGTGCAGACACAGACATGGCAACTGGCCAAAAACAATTTTAAATTTTGCTTCACTAATAGTAAATGGCATGGTCATTATAATAATAAAGCATGGCACTTATCAGCAGGCTGTATGTTAAACTTCTTTCGCACCCTACGTAGCCAACCGTGCTAATCGGAGGTGTGGGAGAAGAATAACAAACTAAACATAACAAGCAGTTGCAAATAAATTAGTTTTCAATCCAGATTTAAAAGTGCATAGCTCCAGTGGCTTCCTTCTTTCGGGAGGAAGAGCGTTCCAGACGGCCACTAAAGCGCATCAGAATGGGAGCAGACCACACAGCAGATGAAAAAGTACAAGGCCTAGTCTATTATGTAGGTAGTTACTCTGAGATAAACGTCTACAAATAGTTTGCAAAAATTATAATTCAAACGTTGAGTCAGGGCACACCGCTGAGACAATAGCTTTAATTTAATTAATAAAATATCCTGTCAAGCATGTGGCTAAGCAAGGTAGTATTGGCAGACCAGAGTGTGCTGACCCAACATTGAATACGAAGGACTGAGAGACATCCAAACCTTGGTGGCGTTTTTATTATTATTAATATATTCTGTTTTGGACCAATACACATGGCCTACCAAACGGGCTTAAGGATGTTGACATTGACCTGATTATAGCAAGATAAATCGTACCCCAGTACCATATGAAATGAACCCCAATGAGCGTGCAAATAAAAGCCATCCATTACGTGTCACGCCCGTTTCCAAAACACTGGGTTTTTTTCTTCCTTATACACCGCAGACACGTGTATTGTGTCATAATCATTCAAAACTGGGAGTGCACGCAGCGTGCTTGTTCTGTTTATAAGTTCTTATTTGAGACATTGGGCCCATCAACCAAGAATCAACATCAGGGCACTGTTGCTGGAAGTCAGGTCACGATGACATGCCCTTTTAAACAGAAGTTCATACCTGTCAACCAATACGGTTTACCCGTACCCGTATGGATAAACCTGTATGGGTTTCAATACGGGCAACTTTTTTTGTATATTTGTTAGTGTTTCTCCCTTGTGATGGGACTTTGTAGGATTCACGTTGAGATTTATAAGGGCACGGGGTGACCAATAAGATCTGAATTGGTCTGTAATAAGATAGGCACTGATAAGGGGTTGACAGGTATGGAAGTTTGTCAGAATTGATGCACTTGAGATAATATATTACGAGATTTTGGCGAATTAACGTGAATCTACACAGAAGGCAGCGATCATACACCATAGGCAGGATTTCCTGTACCGAACACTTTTACTGTACGTATTATTGATGTGTTTAATGTTCCTTTTCTTTTATGTATATGCAGAGTTGCAAGCAATTTGCTTGTGGAAAAAAATATATACAGTATTTCAATTGTAAGTGGCGCTTTTGCATGGAAGCATCTTACTTAATGTATTTTACTGTTTTTGTGCATTACAATGAGACTGACATTTTTTTTGTTCTAGTTTTATAGCTTAATTTTAAAGTGTAAATGTAGTTTATAATATTGATGGTGGATATAATATCATTGTTGTGTGTGTGTGTGTACATGCTCTTTGTTTCGGGAGTGCATTGGTAAGCACGAAGCGCTATGAACCTGACGAGCCGAGTTAGATTTCCGCTCACGGCCAATAACAGTGGTGTTTTTTAAAACTGTTCTTGAGCTTCCCCTAGATCGACTCAGCCTTAATTGAGTACCTGGTGCAGTGTGTACACATCACCATTCGTGAGACAAAGGCGGCCGGGCGTGGTTTTGGCCACCAACCCCTCCTGTACCGTGTCAGCCTTCAACGGCGCTGAATAACAGCTGAATAACTTGTGCCAAAAAGTCTGTTAAGGCTATACAGGGGGGGGGGGGGGTCTTCGTCTTTTGTTTCTAGAACTATCTCACCAACAGTACCAGAGGTCTGCTGCAGCTGTAATCTGGTGGCCGATGTGTAGTCACAGTACAAGAGAATGACCCGGTGTCATTGACGCCGCGTTATCAGACGCTAAACAGCTGGTGCCTAAAACGTGAGCCAATGTGACAGTTAAAAAGCATAATACTACCAGCTAAATGATTAACCCATAGGGGTCAGTCGTTAATAGTAGGTCAGACACCACGCCGTTTGGTGGGAAATGTTCCATTTGGTGTTTAATGGGGTGTTTCCTGTGAAAACGGAAACTCAATTACTACGATCACTCCAGAAAATAATATGAACTTAGTGATGATGATGAGTGACAAACTTATATGTTCTTATTCTTACAGTGACTGTTTTCTTTTCCATAGCCCTGCACAATGTATATGCGTTGGATAATCCTCACGCACACGTACCTATGCCGGTAACAAGCGTAATATTTGAATGTATCGGGGCGTACGTCTCTGCAGATGAGTAGGCTGCTGTTTTATCATATTAGTACACACATGACATTCTGTGGAACCACATTGTTCTTGCGAGTTACAATGATCGACACAAGTCGTCGGTGCGTCTCCCCTGTTTCGATGCAAGCCCATGACACACGCTCGTAGACACGCTTGCGGTGGGACCATGAATAAATCATGTGCAGATCACTGCCAGGGTCATAGTAACACAGGCTGGTGTTGTCTGCATCATGTTTCCCTGGCGCGGCCTGTGCTTTGTAACACGTTCTAAAAGAGCAAGGAGGGTAGAATGTGCCAGCCACCAATCGACCGGCAAATTGCTCTAATTGCAACATGTCTGGCACACGTGATCGGGTTCTTATTTCGGCTTGATGTTCTCATTTATTTTCACTAAGTGAGCATTAATGTATGTGTGCATGTGTACATGCGCTTGCAATGTAGGGAGCGCTGACAGAGCGGTTATCGTACTGCGCAATGAACCCAGTCACCTGAGTTTGATTTCTGGCTGCTGATAACATTAGTGGTGAGTAATGCCTAAACTGGTCCTGACCCTCTCATAGGTCAACTGAACCTTAAATGTGTGAGCATTAGCACTGGAAAGACAAAGACAACCGCCCCCTCATGTGCTGTGTCGGTCTAAATATGTTCTCGCTAACAGCACTTGCCCTAACAGTATATGTAAACCATATGGGAGGATGTTTGTCTTTGTATGCTGGTGGAGCACATCGATTCGTGAGACTCCGTAACCTGTCAGACGGTGAAGTGACGAGGACATGGCAGCTTCCTGAACACATCAGTCTGAACTCTGAAGCGTTATCTTCTTTTTGTGGTTTTTCTCCGGAAGTTGCGGTTACCATCACACGAACTCCGGTCATCCTCGCAGCCGCTTTTGGCTAGCTGTCAAACATTGATGGTCATTGCATCGCACGCTTTCAGATGCGCTTCTGCGACCGTTTGTAACACTCTTCCAATATTAGGAAACCAGGGGAGCAATTTTTAAGTCTCGATTGAAAACACATTTATTTAGAACAGCTTATTGTGTTTAGTTTGTTATCCTTCCCCTTGACACCTCCGATTAGCACGGTTGGACACGTATGGTGCGAAAGAAGTTTATACCCACATGAAGGAATTCGCCAAACATCATGATGCAGGCAGGACTCTCCTTAAAAGTCTTGAGGCTCAGTTCGGGTTCCTTCCATACAGGCATTGTTTCTTTTACATTTGCAAATACTATACATAGAGCAAAACATATACACAACAAACTAACAAAAGTATTTAATGTGCATAATTATATGAATTCACAGGCAATTTGGTATTCTACTTCAGGATGAAGGCTTACCCATGCTCTCTTAGTCATGGGGGTTGTTTGACCATACTTCACCATGCTGGTCAGTGCAGGTTGGTGAAGGGGGTGAAGCTTAAGACCGTTTCAGATATCACTCGCCATTGATGTAAATCTGGAATCGAAATTTGGTTCAGTGTGGTGAGATGTTATCTACCTCTCCTGATATACAGGAGGTCGTGGGTTCAATCCCGACCCTGACACCTGCTGCTGTCTCTTTAGAGTTTGCGTGTCTCTCCCTCCACAGTTAGAAACATGCGTTTCGAGTATTTATCTGCGATACATTGCCACATAAGCCACTTCGTTGAGCAATCATTTGTGGCCAGGTCGCTTCTGAAAAAGAGCTATATAGCTCAATGGGCCATCCCTGGTAAAGTTTATCGTTTAAATTTCAGTGTGCTAAACACTGGACCACCTCGAAATGCGTATAAGGCAGTCACGAAAGCTTTAATTCGAAAAGGCCAGACTAAATTTGAATCCTTGCCGTTTTGCATGAACCGAGTTCATTGATGTTTTAATTTTACAATACTGCTGTATGTTTAAAATTAAGTGATAAGTAAACTACTTTTCTTTTACGAGAACAATTCACATGGAAACCAACTTTAACATTCAACCGGTAGTTACTCATCATCTTGCCATCGCCATCATTCATCCCTTGGGGTACGCGGTGTACAAAACGGTGCATTAATTGAAGGTGGGTGGGGTGTGGACGCGAACAAAATGCTACAATGAGTATAATTAAATGATTGGCGTCACACCCTATACTCAGTTTTCACAGAGGTTGAGAGCTACAGAGCATAATGCGACTAAAGCGGATGACATACATGTCAACCCACACGATTTACCCCGTATTCTTGTACAGGGAAATTTAATTTTCAGGTCCATACGGCGTACAGACGTTTCAAAACGGGCAAAAACACGTTTCGTCTATTTGTTTGTGTTTCTCACTTGTAGGATGAACGTTGAGATTTATAAGGACACGGGGTGACCAATACGGTCTGAATTGGTCTGTAAAAATATAGGCACTAAGGGGTTGACAGGTATGGGATGATATCGCCACTCATTCTGTTTCGCGTGGAACATGTTTAACTTTTTTTTAACATCGACTGTGCCGTGTCCCCCGTCCCCCCATTTAAAGGAGTTCACGCTACAGGGCTTCAGTGCAAAGGCACTCGTGTGTTGACAAGCTAAACATAATTAAGATCAGAGAGCTGCTCTGTCTGTGCGTGCGAGTGCCATGTGGAGCGTCTGAAATCTGACACTCAACGTACAGCGATACAGCGAGCGATGAACCACCGTAAGAAGTGACGACGCACTGGTATTGAGCGGCTCTTGTCAACCCGCCAGTTCAGGTGGGTGCACTCGGTTTACAGCACCGGCGGTGAAAAACAGGGCCTGTCCGTACCCAAAGTCTCGCACACAGCGTAATTACCACGTATTCCATTTACCCGTTTAACACTTGTTTGCTCAGGTTGTATTATTTCGCTGTGTTTGGAATGTAGGTTCAGGGTATAAGACGTGTGACGTTGGTATTTCCATTACGGGATACGAGGTTTGTTGTTGTGTGTGTGTGTGCGTGTGCACACATGCTGATGGTGTTTTCTAGGAAACAATACGTCTTGTGGACTTTGTTTGGGCTGATATGGTGGGGGGTAATGTTGATACCACCATGTCCACTGCCGTGACGTGGAGCGAAGGAGTTACTGTGTGACAGGCAGTAGTAAACCAATATACATCGTACCAGCGTCATGAGCGTCCTTCCTACATACATTGACTTAATTTATCAACTACACACAGTTGAATTCCTTTTTGTTTTAAAGGTTCAATTAGTTGAACAAAAAATTAATACAAGAGATACATTATTTAACTCTCCAGTCACCCCACAACTGTAATTTATTTATGAACAGTGCTCCACCCCTCTCTCTCTCTCGTCTTTCGTGTCATATAAAGGTGTTCCAAGGAATATCAAATTAAATGACAGTACTTGAAACGTATGAGAGTGGCCTGACAATAATGTCATCTGAGCGCTCTCAAAACAAATAACAAAGCTTCACACTCGTGCCTGACACCTCGAGACACGTAGCCACAATGTAAGAGCATGGATTTTTTTGGGGAGGTTGCATCTTCTTTCTCAAAACAAATAACAAAGCTTCACACTCGTGCCTGACATCTCGAGACACGTAGCCACAATGTAAGAGCATGGATTTTTTTGGGGAGGTTGCATCTTCTTTCTCAAAACAAATAACAAAGCTTCACACTCGTGCCTGACACCTCGAGACACGTAGCCACAATGTAAGAGCATGGATTTTTTTGGGGAGGTTGCATCTTCTTACAGGCTATCAGAAACATCACTCGCCTGGCATTCGTTCTATCCAATGTGAACCCAGGCGAATTGCTGCACTGCATATCTGCCCACGGCTCAAATTGGATGTTTTATGAATCGTCAACGTCTCATCTGCGTCAGCCAAGGAATCGGCTACCAAAGTAACGAGAAGAGCCTTTTTTTTCTTCCAATTCGGTCAGAAATAAAACCCGCCTCGATTTCAAGAGCCGCCGCAATGCATGTAAAATAGGAGACGGTGGGCTCCTTAATAAAGAACGGTCACGAAGCAGTCCTTGAAGAGCCCCATGTTGACGACTCCTGGCCGAAGCGATACGCGTTTTGTATTTATTAACGACGGACATTATGTCGCGGAACATTTTTTTTAAAAAGCATGTCACTCAAGTGTTATTATTATTATTATGAACTTTAGCCACAGTTGCGAAATCACACCGAAAAACTGCTGGCGGAGGTGGGGGGGTCCCCCAATCAGTCGTGACACGACAGCCGGCGTGCCCCAGGGCGCGGTCCGCTTACACAAGAACAAGTTTATGAGCAAGGGCCGCTATCCGCCGTGAGGCCAGTCAACAACACCATCTCTATTTGCGTCACACCGTCTGATACGATACAGAGATTTGGCACGCGTCACCAGTGCAGCGAAACCTGCGTCGGCCGTGCAGCGCGTAAGGGGCTATATTTTACAACCGTCCGGAGCAAGGTTATTGACATATAGTAGTAGTAGTGTGTTTCAGTTCGTATCTCCCTTCCATTGAGTCTTGGAGTGATGCCCGGGTTATGAAGGGGCATTAAACATCCCTGCTGTTGTGGGAGTTGGCTGAAATCCCGCTCAAGTGCACGCAACATTTAATTGGCCAAAGAGAACATTAGGGGAAGTGGATATTCATTATGCGTGCACATCTGCTTAAGAAAAAATGCTCATTTAGTAGTAAAATGTTAATCATGCAAGTGGTCAACAAACAAGTGGTGTCGATGTTAACATAAAAACGCTGTGTGGAAATTTGGTTTCCTCGATGTCTAAACAAACTAAGACACTTATTATTTTTTTAAACGCAGCAAATAAAACGCGGTTTTTAAACGCGAGAAGAAAAACTCAAAACATGTTTCCCAGGAACAAAAAAATCTGAGATTTATTTTATATTGACAAAAATACAAAAGAAACCGAGAATAAATGTCAGGAACGACAAAAACGACTAAACGTATTAGAACAGCCTACTCAAGCATCAATGTACAGCCATATTGCACCTACACAGACGCCTCTACATTTAAATAGTGCAGGAAGACACCAAGCTGTTTTAAACAGTCATGTTGCTACATTTTGCTGGATTCTTAATTTTTTTTCATTTCAAACAATTGAAAAAACGTAAATTGATCTTGTAGTGCAGCTGAACATATAAACAATATGTACAGGGAGTTTGTACAGTCGGTTGGTGCAGGTCTGTGACCTTTGCTGGCTCACAGATGTATTCCATATGTTCAACAACACCTGTTGTGTGCCTTTAAGCCCATTAGTGGATGCACCTTGCTATGTTTCTATTGAATGCATGGCTAATCGCTCTTAAACAGCAGTCGGCCACTGACAGGGGTGAACAACCGCCTCTTTTGAGCAGTACGCAAAGTAATTTGGTAAATGTTTAATTTCGTGTTTATGTTATTGAAGAAAAAAGTATATTAATCATATTCGGAATTTTTTTGCACATTGTAGCGAGATGTTATCTCCCTTCGCCTGCTATGCAGAAGGCCGATGGTTTGATCCTGACCCTGATGCCTGCACATTGTCCCCGTGGTCATATGGAATTTTCTCCGAGTCCTACAGTTTTGCCCTGAACATTTCGAAACATACGTTTGGATTATTTGTCTACAACTATACATTATATTTGCCACTTCGAAGAACTATGTGTAGTCAGGTTACCTCTGCAAAAGAGCTAGTAGCTCGGTGAGCTTTAACTGCTAAATAAAATAGTTTATCGAGGGTAAACCCTGTTGGTTGACTGAATGTATATAGGGGTGGTACGATAGCACATTGTGCTATGCACCCAGTGACCTGAGTGATTCTCGGCCAGCGACAAGTGATGTATGAACCAGTCTGTCCTGCACCCCTTCACCAACCTGCACTGACCAGCGAGGTGAAGTATGGTCTCACAACCATCATGACCGACACAGCTTGGGAAAGACCCTCAATCCCGCAACAGATTGATGGACTGAAAATGTACAGCACATTTGCCACATCCAAAAAGTGTTTTTTACACAATTTCATTTTTTACGTTATTTGGGCGTTTTGTAAGCACAAGTAAGTAATTTCATCACACTAAATAAGCATTTATTCACAGGCATGTTAAAAACTTTGGGTACTGTTCCAAAACGTTGGCGTTCTGCTGTGTAAAAGAAATGAGCACATGCAGAAATGCCAGTTAAGACCCTCGCCGTCACCGTGCGTGTCCGTTAGCACAATACCAGGCTTCACGTGGCAAGGCTAAATCATGGTTTTCGTGAGTAAATGCAAATGTTAAGCCTATAGGAAGAAAAATAGACTGCAGCTGTTATGGAAACATCCTATTTGCCTATATACAGTCAGGTGGCATATAGGCTTTCACAGTTCATGCACTCTGCCAAATGCAGATCAATTTGTTTTCCAGCCCTATCTGCACAGATGATGGATCACAACCAACCAATGCAGCTGTGTGCACTTTGTAAACTCAGTGGCTGTGGGGTGGATTATAGTGAGTGGATGGAATCAATGTTGAGGCTGTATGTACAACTTGCGCAATATACAATGCTGCACTTTACTTGAACTTTCTGAGCTTACTAAATTCCAGTAAAAGCAAAGGAAAAAAAAGTTAGACTGGGTCGATTACTGTGCGGTTGTAATTCCCTTAACATGCATCTTAGAGCAAGGAGTGCAAAAATTACAAATGGTCTGCAGAATGACAGCATTTTTTCTTCAGTCAATTATCTGTTTGTTTATAAACTCACACACACATAATAAAAAAATGTTTGAAATTTATAATTAAATGGACAAAATACACAAACAAAAGCAAACAAATTTTTTTTCATATCTACAATTTATGCCTTCTGCCATATCAGCAAAAAAAAGCAAAACGGGAAGAAAACTGAAAATTGCACAAAAACAAGCCTCAATGTTGGCTCAGGGTTGAGAGAAAGCAAACAAAATAAGAGAAAACGTACAAAATAAATATAATGGGAGAAGCTAAACTATATTTACAGTGCACCGATGCCTGGTTCTGGTCAATATGGCTTCAAGTGTTCTAAGGAATGATATTTAAGGCAGTCGTAAAAGTTAGCCGGGAATGTGACAGTGGTATGTTTTTTCTTCTAATTTCGCTCCTGAGTGCACACACACACATGGGACACGCTTGCACGTTGCTATCATTATTGATAAATGTGAGGTTGACGCCAACATCTACCACAGAATTTAGAGCACTCTTAACAATGATTTGTATGCCTGAGTCAAACTGACAAGAACACAATTCTGCAAAATCATCCAATCCTTGATTTTACACAATTAACATAATTGTTACATTGCAAGACTAATTATGCAAAACAAGCATTGTTTTTATCAAATTAAAAACACACACAAATATTACCAGGCCAATAAAGAAAAAAAACGTGGAGCAACCTTCCATTGCTTTGCATTGCCTGCCATTGGCTATTTTGCCTTTTTACCTAGTGATAATTCAAGACATTCTTAAATTCCAAAAACATATTTGTTTAAAGCTTTGCGTGGTTTAGCCTAGAGGTAAGGTATTAAAAAAAATCAAAAATACCACAGGTCAACAGGCACAATGCTAACAATGCTGTGGATCAGTGATGGTTACAGCAAAGGAATGCACTTTAATGGACGTTTTCTCTCTATCTCGTGGCCTTTGTTCAGTAAAGCAGAAATAACCAGAGATCAGAACACAAACTTGTCACACGGATTTCAGTTCCGTTCAAGTGCTTAGGCTCTTCAGAAACCTCGATAGTGCATGCACACCAGCCTTCAGTGGTTTGTAAATCTGAATATAAAGATAAGGTAATTTCATTCCTTTCTTGAAACTAATGGCTCTGTTCAGGTCTTATCTGTACATATACTTAACATTTTTAAAGGACCAGCCTCACTGCAATGATTAGTTCGACATTGAATGTTTCACGTTTTTGTTGTTGTTGTTGTTGTAAATGGTATATTGTGTTATCCACATGTTGCATTCACCGATGTTGTTTAATGTGCACTGATGTACACTCCGGTTTTCCTATGCTTGGAAAGTGTGACCATTAACCTCCTGAACTTGGCCTATGAGCTAGGCTGTGGTTGTCACAGATAAAGCACATATTGGCAGGCAGCAACGGCTGCAGTAGTTTCAAGTTTTCCATTCCAGTCTTGCTAGAAAGTCCAGCCGCGTCGCTTCTTGTGAATTTTCTCCGCAGCTCTTTGGGCTTTTGCAGTTCATTTTTTGCACCATCAGACTTCTCCATCAATAACCGGGAGGGAATGGGATTCTATACATTGGTCTGTGCTCTCCTAGAATCACACTTTGGGAAAGTGTATCTGATGACAATCCTAAGGCATAATGAATAATTCCTCCATTATCAAATAGGAATGCTTAAGTGTGGTAATATTCGCATATTTTGGAGAGAAAAAAAATCATTCTTGATTTAAGAAGAATGTCTAAAGTATTTGTCAAGCTACAAATGTACTTTGGTCCAAGAATTTTGGTCTCATGTTAAACATGCTCAAGCTATGCTTCCAGCAACTGTCAATAAAGTCTACCATAAGATACCAGACAGAGCTGGTATCCTAGGCTCCACACAGTTTGGCCAGAACACTTTATTGTCAACCAATTAATAATATGTTGCCCAGTGCTTGGATACTCGGCCCATATGGTCTCTTGTCCACGGGAGGACCATGCGAGAGTTCTGTTCACATTCAGTCATAGATTCCTGCGGTTGATGATGTAGAGTCCAAATCTGAGTAACCACACGGCTTCATCGTGAAGGAGTCGGCCATTCTGCCTGCCAAAGTTTCGCCTCTGCAGCTGCTGTGTAGAGAAGCACAGAGAAAACAAATATTAATTGTGACATGCATGCGGCAGTATAAATGGGTATACCACAGATAGTCAATCAGCAGGTCGTGTGCAGTGGGATAAAGTATGGGTACTTCCACCTCTTGCAAGACATCTGGACAATGTGAAATAGGAGGACAAAACACCCTCTAGAAGGGATCTCTAAAGCACCCTAAATTGGAGGCTTTTCCTGCAGCAGTGGTGTGAGCAAACAATTACAGGGCTGCATCTTGACCTTTTACATAAGTATTTTTGTTATGTAAAGCGTGTACATTACAATATTTTCTTTTATACACGTACATTCATTGTTCATTGGTACACTTGTATGAGAACCAAACAAGTGTTGTTTAGCATGCGACAGAAAAAAAAAGTGTGGCCTTCTAAAACTACTAACCGGTCTTCCTCTAACTGTTAAAACAATTAACATTAATCGAGCAGTAAGACCTACACCCACCCCCTGCTCAATATTTTGAGAGAGAAAAAAAGCGCTTCAATGCTGCACACAACCACTACTGCCCCCGTGAGCTTTGTACAAGCCAGCAATAACCACGTGTCCCTTGTTTTTCCCGTCTTTGACTAACTGGGCCAGCACACCTCGCCTTACCATGCACACTCCCCAAATCTGCTTCACTAATGCAACCCCGCCTTTCCCTTCCCCTCTTGCAGCCAGATGCACTGGCGGTCTGCCAGTGGCGATCCCCCAACCCCCTTTCGACTGCGCTAGACCAGCAGCAACATTCACCACCTCTTCTCCACTACCCTCCCCCCCAACTTATTTTTTTCTACCCCCACCCCAATTCCAAGCCTGCAGCCAAGCCTTGTTTTGATTCTTGGCCCGTCGTGTGGCAGATCTGCTGACTAAGGAGTGCAGCCCGCTCAGTGTGCGACTTCCCAGCCGCTGTTTTTATTGACTTAACTTGCTGGGCCGAGCGTGACTGGCGACAATAGAAACCAGCTGCCAAAAAAACCGCAGCTCCATTTCTCTAGCATGCACTCCTCCAATATGTCCCCCGCCCTCCACAAACCCCGGCTCCTCCAGCACCCACGACTAATCCGCTGCCATCCTGGATGCAACAGCAGAGAGAAATTATGGGCTGTGCGTGCGTGCACAATGCACTAACCGCGTGTGTAAAACCAGGAAAGTGTGCTTAATGCAACGTGCCAGCCACGTGCAAAAAGTACACACGAGCCAAAGCATGAGCGCAACACACAGCTCAGGGCCAATGCCATCTATTAGATTTGCTCTAAAATAGTAATGTTGCAGATAAAAAATACTACTGACATACATGGTAATGTCAACATTTTAGTTCACATTGCCATTAGCTGGGTTTAGGTTTGTTGACGTCGTCGTAAAATATTTTGCTGTCTCATTGTATGAGAATTAAAAGTGTTTGTAAAGTCATTCCAAGTTGTAAAGTACTTTACAAAATAGTCAAATAATTTCAAAGAGGGGAAAATGTGGAAGACATAAATTTGACTAGTACAATAAATCTGCAAATCTATTACTAAAATAAATACATATGCTTTTTTAAACAATTTTTGATATGCACGCAACCATTATGATTTGCCCATGTGCGGTGTCTTTTACATTTGTGATCGCAAATGTGCTGTTTATTTCTTAAATACAGTACTTCTCATTGTAAAAATGTATAGTTTACAAATGAAAAACAAATAGTACAGTAAACATAATGGCTATATATGATATTAAGCGCCACTTTTTACAGTGACACTTGAACAGTTATTGAAGCTCTCCAGGATCTCAAGTTCCAAAATCTCTAAAAAGCTGACAATGACAGTCGTATGGAAACATCTCGCACAGCGCCAGTGTGGTTTATTTTGGTTCTGCCCTGGAGGAAAGTGAGGCTTGGAGCCACCGCCAACTCAGCCCCACCACTTGGGATTAAGTGCCATGTTGACACTATCAGCATCCAGGCTGCTGTAAATCATGTACAATGCCTCTATAACCCCCAGTGAGCGGGACTCAGCAGTGTCTGTATTATCCTACTTTGTTATTTACTTTTGATGGCCATTCAGTATTAATTTCCTTTGAAATATGTCTTCAGACAATCCTCTACTTACGAACACAATTCATTCCCGAGACCCATTCGTAAGTAGGAACGCAATAATGTACTGTATTTAAATGGTGATCTATTATTTTTTCTACCTACGTCACTTTACCGAAAGAACCAAAGAGTATTATTTAAATGGTTATACGGTCAGTGTTATGAAATGTGTTACGGTTCAACAAAAAAGGGGAGCGTTGTTAAACTCAGAAATAAGAAGACATACCGTACATCTCCATGTAATAAATACTGTATAGTAAAACATAAAATAAAGTAACATGAATAGAAAATAATCAGTTTTATTAAAACAGGTCCCTGCAGGGTGGGCTGGTAGGAACATTGGAATTTTGCACAATTTTTTTTACACCCCAACAGCACGAGATTTCACTTCGTTAAAGTATTGAAAGGGGACGGACGGACGGACACATTAATCTATTGCAGGCTGGTACACTCAGTTTACAACTTCGTTCCTACCAGTATAACTAACAATGAGTCACTACAATCAGCCACACACAGACGTGTAAGCCATAGCCTTAACAGACTGTTGAGGCAAGTAATAAAACTGAGCAGCTCCAATGAAGGCCGGCACGACACACGAGGTGAGTCGGCAGCACCACGACCGGCCACTTCTGACTCTGCAGTGGCGATGTTTACACACTGCGTCAGGTGCTCATTTGAGGCTGAGTCGACCTAAGGGAGGCCCAGGACCCATTCAGACAATCGTCACTGGTGTTGATCGTGAGCTGGAGTCGAACTCGGGTCGCCTGGTTCGAAGCGCAGCGCACTAACCGCTACACTACCATTCTCCATACACTTAACACGCACACACACGCAAAAACTCTCACTCCCTGCGCGAGGCTGACTCATTACATCTCGCAGAGGATCGCTCCGCTGAACAAAATAGTTCCGTGGTTCGGTATGCAAGTGTGAGTTCACATTTCAAGTTAATGTAAAAAAATATATAATGGAAGCTGGTTTGTAAGTGTGGGTGTTCATAAATCGGGTGTTCGTAAGTGGACGACTTGCTTATTGGATTACAAGCGCTTTTGTTTACGTATGTATGTATGTACCTATCTTAAGAGTGTATATGTGTGGTGGGTTGTTAGCTGTGAACATTTGGCAATAATTAAAGGGAATACGAAGATCATAACAGTGTTCATTGTTTTTTAAGTGATTTCTGGTTTTACCCGCCAAGGTCATGGTGACCTACAAATGTTGGTCGTTTTCTGGAATCGTGCCTAATGTTCCCAAGGAAATATGATGCAATATATGGCTAACCGATCAAAAAGTACAACTATCTTTGCTACATTTTCAGACTTTTTTCCTTGATTGTGTTGTCAACAAAGGAATTAAATTTAGAAGTGCTTGAACTAAATGTAGTGAAAAAATCCACATTTCATCTGAGGTCACCATGCCAAAAATTACATCAATGGAATGGGAACAATACTTAGGAGCGATAACCACACAGGCTGTAACTAGGCTGTTGTTATTAAACAGAACAGAGTCAGAGATCCAGCTATTGCATCGATATGCAAGCCAAGCCACAGAATGGTGCAGTGGGCCCAAGGGAATTTGCAAATCTGGTTTGTGATGCCAACGTTGAACAAAAATGTAATTTTGAAGAACCAAAATGTTTTGGTATGACGGTGCGTGCTTATACGCTGTGATGCCACTCTGACCTGCTCATCCATCTGCCATTCCTGCATGTTGTAATAGCACTTTGGTGGCACACATGTATCAACCTGGCCAGGCAATTTCTCGAGGTCAGTCAATGTCTAAATGTCACTGTTGAAATATCATTACAATTTAAACTCGTACATAGAACCATGCCCAATGCCACCAAATATCCCTTTTCCCCATGATTACTTAATATGTTCAGTAATGCAACATTACATTTTTACATTTGACTACAGTATGCAATTTTCAGTGTTCCGTGAAACTGTAAGAAGTGCCCTCCCCTACTTTGGCAATTCAATGGATTGCCAGAATTCAGGGTTGCTAATTGATTCAAGAATTTGTTATACATTGCTATGAATATAGTGGCCACTTGCGGTAGCAGGGGGCATGTGAACCCAATGACGCAACATGTTCATTCATATAAAAGGGTCACTGCTAAACATGCAATATAATGCATGTATCATGAGTTGAAGAAGAGCTATTAATCGATGCATGAATGCATTGTTTCCACCTCGAGTGCTAACACATAGGAGGCAGTAATAACAGAGACAGCTGTACGTTACCTTCAAGCTACTGTTTCTAAATATAAAAAACCTGGCACACATCCAATTCGCTACGAACTAGGTTTCGAGCATCTGAAGTACTCTAGACTGCATTCCCGCTCGAAAACAAAGCCACGCTGCAGCTTCATCTACACGAGCGAGGCAAAAAGAGGCATCATGTGCTCCGTAAAACGATTGCCCGTATTTATTTCACACTTGATCAGCGGCAGACTATGAAAGTACTGTACGTTACTTTGTCGGGTTTGCAGTCACATACACAGCGCAAAAAAAAATGCCCTGAACAATAAAGCACGGGGGTTATGTAAGTGGTGTATTAAGATTGGTCTCCTGATGCATTTTGTCTAGGTAAACTGGTTTTATCGGTAAAAAAATGCCACCAGCACAGAATGAGTATTGTCTTATAGTTTAATTTACAGCTATTTGTCTTGAGGCCTCCCCCATGCCGTGCCAGTCACAGGGGAGGGAGGGGGGGATATGTTGTTTGACCATACTTCACCATGCTGGTTAAAAAGGCAGGGGAGGGGTGTGGGACCGGTTAGTGCTCTGCACTGCTCCCCCCCCCCCCAACTCTAAAATCTTAAAATTATATCTTTTTTTAAATTACAAAAGGATATCAAAATAATAGATAACAAATGGTGAAGTGGCAAATAGGTGTCGCAGTATTTAATTATATCTGTGCAGTAAAGTTCAAAGAGTCAGGTGTTCATGTGGAGCAAAGATAATGCAAGCAAAACATATAGTTGACTTTTATTGCATGACAGCTGACAGTACTACCCAAAAACCATAGTGCAGGGAGCATAATGTTCCACAGGGTATGGTAATTCTAGTCAAATAACCCATGAAGGGTTCTGTAATGCAAGCAAGCAAGTATATTAGTTACTAACACCTGTTAATGATTGAGGAATTTACATCAGTGCTGGTGGATTTCTGATAAAAGTTTGTAACAGGGTTATTCAATAACCACAGTTGAATATACGTCACTTCTAAATGGCAATATACCTGCACCTGGTTAAGTGCACTAAGCTAAGACCCGGGTGAATCGAATTTAATTCCAGCCAAGGCTAATATCCGTAGCAAGTGATATCTGAAATGGTCTTGGGTCTTCTCTTGGTCGACTCAGCTGAAAATTATTAGCTGGTGTTGTATGCAAATATTAGCACTTGGTAGATAATGGTGGCAGAAGATTTTGATGGTCACGCCACCCCCACATGCGGCGTTCCGGCCTACAAAGGTTTTCGCGGACATTTCTCATCTCTTCTAGATTTAAAGCTTTCGTGACTGCTAGGATCCATACTCTTTGGTTCTATTATTTTCACCTACGTGACTTTACCCAATAGAACCAAAGAGTATTTCTCATCTCCACAATCGTCATCATTATTCTCTGTTCCTTAACCGCAATGGGCTTGGGAGTGCTACTGATGCCTCGGCTGCCAATTATCTACACATTTCTCAGTTTCTCCAATTTGGTGGTGCAAACATGACATTTCTCAACAACCATGTGAAAGTTGCCCTCATAAGGTGCAGTCTAGATGCACAAACGTTAGGTTAATTCTTTAAAAAGGGGGGTTGCTTACTTGCCCGTCCACAAAGACGTTGAATTCGTCGCCGATGCGCCGTAGCTCCTGGCCGACGCGCTCCATGCGTGGGTTGATAGCCGACTCGGACAGGGACCGCTCGCGTGGGGGGATGACGTCGGGGATGGCCTCTCCGCCAAGGCTTGCCTCGGCCGGCTCCCAGTCGGAATCAGAATGCAGCGCTTGCCTTAAGCTGCCTAAAATAGAAACAAACACAAAGATCCCCCAATATAGTCAAACGGGATGTTTGGGAAGGTGCTGTTAGCGAACACCTACACAGGCCGGAACGCCACACGAGGGGGTGGCATGGCCAGCACATCGCCCCTGTCGCCTTTGTCTCCCCAGTGCTGATGTTTACACAAACACCAGCTTATAATGTATGACTGAGTCGGCCAAGAGGAGGCCCAGGACCGGTTCAGATATCACTCCCCACGGATATTATCCATGGCCAACATTAAACTTGGTGTTCTGGGTTCATAGCACTGTGCACTAAATCATTACACTAAGCGGTGGTGACATCACCACAGTGTTTGTGCCAGGCTAGATGCACTTTGAGGCCACGTGAAGTGTCGAAGGCTCACTGACAGGTCACAGGACAGACCCAGGTGCCATTTGTTGACTAAGATGACTAGCAGATTAACCACCTGTGCAAATCCTGATCACTACAAAAGACAAAGGTCACCCATATAGCATGAACAGTCTTTAGGAGCAAGTGCTGTTAGCGAGCACCTATGGTGGCCGCCACTGCAAACGAGGGGGTGGGTGGCCAGCACTATGCTCGGCCGCCTTTGTCTCCCTTGTGGCGATATTTACACACCGCACTAGGTAGTAATTTGAGGCTGAGTCGACCTAGGGGAGGCCCATGACCGGTTCAGATAATCGTTACTGGTGTTGGCCGTGACTGGGAATCGAACTCGGGTCGCCAGCTTCGTAGCACAACGAGCTAACCACTATACTACCACTCACCCCCCACATCACTACACCACACACATGCACCCCACACAGAATAATTTTACACCGTATGTTTATACAATGTATACAAAATGATTTTGTGCAACACAGGTTTTTAAAAATGGGCATTTCACCTAAAAGCAATACAACTCCATTTGTACACTTTGGTAATGCTTACCTAAAGTCTACACATTACATGCTAAAAAAAAAGAAAATGATGGATTGCCACCGCTCTAGTTGATTACACTGTGTACCCATTGAAGCCTATGCTGAACAATATACGATATTCAAAGGTTAGTTTCTTATGTTAATAATACACTAATTACTGAAATACAGTTGTATATACATGTACATACTGTATACTTTTGAACTAGATGATCCAACAGCTGTTCGTTGATTGACTTATAAACAGATATGTCGTAACAATATATATTTGAACAGTGACAAATCATCAGTCAATAAACCACAATTTCATATTAAAGTTGGCGATGTTGGCACCCACACTCAATTTTTACGTCGGCAGCTATTAAATTATACCTCCCCAAATTACAGCTGACTACATTTTTGGCTTTGTAATGGAAAGCGGCTTACAAACGTGGCCTTAATTAAACATGCTTAATTTGATGCGTTAAGTGCTGACCTACTTATCGACAATAATTGATTCTTGTTGATTGCTGTATGCACGCACAGGAGATGCATAAATACGCCTCCCTAATACAAGATGCGTATTTTGAACCTCTGGCCTGTATGCTGTACCTTCAAAGTTCTTTAACTATTTTATACAAAAGTAAAATAGGAATTTAATTAAGCACAAACGATCAATCGATGAATACTGATTACTAAACCGACGATAAACGCAGAGAATTACATAAAGCAAATATTTTGTATTGGGGTTCACACAACTCAGGCCAGCCATTGGAGGCTGCTACATTGATTGCAATTTTTTGAAGAAATGTATTTTTGAATCCAACCAGAGTTTAACGAATTGTTGCACTACTGAATTGAACTTCTGGATGTGACTCTATCCGCCTTACAAAATTACATTACAGCATCACATATAACAATAACAAGTCAAATAATCTGTGCATATTTCACAGGTAATACAGTAGTAATATCCATACCAGAGGTTTTTGGGTTCGATCGCGTAAATACAAATGTGTCGTTAAACCCACCACCACCCAACACAGCCAAATTAGTAAGTTGCATCATGACCAATAACTTGTTAAGCATTAACTTTATACCCCGGTGGTCAGTTTCCCTGCTCTCCTATTGCATTTATTTTCAACTGATCAAGCAAAAATAAAATGTTGCTCATTAAATCCTGTAAGGGGTAGCAGTAGTAGTTGTGTAGCAGTTAGCGCATTGTGCTATGAACACTTGACACTTGAGTTAAATTCCCAGCCATGGCTTACACAATTGTTAAGTAATATATAAACCAATATTACCTCCCTTCCTTCCCCCCTTTACCAAGCTGCACTGACTACGCTGGTTAATAATTTTGGTCAAACAACCCCCATTGGGGAGGACTAATCCAGCAGTGGAATGACAAAGGTCTGTAAAAAATTAAGCAAAATCACCACATACTTAAGGAGTAAACTGAAATTGTCCAACTTAACATTATTTATCTGCATACATGGGAAGTGTAATTTCCATTCCGTCTTTTTTCCTTTATTTACTTTCCTAAAATACACAGACCTATATCAGAGATCTTTATGGAAAATGAGACAACTGATCCTATTCCGGGTCTGTATTTTCATGCGACAGCATGAGGCAGTGAGGTCATAGTGCTCTCTCTAAAGTTTTCCATCGAGAGTTGGCTGTAAGCACAACAATGCACAAGGCCTGGAAAAGTCAACAGACAATATACAGTGTCACGGGATAAACAAAAGCGTGCAGTGTATTTCCAAAGGATGTAGTTTAGTATTAAATGAATAGCAATATTCATCGATAGCGCTAAAAGGTATTTAGTATGGCATTTATTCCCACTAAATAAAATGGTTTGTTATATTTTAGCTTAATTATTATGGATTCCCGAGTCGAGTTGCAAGTCTGACTTTGTTTTAAACCATTCCTCCCACTATTTGACCTTACAGATGACCCGATGTACCAAACAGTGCTGTAATGAGTAATACAGAAGACATTGCGCAATGTTTTGGACTCATGTTTACTGCAACTGGCTTAAGATCCCAGATGCAACCGTGAACAAAAAGCGTTAAAGAGTTCAGCGCCTCTGTTGCAACATTGTCCCCCACGCACCCAGATGCAGAATTAACTGCCACAAGGCCACACCTACTCGACACAATTACCCTGATCCACCATTTCAAGTCGTGACCGTCAGATTAAGACACGCCTTCCAAGAAGGGCAAGTTGTAACTTGCCCCGATGATACCTTTTGACAAAGCAATTAAATATGGTATACAATTAGGAATATAAAAAGAACAGTGGCAGTTAATTAAATATCTTATTTATACTACGTGTACAATTACGATTATCAACGATATTTCTCGGAATTCAAAACACACGAAAATGTGCTTTTTAAGGAGAGATGTGAAGTTCTATGGCAGTATCTCTTTATAACTACCAATACATGTTAACCATTAAGAAAAGTGGTCATGAAGAAGTAAAGTTTGCGCAAAGCACTGTCATATAGTAGAAATGTAAATATAGGTGGTGCAGTGCTGAGAACCCTGAGTCTTGAGCTGGGTTCAAGGCCACGGATAACATGAGTGGTTAATGATATCTGAATCAGTCCCTCTGCTCCTCTTCTCCACCAACCCACACTAACCGGCATGGTGTGGGGAGGCCTATATCCAGCAGTGGATTGAAAAATGGCTGGATATTGTTATTCAGTATTTGTATCGTACGTTATTGCCTAATTCATAATTCCATAAAACTAATATATAGGAAAGCACTATCTTTGAAAGAGCGAAAATAAATATTTGAGGTCATTTAATGTGAAACTGGTCAGGAAGTTCAGTTTTTAAAACTCAAGAGCAGAATCTCAAGTTGGTTGTCAACAAAGAACCAACTACAGTACTCACTCCAAATGCCCTTTTTTGACAAACACCATGGGTAGTAGCAATGCCGAGTGGCTAATCGAACATGTTCTGGAGCATAGTCGAAGTGTCAAGAGGCTGAAAGGGGTAATGGTCACTACCCTGGTTGTCTTATTTTCTTCTGAATAAACGAATGGGTGTAATGAATAGGACTCCCCCTGACTTACCCAGCAAGTAATGACCATCCCACATGCTGGTTCTTGGCCCCAAAAAGCAGCTGTGCTCTACGGCGGGAGGAGAGGGGCAGTGATGACATTTTGTTTGGGTATGCGAAACACTAAGGGCTGTATTGTTTTTTTGGTCACTGTGTTGGTAAAACGGTGGGGCATTGTTTATCTCACTGCACTCTCACTGCACTCGATGACCTCGGTTCGATTCACAGCCACGGATAATATCAGTGGAGATTGATATCCGATGTGGTCCTCGGCTCCAACTAACCAGCACTGTTGGTGTCCGATCAAACAACTGTAGGCGTGGCGTGGGAAGGACTTCATCCAGCAGTGGATTGACAGAGGGCTGTGAATTTGTTGGGAATGTGTTGACTATATTAAATGCTGAAATAAAAATGGTAAACAAGATAGAATGGCATTAGCAGATGTTTTTTTTTCAATGGCATACAATAACAATTCAACACTCTTTCCCAGACTACAAGTGTAAGACACGTAAACACAAAAGTGTTAAAACACAGTACCTTTATCGGTTTGCAACTGCGAATAATGTTCTGTGCAGTAAGCTATCCACTAATTTACATTACTAGTTTAAACTGATGCATTCGTGGGTATTTAGTTTCGGAAGGATCAACGTGTTTTCCAAGGCGTTTGGTTTATTTGGGTGTATAATTGTGAAGGACAGCCGAGAGACTTGTGTTTTGAACACCAGAGTAGTTCGTGACACCATATACAGTCGTTTATCGTGCGTCTATGGCAACGCAGCTCAGGCTTAAAGCAAATCCTCACCGCAGCTTCCTGGAGAGAAAAAAAACTTGCAATGATGCTGGCCTTCTGTACTGTACACGACAATAGTGGCTGCACTTAACTTACCAGTTTTCAAAAAGTTATCTACTTGTTAATTATCTATTTTGAAAATGTATCAACGCCTTAAACGATACCTGTCAGGTCGTTCACTCTTCACTTTATTTTTTTTTAAATGAGACACACCAAAGCCATTTTCAACCAAACATATATATAGAAACGCCTCACTCAGCATGATGCAACTCATTAAAATATTTAATCATAACGTTTACATTGCCTGCACCCACGGTTGCGGGCAATGCCACCGTACGTAGCCAACCGATTCGCACGATTGGCTACGTACGGTGTGACAGAAGTTATGTATAGTGTAAAAAAACATCTACATGTACCTTACATGCCAAGACTGGGTAACAGGCTACTTGAGTCCAGCAGCACGTTCTTAAATAACGAGACACAATTCCAGGCACCCATTTTAGCTCGTATAGCTAGATCCATCCTCATGAGAGGCACTGCTTCTCCAATGCTGCCCTCACAGCCTCGAAATGTCGTTACCTCCTTGTACGGAAAGCTCCACACTTTAGGCTCAATTTAAACTCTTTAACCTTGGAACATGACTCGACAAACGTTAACTCTATATACACGTGAACACACGATGCCCTCGTGTACACAATCTACAAGAAACAATGTTTACTGCTTCCCTTAACTCTAATTATATTTTCCTGACCAACAAGCCATATTCAACTCTAGCCCTAAATAACAGTACTCTATCTTGTACTGAGTTTTGAAATGCATACGCAAATTATGATAAAAATAATACTTTGTAGGCATAGTGAGCGATCAAAGTATGAATATTACTGGACTTTCGATACAGGAGAAACGATTTCAAACTACAGTGATACAATAGTGTGCTTCCTCGGCTCTGGGATTAACAGGGCTGATGTACAGTGAGGGGAAAAAAGTATTTGATCCCCTGCTGATTTTGTACGTTTGCCCACTTACAAAGAAAGGATCAGTCTATAATTTTAATGGTAGGTTTATTTGAATAGTGAGAGACAGAATAACAACAAAATCCAGAAAAACGCATGTCAAAAATGTTATAAATTGATTTGCATTTTAATGAGGGAAATAAGTCTTTGACCCCTCTGCAAAACATGGCTTAGTACTTGGTGGCAAACCCCTTGTTGGCAATCACAGAGGTCAGACGTTTCTTGTAGTTGGCCACCAGGTTTGCACACATCTCAGGAGGGATTTTTTACCCACTCCTCTTTGTAGATCTTCTACAAGTCATTAAGGTTTCGAAGCTGACGTTTGGCAACTCGAACCTTCAGCTCCTTCCACATATTTTCTATGGGATTAAGGTCTGGAGACTGGCTAGGTCACTCCAGGACCTTAATGTGCTTCTTGAGCCACTCCTTTGTTGCCTTGGCCGTGTGTTTTGGGTCATTGTCATGCTGGAATACCCATCCACGACCCATTTTAAATGCCCTGGCTGAGGGAAGGAGGTTCTCACCCAAGATTTGACGGTACATGGCCCCGTCCATCGTCCCTTTGATGCGGTGAAGTTGTCCTGTCCCCTTAGCAGAAAAACACTCCCAAAGCATAATGTTTCCACCTCCATGTTTGACGGTGGGGATGGTGTTCTTGGGGTCATAGGTAGCATTCCTCCTCCAAACACGGCGAGTTGAGTTGATGCCAAAGAGCTCCATTTTGGTCTCATCTGACCACAACACTTTCACCCAGTTGTCCTCTGAATCATTCAGATGTTCATTGGCAAACTTCAGACGGGCACGTATATGTGCTTTCTTGAGCAGGGGGACCTTGTGGGCGCTGCAGGATTTCAGTCCTTCACGGCGTAGTGTGTTACCAATTGTTTTCTTGGTGACTATGGTCCCAGCTGCCTTGAGATAATTGACAAGATCCTCCCGTGTAGTTCTGGGCTGATTCCTCATCGTCCTCATGATCATTGCAACTCCACGAGGTGAGATCTTGCATGGAGCCCCAGGCCAAGAAAGATTTACAGTTATTTTGTGTTTCTTCCATTTGCGAATAATCGCACCAACTGTTGTCACCTTCTCACCAAGCTGTTTGGCAATGGTCTTGTAGCCCATTCCAGCCTTGTGTAGGTCTACAATCTTGTCCCTGACATCCTTGGAGAGCTCTTTCGTCTTGGCCATGGTGGAGAGTTTGGAATCTGATTGATTGATTACTTCTGTGGACAGGTGCCTTTTATACAGGTAACAAGCTGAGATTAAGATCACTCCCTTTAAGAGTGTGCTCCTAATCTCAGCTCGTTACCTGTATAAAAGACATCTGGGAGCCAGAAATCTTTCTGATTGAGAGGGGGTCAAATACTTATTTCCCTCATTAAAATGCAAATCAATTTATAACATTTTTGACATGCGTTTTTCTGGATTTTGTTGTTGTTATTCTCTCTCACTGTTCAAATAAACCTACCATTAAAATTATAGACTGATCATTTCTTTGTCAGTGGGCAAACGTACAAAATCAGCAGGGGATCAAATACTTTTTTCCCTCGCTGTATAGACGAGGCAATGCACACTTTATGTGTAGTCACGGAATTGTAAACACTGAACACACACGGCATGCGGCTTTGCTGATGGTAGTTTACACGTGTGCACGTGTACGCGTCACGTTAGTGCCGCACACGTGCCAGGTGAGACTCCACAGTGCATCTCACACAAGCCAGGTAAGGTCAGCCACAACACGGATGTCAGATGTGACAAGTTAGACCTTCTCCATGGGTTCTCCAAATGCAGCAGCAGTAAACTTCACCGTTTAAGGTTATATTCGAGTTGGCTTGCTTCTTATTCAGTGTACAGTAATTTACCAAGAGAGCCAAATAACGTTGTTTTTTTCTGTTTGGTTTTGTGGGTAATGAACAGATCCACAGCTGTGCATAGTCGCAACAGTCTAGCACTTTGGGTTATATGCACTGAAAAATAATGCTCCGAATATGCCACCACTTTTGTTATTTATCAAAAATGACCACCAGAATGGCAACGTGATAGAAAGTTATCTGATGGAAGTAATACACCATCTGTCTATTCGAATAAGTTGGACCAAATAAGATGAATTCACATTAAAGTCAGGAAAGCCATGTATTTTTCACTGGTCATTGGTACCCACACATATGCCCCTAAGAGGTTGGCTGCAATTATGGCGATACTATTACATTTGCTGAGGGCGGGCCCGTCAGCATAGCGACACTAAAGTCACGGTCTCTTAAGTCCAACGTCCCAATTTCTCAATTGGAGCCCTGGTGTCTGGACATTATCTTGAGTCGATCTTCAGCAGTCAACAACACTACCCAGACAAATCGCTACCATCAATCAGACCCATCACCACCACCAGTACTACAATCGCCCAGACCAATGAACACCACTACCATCACCATATTTACCCAAACCCATCGTTTACTACAACCATCATCATCCACGAACACCACACTTGATAAGCCTCTCTGGAGCATTGGGGTAGAGATGTGGCGATGCAACATGCGAATCCACAGGTGATGTGTACAAAAACACCACGCAGTGGTTCCTGTATGTATGACATGACACGAATGTGTCTTGCCGCAAACAAACAATTCGTGTTGCCTTTGGCAGACTGTTGGGGCAAGTGCTGTTAGCGACCACCTATTAAGGTTGGGATCCGCACACAAGGCCAGCACCACCGCCGGTCGTCTTTGTCTAACAAATGCTGATGTTTACACACCCGTAACCAGATACTCATTTAAGGCCGAGTCGATATAGGGGGTTGGCCTAGACCCTGTTTCGAGAGTCAATGATGTTGGCTGTGAGATGAAATCGAGTTCGCCGGGTTAGTAGCAGTGTCCTAACCACTGCACACGACACCAAGTAACCGGCAATCACCACGAAGTGGCAGTGGATGCCACCACGGTGCTTGTGCCAGGCTAGGTCCACTTTGAAGTCACTTGAAGCGTATAAAGGACGTATACACCCACACATAGAAGACAAAGACACGCACAAGGTCCCCCCGTTCCCATGCAGTATTTCATATACGTCAAGGCGGTGTAAAGTGCTGTCGAGCGGAAACGGCGCACGTGGGGAAAGCTGCAGACAGAACCACGCCCGGCCACCTTTGTCTCTCCAGTGCTGATGCGTTTACACACCGCTCATTGAAAACAGAGTCGACCCACAGGAGATCCAAAACCGTTTCAGATATTCGCCACTGATGCAAGCCGTAGCCGGTATTTTAACTCGGATTTCTGCTTGCTGGGTCCATAGCGAACGTGTAATGCTCTATCCACGGCACTACCTTGACACTTTTGTTATAAGCACCCCCATACACAGATGTGTACACGTACAGACCTTTCACAATCCACCGCTGGATGGAAGTCCCTTATACCACGCCGTGTGGATCGTGGGCATAATTTTGCGGTGCACCAGCTGGTTTGTTTAGAGCATCGACATTGGGGAGTATTCTAAAGCACAATGGACTTTGCTGTACTGCCCTCTGCCGATAATGTAACAGCCTCGCACACAGACATACAAACTCGTACCTCCAACAAACACCGAATCCCCAAATGATACATAGACCTCTCACCCAACACGCACACACACGCAGACCCCCTAACCAAAAAGTTATGTTCGCGAGCACCCTAATGAAGGTCACACAAATCGCATAATGATACCATCCACAAAGATCCCCTGGACTCTTAACAGCCTTTTTAACAGACTGTGTTGGGGCGAGTGCTGTTAGCGAGTAGCATCTCTGCGAAGGGGGGTCCGGTGGCCAGCAACCACGCCCGGCCGCCTTTGTCTCCCCCCACTCGTTTAGGGTTGAGTTGGACTCTCGGGGAATCCCCGCGACCGGTTCAGATCACCGGAGTTGGCTGTGCGCAGCCACGAACCCAGGTCACCGGGTAGCCCGGGGGTTCGTCACGCAGTGCGCTAACCATTGCACCACAGCTCCCCCACGCCGACCGACAGCACCACGAGCAACCACCAGCAGCACACACCGTGACCCTCCCACACCACACCACTCACCGGGTGCTGTAGCCGAGTGCTGCGGTTGCCTCCGTCTCTCTGCTGCTGCTGCTGCGGGCTGCAGCTCCCCCCCGGTCTGCGTGCACTTATCACAGCCGCGGGGTCGCGGGGGGCTGCCGCCGCTGCCGCCGCCGCTGCCGCCGGGCCCGGCCACAGCCACCCCGACCCCGACGAAGCCGGCCACTGCCCCCCCCGCTCCCTCACACGACCTGTCGAAGGAGAACACCTCCACGGCGCACCTCAGCGGCGACGACGAAGACGACGAAGTGGACGAGTATGAGGACGACGACGGGAAGGAGGAGTAGGAATAGGGCGAGGATGAGAGCAAGTACCCGCCGGGGCTCGACGGCGGGGAGCCGATGAGCCACTGGGCCGGGCTGGACGGCGGTGTCCATTGCGAGTAAGGGGGCCTGCGGGGACTGAGCACGGGACGGAGGAAGGGGAAGAGCGGCGAGCGGGCGGCCAAAGTGGCCGCGCCGGGAGACGGCGGCGGCAGAAGGACCCCGACCCCGCCGCCGCCACCGCCGCCGTTGTTGTTGCCGCTGCTGTTGGTGCTGAAGCTGTTGTTGTTGTCGCCGCCGCTGTTGTTGTTGTTGATGGACGCGGGGATTGAGATGGGGATGGGTATGGGTTGAGACGGTGGCGCTTGCTGCTGCTGCTGCTGCCTGTCGGCTCCTCGGGGGCTCGCCGCCCCGGGTGGGATGGCCATGGCGAGCCGCCGCTGCTCCTCCTGCGCGCCGCGACAGAGTTTTGTTTTTTTACAGGAGGCGAAATTGCGTTAATTAAAAACAAAACAAAAAAACACGGGAGTAAAACGTCTTCTTCTAAAAAGTAAAACCGAGTTGTCTTCTTTCGTCATCCGCTATCATTAACCATTGTCGCCGTCCTTGCAATAGCGCTCTGTGATGTGGGGCATTGTCAGGTGGAGCAACCGGTCTGCTTGGCTAGCGGGCGCCTATCGCGAGTGGTGGTGCCGGGCTTCGGTGTGACCATGGCGAGTGGCCGCTGCTGCTGCTACTACTTCATGTTGTTGTTGTTGTGAGCTGTAGGCGGCAAGCCGCGGTAACAGAGTCTTGGGTGAGGGCGGGCTGACTCGGGGGCTGCACGCCAGCTCCCAGCGTCATGAGCCACACACGCCCTGGCCGGTAGCCAAACCCAACCCCTCCGCCTCCTCCTCCACTCGCACCACCTCCCCCCCCCCAAACTCCCTCCTCCAGCAGCCGAACTCCAAACCCTGCAGCCCCCCCTCGCTCCCCTCTGCCCCCAACCCTCCCCAGGGTCGCAGCTCTCCAGCCCTCGATCCTCTCGGAAACCAGCCACCCAACACCAAGCCCCCTTAGGCTCGCAGTCCCAGATCCCCAGCCCTCGAGACTCTCAGTTCCAGCCTAAACCCTAAACTCCAAGACACCCCAGCTTTCCGGACCCAAATCCCAAGACCTACACCCCCGAGGCCCCCCTCAGTCCCCAAGTACCAGCTCCGGATCCTCTCTCCCAGCAGTAGACTTTAAAAGACCTCCGAACCCCCCACAGACAGACGTTGGGGGGGTTGGGGGGGGTCCCGGCAAGCGGCCGTCATCCACGTGCGAGAACCGCACGTGGCCACGTGCGCGCGGGGGGGGGGGGCAACGGCGGTCAGTCGGTTCAGTGACAAATCGCTGCGTGTTAAAACTAAACCTTTTTAGGTATTTTTTTAAATTTACCAGGATAAGGCCGACTGAGCTGTATCGCCGGGGTTTTTTTTGTTTGTTTGTTTTTTTTCGAAGCAAACTGGCCACAAGTGATAGCCCAACGAAAGTGGCTTATCATGTGGAAATGTATAGCAGCCGAATGCTGCTAATCAGTAACCGGCCACTAAACGTGCACTTGCCTTAAATGAGAGACCAAGTGCAATCTTACAACTCAAATTGCGTTGTGCAACCGGCTACAAGTTTTATTTTTATCCCAATATGTTAATATAGATTACGGTATTAATTACCTGCATGGTTTTTATGTGGATCGTACAAAACAATCCAAAGTCTCTTCTTCTTCTTCCGACTTAGAACATTGCGCCCAAACGCCGTACAAAAAAATGCATTAACAAAATAACAGCAAAGGATTGTACATGCAAAGTATGCACTCTGCAGTAACCCTGCAATATTTGAAACGAGCTTCTGTGTCCGTCCCGCTAGCTGGAGATGATGACAACGATCGGTGTGACGGTCTGATCTAGAGTGACTCTTAGACGTGGCTGTCATCGAGTGTCGTGGGGTTAAAGAAAGATAGGAGGGCGAGGGAAACTTTTGTCAGTGGGAATTTCCCGGGAGCCGGGCAGGTATGGGCACGCCAGCCACAGACTTCCTCCACTCGCTTGCTACCCCCCCCCCTCTCCACCAACCCGGACCCGTCGACCCACCCCACCACCCCAACCCCCTCTGTCCTTTCCTCTACACTTCTAAATAAACAAAACGAGCTCCCATAAGTCCACACTTAAGTACAGCAGTCATAACACTAACAAACATTTAAGGACGTGTAGCGCGGTTTACAGAATTGCTGTGTGCAGCTTGGATGTGCTTACACTCTTAACAAGCTGGCAGTCCAGTCCATTTAGTGAGCCTACTTTTTTGCAGGAAGATAATTATGTAATTCTTGCCCCCACAAAAACAAGCGTATATACATATATCTATGTGGTACTTTTGATAGAAGATTTAGTAAATGTCACGTCACCAACGAGGTTCCTCGGGTTTTTTTTTTTACAAAGCCGTCGGCTGTGTGGTTTCGTCATTTGACTTTAAACGTCATTTTAGAGTCGTTGAACTACTGACGTTGTTTGGGCGAAGTCTTAAAAAAACTAACTTTGGATTGGTGTGACAGCTCACGAGACGTCAGTGTGTGTGTGTGTTCAGTCACTTGACGCTATCACCACTACGACTGTGATTGGTTTATTGAGGGAAACGTTTCGTAAAAACCCGAGCGGACGGTGACGTTTATTGTACCGATGTCGCACGCACAAAATCCCTAAGCATATAGAGAACGAATCGGTAAGCACACAGCCTTGCCCTTCCACTTTGACATTTACGAGATGTATTTAGTAACTGAAAGACAAAAACAAGTACGAGGTTGTTTACAGACTTGCTGCAACATGTCAATGTTCACGGTTCTATGCAACTGAAACAGTGTTTAACACTTACTGTAATTGGAACACGTTAACTCGTAATCTTGCAATGTATTGTACAACAAAGGGCTTTCAGAAGGATCCCCCCCCCCACTGCGCGTGCGGGCGGGGGGGGTCTCAAGTCGTTTGTTTATATGATCGACCTTATTCGGACGTGGGGGAGCAGGGATGGGATGGGTAGGGCAAGGCTGGGCAGGCACGGTGATGTCCGCAGGCTCGGTTCTGCTGGGTGTTGTTTCGTGCTGCCCAGGAGTTGGGTGCTGCTCGGAGGCATGATGGATTCTGCCAGAAGGATGGGAGATAGCCGGTAGGCTGGCTACTCTACCGCCTGGGTGCTGTTGGGATCTTACACGAGCTGGATAATGCTCAGAGGCTGCTTGATGCTGGATGCTATCTACCAAGCTGGGTGCTGCGTAAAGACTGGTTGCCGCTGCGAGCTATTGAGTGGTGGAAAGAGGCTGGGTGCTGTGCATAAGCTGGATATTGCCCAAAGGCTGCGTGCTATTTACCAAGTTCGGTGCTGCTCAAAGACTTTGTCCGGGTATTACTAGGTGCTTTTGAGTAGTAGCAAGAGGCTAGGTGCTATTGAATGGTGGCAATAATCTGGGTGCTCTAGACAAGCTGGGTATGTACTGCCCAGAGGCCTGGGTGGTGCAAGGTGCTATCAAATTGGGTGCTGCTGGAAGCTATTGCGTGGTGGCAGGGAGGCTGGAAGCTGTCCATAAAATAGGGTTGCTGCTGGGAGCTATTTAGTGCTGCTCAGAGGCTGGAGGGTGCTGCCCAGTGGCTGGAGGGTGCTGCCCAGAGGCTGGGGGGGGGGGGGGGGTTGCTGCCCAGAGGCTGGGGGGGGGGGGGTGCTGCCCAGTGGCTGGAGGGTGCTGCCCAGAGGCTGGGGGGTGCTGCCCAGTGGCTGGGGGGTGCTGCCCAGAGGCGGGGGGGGGCGGTGCTGCCCAAAGGCGGGGGGGGGGCGGTACTGCCCAAAGGCGGGGGGGGCGGTGCTGCCCAAAGGCGGGGGGGGGGCGGTGCTGCCCAAAGGCGGGGGGGGGTGCTGCCCATTGGCTGGGGGGGGGGGGTGCTCCCCATTGGCTGGGGGGGGGCTGCCCATTGGCTGGGGGGGCGCTGCCCATTGACTGGGGGGGGCGCTGCCCATTGACTGGGGGGGGCGCTGCCCATTGGCTGGGGGGGGGGGCGCTGCCCATTGGCTGGGGGGGGGCGCTGCCCATTGGCTGGGGGGTGGGCGGTGCTGCCCATTGGCTGGGGGGGTGCGCTGCCCAAAGGCGGGGGGGGGTGCTGCCCAGAGGCTGGGGGGGGGGGGTGCTGCCCAGAGGCTGGGGGGGGGGGTGCTGCCCAGAGGCCGGGGGGGGTGCTGCCCAGAGGCTAGAGGGGGGGGGGGGTGCTGCCCAGAGGCTGGGGGGGGGGGTGCTGCCCAGAGGCCGGGGGGGGGGGGTGCTGCCCAGAGGCTGGAGGGTGCTGCCCAGAGGCTGGGGGGGGGTGCTGTCCACAAACTCGGTGCTTGTCAGGAGGCTTGGTGATATCAACTGGGCGCCTCCACGCGTACGGCCGCAGCTCTGTTTTTGGTGAGTGCGGGGCCGTTCGCGCGCCCACCCGCCGCCGTTGTCGCCTTCCAATCAGCGGCACCGCCCATCCCTGGCGCAGCCACGTCACGAGCGCCGTCCAATTGGAAGGTCCGCCTCGGGTGAGATTCGGCCAATCGCTGCGGCCGGGCGCTCGGGCTTGAATTTGGCGCGCGCTCGTGACGGGTAGGGGGCGGGCTCGCCGAGCCACGTGCGTGCGGAGGAGGGGGACGTGCCGGGGCACGTGCCACGTGGTGGCGGGGGGGGTGCACCACGCCGGGCGGGTTTGTTGTTGAAGTTGTGCGTTGGAGGGGATTTTTTGTGGGGTTGGTCGGTAAATCGATTCATCGTTCACCCCGTTCCGTGATATTTTACATCGAGTGCCGTCTGGGCCCCCCGAGTGGAAACTGTTGTTCCTTTTACGGGGGAAGTACCAAACGATCATTGTTTTTGGCACTGGGTAGAAAAAAAAAACTACAATTGCAGAAAAGAGATTTTCAACAACCGTTTGCTTGTTTTGTGCTTTAAAAAATATATTTAAACTACGGCCTTGCGTGGGTTTGTCTCTATGGTCATATGTGATTCGTTGCCATTATGTAAGAAACCCGCAAGTTTCAGCGTGGACTGTACCTTGTAAAAAAAAAGTAGGCAACAGCGTTTGTTATCACTTCCTTTCCGTGGAAATGCTCAGAAATGTAACCTTACCCGCGCACAGACAGGTCTAGCTACTTCCGACGATAGAGCACAGAATGTACTACTGGTTTAAATAAATTTACAAGTTACATAAATGTCTTAACTCAGCATTGTCCACGTCATTACACTGGCTTTATGCGAACGAGCGAGCGGTGGGGCAACGGTCAGCGCCACTGCTTTGTGAACTTTATTGGTTGAGTTCGATTCCCAAGCACGGCTACAAACAGTGGCGAGCGATAACTAAATCGCCCCCTGTGTCCACCCTCTCTTTCACCAACCCGAATTGACCAGTGTGGTGAATATGGAAGAAGAGCAGAGTTTCTATATTTAATAGTGGTTTGTGAATCTACGTTTTATGCCATTGCTATCACAACTCGGGGGAGTAGTTTGGCACAGCGCTGTAAAATTAGTGCGAGCTACTCATTAACATGAACGAGTTTAATTGAAACATTGTTTTAATAACGGAACGTTATTAAACTTACATACGGAAAACTCAATAGGGCATTTAAACATTACATTTGTTCCGTGAAAGAGCTTTCTTTGTTCAACTAAACTGCCTGTGGAGAGACGATAAACAAAGGAATGTCTGCTGCAAGTCTGGCTGACACGAGAGTGTCTCACTGGGAAACTAAAACCGCAGCATGCAATGGGAACAGTGAGCACTGGTTTACCAGCAACATAATACAGTATGGACATACATATATGTTAACCAGAACCGCTGCTTCCAGAACTACTTTTCAGTAAACCTCATGCATATGTCGTTTTGCACAGTAAGAGTGTGTTGTTTTAGATCTTGTATTTCCCTAGGACTTGGACACACCCGTAACGTTTGTTTCTGGTGGTGAAAACACAATTCCATTGTTTATTCTGCGTGCTTTTTTGTGAACGCGATGGAATTTTCTGCACAGCATATTGATTTTAAAGCCCCTCGTCGAACGGTCACTCATTTGTTGGCGCGCACTGCACTATGAAGCCCTTACAGCAGCAACTACCTAACATCGGGCGGTTGACGTGGCCTTATATCGTGGCGTTCGCGGTTCAAACTCCAGCGGCCGCCCTGATTAATATTGCAGGCTCATTACACCAACAACAAAAACACGTGCCGTCCGCCATTGTGTGGCAGAGTCACGGTACCATTTTATCAAGTGAAAAAAATATACACAAATTGCTCAATTGGGATAATACATTTGTTGCTGCTTAACCATGAGATTAAGCAGCAACAAATAATAAACCTCAGTGACGAGTGATATCTGAACCGGTCCTGCCACCCTGCAAACCCGCACTGACCAGGGTGGTGGAGTATGGTCAACCCCTATTATAGACCACGGCATGGAGTGGCAGTGGGTCGATTATGGTTGATGATTATCACTTTAGCATACCCATTAGATTACATTTGAGTCAAACGTATCATTCATAATTCCTGAATACATGTCATTATAAGTTTGCTCTTGGGAGCCTGCTCTCATTAAAAGACGCCTGAGTTTGCATACACAGACAGTACAACAGTCCCCTCTTCTTACATATAAACGTAATTTTTTTCGATTTAAAGCTTTCGTGACTGCAAGGATTCATTTTCTTTGGTGCTTTCGGTAAAGTCACGTAGAATGAGAATAAAATAAAATAAGACAATAAAATTATTACGACGTTTCGGCCACAACACAAGCAGCCTTCATCAGGTGAAAGAACAGAACTGTCGGGACGACAGTGCTCCTGTCTGTCTGTCTCGCTGTCTGCGTACGCATATCCTTATAACGCTTTTAACTGGCAAACTGTTGGGTTTACGTTACAACAAAGTACACAGACACAACACACTAAGCCCCCGGACGACCGCTTGCTTTGTGTTTTTGCCCTTGGTCCAGTCTAAACGAAGAAAATCACACTTTGTAACAACGTACGCTGATCGTAATAACTTTAAAATGCGCGCCAAAGCACGCAAACAAGTTTGCTGAGCGGCCGACGGGATGGGAGGTTAAAAAAAGTAAAAAAAAATCAAGCCCCTCCAAGACGTAAACCAACACCAAACAGTGGCGGGGCAGCGGCTTTCTTTCTCAACAGCAAACAAACAACGAAGGCACCTCAGGCAGCACGGGCTGAGGAAACTGAAGATCAGCGCGCATGGATACAAGGCGGACACCGCACAGACGCTGCAGCAGCAGCAGCACACGCCGAGGTAAATCCTGAACAACGTGCGTTGAGACTAGCTGGAGACTGCCGAGGTAAATCCTGAACAACGTGCATTGAGACAAGCTAAGAGACTGCCGAGGTAAATCCTGAACAACGTGCATTGAGGCAAGCTAAGAGACTGCCGAGTTACTTCAGCAGCAACACACGCCGAGGTAAATCCTGAACAGCGTGCATTGAGGCAAGCTAAGAGACTGCCGAGGTAAATCCTGAACAACGTGCGTTGAGACAAGCTAGGAGACTGCCGAGTTACTTCTGCAGCAGCACACGCTGAGGTACAGTGAGGGAAAAAAAGTATTTGATCCCCTGCTGATCTTGTACGTTTGCCCACTGACAAAGAAATTATTAGACTAGAATTTTAATGGTAGGTTTATTTGAACAGTGAGAGACAGTCTAACAACAACAAAATCCAGAAATACACATGTCAAAAATGTTATAAATTGATTTGCATTTTAATGAGGGAAATAAGTATTTGACCCCTCTGCAAAACATGACTTAGTACTTGGTGGCAAACCCCTTGTTGGCAATCACAGAGGTCAGACGTTTCTTGTAGTTGGCCACCAGGTTTGCACACATCTCAGGAGGGATTTTGTCCCACTCCTCTTTGCAGATCTTCTCCAAGTCATTAAGGTTTCGAGGCTGACGTTTGGCAACTCGAACCTTCAGCTCCCTCCACATATTTTCTATGGGATTAAGGTCTGGAGACTGGCTAGGCCACTCCAGGACCTTAATGTGCTTCTTCTTGAGCCACTCCTTTGTTGCCTTGGCCGTGTGTTTTGGGTCATTGTCATGCTGGAATACCCATCCACGACCCATTTTCAATGCCCTGGCTGAGGGAAGGAGGTTCTCACCCAATATTTGACTGTACATGGCCCCGACCATCGTCCCTTTGATGCGGTGAAGTTGTCCTGTCCCCTTAGCAGAAAAACACCCCCAAAGCATAATGTTTCCACCTCCATGTTTGACGGTGGGGATGGTGTTCTTGGGGTCATAGGCAGCATTCCTCCTCCAAACACGGCGAGTTGAGTTGATGCCAACGAGCTCCAGTCTCATCTGACCACAACACTTTCACCCAGTTGTCCTCTGAATCATTCAGATGTTCATTGGCAAACTTCAGACGGGCATGTATATGTGCTTTCTTGAGCATGGGGACCTTGCGGGCGCTGCAGGATTTCAGTCCTTCACGGCGTAGTGTGTTACCAATTGTTTTCTTGGTGACTATGGTCTCAGCTGCCTTGAGATCATTGACAAGATCCTCCCGTGTCGTTCTGGGCTGATTCCTCACCGTTCTCATGATCATTGCAACTCCACGAGGTGAGATCTTGCATGGAGCCCCAGGCCGAGGGAGATTGAAAGTTATTTTGTGTTTCTTCCATTTGCGAATAATCGCACCAACTGTTGTCACCTTCTCACCAAGCTGCTTGGCAATGGTCTTGTAGCCTATTCCAGCCTTGTGTAGGTCTACAATCTTGTCCCTGACATCCTTGGAGAGTGCTTTGGTCTTGGCCATGGTGGAGAGTTTGGAATCTGATTGCTTCTGTGGACAGGTGTCTTTTATACAGGTAACAAGCTGAGATTAGGACACCTGGGAGCCAGAAATCTTTCTCATTGAGAAGGGGTCAAATACTTTTTTCCCTCATAAAAATGCAAATCAATTTTTAACATTTTTGACATGCGTTTTTTAGGTATTTTGTTGTTGTTATTCTGTCTCTCACTGTTCCAATAAACCTACCATTATAATTATAGACTGATCATTTCTTTGTCAGTGGGCAAACGCACAAAATCAGCAGGGGATCAAATACTTTTTTTTCCCTCACTGTATAAGCAGTGGAGAGCGAGAGCTCCGGGCTGCCGGTTCTGGGATTGGACTCGTCTCGTCGTCGCATGCGCCGTCACCACCCTTGCCCGATCACTGCGCGGCTGGACATTAGTTGGCTGTCCTGGTCCACACCGTCAGTGCAACACGGACAGACAGGGTCGTGTCTGGGACGGGTCGTGCGGCAGCGTGGTCGTGGGAGACAAGAGGGGGCCCGAGTGGGTGGCGTGAACTCAAAAACAATTAAAGGGGAGGACGGTGCCTACCGCGACTACCTCGTGTCCGACTTAGTGTGTGCGCGACGCACGCACACACACACGCGCACGCAAGCCTCGAGCGAGAGGCAAGAAGAGATGCACGACACACTACACTTGTATTAATAAACAAAGACCACACTTCAAATTCATGTTGGTTTGCAGTTGTCTTTTTTCTCTCTAAACTTTTTTTTATTACGCAACATAACTCATGTGGCTTTGTACGTAAGCAGCTGATCGTTATCATGGGTATATTTCATGATATTTAGAATGGGCAACAGAAACCTATTTGATGCTCTCTTCAACGTATGCATTGCGCAAAGAGCCCAGTCACTCTTCGCAGAAAAACTCGCTATTTATAACTCCAAAAGACTTTAGTTGGCGAGAAGCCTAGTAGCCTACTTGTGTGCATACGTGAAAAGATTGCTGTTTGTTATTCCGTATTTCTGTGTATATTATGCATTAGAGAATGAAAAATAATTATTACCAGGGCAATTTTCCAAACACGTGATACAGCGTTCCGTTCCGACCAGTGGCGTGACTGAATGTTTACTTTTTTGTCCTTTAATGCCATACGTATACGTAAGGGCTATTGACAAAGGTCTGTACTTTTTAGTGCATATATGATGCCTTGGTGAGGCAGCGGTAAGAGCACTGTGCTATAAACCCAGTTACCCGTGTTCAATTCCCGGCCACGGCTAACAGTGACGACTGATATCTGAACCAATGCGGGAAACTCCCTTTCACCATATCCCGCAATGACCAGCAATGGTGAAGTATGGTCAAACAAACCCCAAAGACCGACGCGGAAATTTGAAGGACTTCTCCGAGCAGTTGTAGATTGACGGAGGGCTGGCTGTGCGTTATTTATTTCTGTTTCGCGTCACGCGCGGTAAGTGCTGGCATTGTGCCCGTCGCTCACGCAAATGCGAGCAGTGGACCGCGTGCATAGGTTGTTGTTGTTGGTCGGTGGAGCTTTCTTTATCAGGGCCGTCGGTTAAGCCGATGCCTCGTTCACATCACACGGTCCCGCACACCGTGTTATGTGAACGAGCGCTCCGATGCGAGACCAAAAAAAATGTCAAGCAGACCTATCTCATCCATTCAAATGGCTCAAAAAGAACATGTTGTGCGCACTGCGGGTACAAATTGCTCTATTCGGCTGCAGCATACCCGCACGCGACATATAACAAGCCTTGTCACACACTTGCATGCAAGTGCTGGCTTTACACTGACTATGCAATAAGATTTGTGTTTGTTCTTTGGTCGACGTCATTCAAGTGGTGTCATATGGGCATGTACACTGACTGTCAAGATATTTTTTCCTGCCTCAGTAGCTCTCCCGCTATATTTTTTCACCTGATGACGATTGCTTGTGTTGCGATCGAAACGTCGTGATATTTTTTATTATTTTTTCTATCTACATGGCTTTACCGAAAGACCCAAATAATCTGAATTCCTGCAGTCATGAAAGCTTTAAGTCAAATTAATAAATTGATGCTTAGAAAAGCCATAAAATCTGTTGAATGACAAAAACCCCAAAGTAAAAGTGTGGATACTTTTAATATAGGTTGTAAAGTGGCCAGAAGTTGGTAGTGCTCAGTGTTACCTGGTATCCATGGTTATCTATGGGTACTTCAGTTTCCTCCCATATGGAAAACTCTCACGAATGGTACTGAACAACCTTCCCAATGCAGGGTATTTCTGAAAATGGGTCTTGAGACACAGTGAAGCTATTCCTGGTCCTGTAGTTGATATTATGTTGTAACGCTCCGAATTGTTGTAACGTTCTGACCTGCCCCGACTGGACATCTGTGAAAAAAAAGCTTTATAGCTCATCGGATTCCTCCAGTATAAATCAATATTCTTATTATTATACAATTACAATCCTGAGTGAACGTGTTTTGTCCCCGTTAGCCTAATGTATTCATAAAAGAGGAATACAAATCACGGTTATTGCAGCTGTTATGACAGCTCGACTATGGAACAGCTTGTCCACAAGACCAGTTTTATTTTCAGCTGTTGCGTCAAAGCTAGAGTTGGGCTATCCGATTATATAAGTAATCGATGACTACCAATTAATTATCGGCTCGATTATTCAAGAAATCTGATAACTTGCAAATCACTGTAAGGAAAGTCTCACCTCTGTTCTCACTTGTGTCGCCAGATTGAAAGCAAGGGGCAGTGCTTGGTGATATTGACATCATCTGTCGCGTCAAGTTTGCTTGCCATTGTCATGTTTAAAATAAATATCGGTAATCGACCACAAAAAAGTGTTCTATTGCAATTTTTAGGCCATGAAGTCGGCTAAGCTCCAATCATAACTAATGAGTTCTACAAGTAGGTTCTGGTGCACTTGAAGTCCCCGTCTCGCTTTCAAATTGTACTTCAGCATTCCAAACCCTGTCTCTCGAGCACTCTGCACCCTGAAGCAATGCATATCAATCGTGGATGCCTTTGAATTTGGCCTGCGTACCCGGTCGATAAATATAGAGATACATCTAGAGAGGACTGCTCAACGCTGACATCAGACTTCATTAGTGCTGAAGAGTGGGATCTGATTGAGGACCCCTCTGTTAAGGTTGGAGGTGTAAGGCAGTTTGATGAATTATCGTGGTTCAGGGTGGTGATTCGATGCAAAAATCACATCTTGGCCTAACGCTGTGGTGAATGCAGCAGCCACTGGTGGCTGCAGGTGCCACGGGGATCGTTAAAAACTGTACAACTTTTAAAAGGTAAAAAAATTAAATGCGTGGCCCTGCAACTTCTTGCACCACTTCTGGGAGAAGGATCTCTACGCGGTTGAAGCTCTAAAGTCCCTCTAAATCAATACGAAACCAAAAAAATCCACCAATTTTGACACATGCAATTCAATGAATGTATCGTGAGTTTAAGAATGTCTATTTATAAATCTACGCTTCTAGTTTGTGACAAAACCCTGACTCTACACATTTATGAGTCTGCAGTCTTTTTTTCTCGAACAAGATTATGTACCTGAATCAATTTTTGGTTTAGCCACTTCGGCTGGCTATTTGATTAGTTCCAGAAATACAGACGAGGGTGTGTTATTGCAACAAGCGAGAACATACGCAAAAACAAGACAATGGAGACTGTGCCTACATGTGACGTTATCAGACACTTTCGCGCTATACCAACGTGAATTATTTAGTGTGTAGGCACAGAGCCACACGAGGCTATTGGGATTGTCTGAGCTGTGGAATTAGTTCAGTGGCATGTTGTGGATTTGATGTCTGATAAACTGAGCATCTTGTTGCCCTGTTGTGTTGCTAATTTGTACGAAAAGATGCCTTATAATTGGATGCTTTTAAGTGTGTAAACTATAGCTCGAAAGAAGATCTGTTTGCATATGCACAGTTATAAACTGTAACCCGCCTACATAATCTTGCAAAAACGGAGGAATATAATGATATTAATAAGTACGGTTTATTATATTTAAAAATCCCATTCTAGACTAATCTTGGCCATAAGAGAAAGCAATACCGTTAATTTGTGTTCTTTTCAGTTTAGGCACATCTTGTGACTCTTAGCAGGAAATGGGGAATCTGTTGTTTAACTTGGCTGAAGAAATAATGTTCATAGAATCAAGTCAAATAGCAATCCAATGAACCACATAAGGGGGAGGGTGGCTGGTGCAGAGATACATTTTTTGGAGCTCAGCCCCAGACAGCTCCAGGTGATTTTATACGATACACTAAACAAAAAAAATCACGCATATCACTTGAAATACTTTGTGGTGTTCCGAGGCAATCCATAAACCAAGCCGACTGTCTGAAATGTAATGGAAACTGCCTGAAAATATTATACAGACATCCTGAACGAGTTATCTCTCCATTGTTTTGCAAAATATCTCTACAGCGTTTACTCAGACTTTGGAAATGTGTACAGTACCTACTTTAAAAAAGCGGGATTTATCTTCTATTTGTGGTCCCTATAACGTTTATGAGGATTTTTATATAAATAAGGTTGGGATGCAGGAATAACTGTGCTTTAATTTATTTCCAAATGCATATATAATGGAACACTGAGCTGTGGACATTTAGGTTACAAATGACCAGTGTGTACATAGCGCTACCTTGTAATGTCTGATACCTATCATGTATTAGCTAGACCATAGATAATTTATGAGGCGTTGGAGTAGCCTGGAGGCAGCCTTTGTCTGAAAATAAAGCACTTTTCCCACCCTCTCAGCAACGTTGAATATGTAGATTGTTTTTTGTAAATAGTTTGTAAGATGATTAATTATTTAACTTACGTAAAAAAAGTCTTCATTTGTCTTCACAGAACAACTTTTATATAAGGGATATTTAAGCATGATTTGTATTGTACTAATAATTGTTGCAAAAGTGTGTCTAGTTGTATATTACAGTGCCACTCTTTCTCAGCGATCAAGCACAGACTTGTTATGAAATCAGTTTTCGCATTGCACATCGTGTTTTATGGTGGAGTTCACAACTGTAGACCTTTCGCCTTAATGCTCAGTGGCCTCAATGAAAAATAACGTGTCCATTGGCTCAAGCACATGTATAGATGTCCTTTACGCTTTTTAAATCGAATAAATATATAACTTTCACAGCGTTTGGACTGCATACATTCTCAATTGCAGTGCTCAAATTTTCCATTGCAATATAATATTTTGTAAGAGAAAATAACTTGCATATTTACTAAGAGACAGTTACCAGTGTGAGCCAGATGGCCAGTTATGTTGGTGTGGTACCAGCCAGTCAGCATCTTCCCTAGCTGTAAAAAAAATCAATACAATCACCTCCCGACCCTAACCCATAGGGACTTGATTGAGTGTTCATACTTGCATTGCATAATATAATGTATGATCACATTTGATAGCATATGTCTATTTGCATACAGTGAGGGAAAAAAGTATTTGATCCCCTGCTGATTTTGTACGTTTGCCCACGGACAAAGAAATAATCAGTCTACAATTTTAATGGTAGGTTTATTTGAACAGTGAGAGACAGAATAACAACAAAATAAAAAAAAACGCATGTCAAAATCTTATTAATTGATTTGCATTTTAATTAGGGAAATAAGTATTTGACCCCCTCTCAATCAGAAAGATTTCTGGCTCACAGGTGTCTTTTATACAGGTAACAAGCTGAGATTAGGAGCACACTCTTAAAGGGAGTGCTCCTAATCTCAACTTGTTACCTGTATAAAAGAGACCTGTCCACAGAAGCAATCAATCAATCAGATTCCAAACTCTCCACCATGACCAAGACCAAAGAGCTCTCCAAGGATGTCAGGGACAAGATTGTAGACCTACACACGGCTGGAATGGGCTACAAGACCATTGCCAAACAGCTTAGTGAGAAGGTGACAACAGTTGGTGCGATTATTCGCAAATGAAGAAACACAAAATAACTGTCAATCTGCCTCGGCCTGGGGCTCCATGCAAGATCTCACCTCGTGGAGTTGCAATGATCATGAGAACGGTGAGGAATCAGCCCATAACTACACGGGAGGATCTTGTCAATGATCTCAAGGCAGCTGGGACCATAGTCACCAAGAAAACAATTGATAACACACTACGCCGTGAAGAACGGAAATCCTGCAGCGCCCGCAAGGTCCCCCTACTCAAGAAAGCACATACATGCCCGTCTGAAGTTTGCCAATGAACATCTGAATGATTCAGAGGACAACTGGGTGAAAGTGGTGTGGTTAGATGAGACCAAAATTGAGCTCTTTGGCATCAACTCAACTCGCTGTGTTTGGATGAGGAGGAATGCTGCCTATGACCCCAAGAACACCATCCCCACCGTCAAACATGGAGGTGGAAACATTATGCTTTGGGCGTGTTTTTCTGCTAATGGGACAGGATAACTTCACCGCATCAAAGGGACGATGGACGGGGCCATGTACCGTCAAATCTTGGGTGAGAAACTCTTTCCCTCAGCCAGGGCATTGAAAATGGGCCGTGGATGGGTATTCCAGCATGACAATGACCCAAAACACACGGCCAAGGCAACAAAGGAGTGGCTCAAGAAGAAGCACATGAAGGTCCTGGAGTGGCCTAGCCAGTCTCCAGACCTTAATCCCATAGAAAATCTGTGGAGGGAGCTGAAGGTTCGAGTTGCCAAACGTCAGCCTCCAAACCTTAATGGCTTGGAAAAGATCTGCAAAGAGGAGTGGGACAAAATCCCTCCTGAGATGTGTGCAAACCTGGTGGCCAACTACAAGAAACGTCTGACCTCGGTGATTGCCAACAAGGGTTTTGCCACCAAGTATAAGTCATGTTTTGCAGAGGGGGTCAAATACTTATTTCCCTCATTAAAATGCAAATCAATTTATAAAAATTTTGACATGCGTATTTCTGGATTTTGTTGTTATTCTGTCTCTGACTGTTCAATTAAACCTACCATTAAAATTTAGACTGATCATTTCTTTGTCAGTGGGCAAACGTACAAGATCAGCAGGGGATCAAATACTTTTTTTCCCTCACTGTATTAGCACACTAGTCACACTATAACTATCTTTAATGTTTCTGTAACTTAATTGTAATTTTGATCAGCCTTCAAAATAATCTGCCAAAACCGATTTGTTTGTATGGCTTTGTCATGGTCATGTGACATTGTTGTTATCGTTCAGATTTCATATTCGCGTCATTGCTGAACGTAATTATTTTTATTTTGTACTTTTTGTGATGCAGGTCATTTGTAAATTAGGCGAATCCTGGTATCCTTAGGGGCCGTCCATAAATTACATCACGCGATGCTGGACGATTTCCCCCCCTCCCCCTTCGTCACAAAAAGCCAGACCTCCCTCAAATATGACGTCACAAAGCTCTGCCCCCCCCCAAATAAAACATGCTTCAAATCGCTTTAAACTATTGTCATTGTAGTGCATATTTAATGTGGCGCTGCACTCTGATGTAGGAGAAAACATTTATTAAAAAGTCTATTTAATTAAGTAGAACGTGTTTATATTTATTTAAAGTTGCGCATTTTGATGTGACGTCACATTTCTCAACCCCCCCCCCCCCCCTTGTCACACATCGTCACAAATGTCTGACCCCTCCCCCCCAGGTGCGTGACGTCATTTATGGACGGCCCCTAAGTTATCACCTGGTTAAACACACTCATCTTCCCTTACCTCCGATTAGCATGGTTGGCTACACCCGGTTGGCTACATACAGCGTGAAATAAGTTCAACATAATACATAAACATGACTATGCTAATACAATAATACATGGTGCCATTGTTGGCAGGTGGGTAGCATAAATGTGAAAATACTTTAGTTTTCCAGTCTACAGAACCAAAGTTGGAGATCATTGGTAATCGTATTCACATACTCTGACAGAGCAACACGCCAATTATATCAGCAAATTCAAGTACACGTTCATTTTTGTGGTATTTTTTTACGTTAAAGCTTATAACTGTCTGAATGCAAAAGACGTTGGGTTTGATGTCTACCTGCAGCCATATGAAAAGTTGCCAATGTTATCAATTGCATCGGTTTATTTACATGCTAGCAAGTCTCAACATGCATTCTCTATTTTCTGGCAAGATGCTATAAGGGCACGTTGAAACAAGATAGCAGATAATGACCATGCCTAAAGCAAAATGGAATACTCTTAAGACCAACAAACTAGCATATCAAACATTTCCCCAATCAAGAAAATATTCTCTTGGGGTTTGTATGCTGTCTGCAAGCTGAACAATCGTATTGTAATATCCAGACTGAGGGAATTCAACTGATAGTTAAATGCTCAAAACCAAAATAAACGAGTATATGTAACTAATTTATTTTGCTGCTCTTTGTGTTCAATTTGTTGTCCTTCCCCCTCACCTCCGCTTAGCACGGTTGGCTACGAAGGAAGTTCAACATACATATAACATACATGCAGTGGTTCATGCACTGCGCTATAAACCCAGTCGGCTGGTTCAATCCCCAGTGACAGCTCACATCATTGGTGAGTGATATCAAAGGCAGCTTTGGGTTCCCTACCTCTTTATCGGCCTGCACTGATCATTGTTTTGAAGTATGGTTAAACAACACAAAGCATGGGTAGTAGGAGGGGGACTCGCATCCAGAAGTGATTGAAAAGGGTTTTAAATAACTGAATTGAAATGATTAACTCATGGCATTATTTTTACTTGATCTTGTCACTTTTTAATTACATGCATCAGTCGAATATCTTAATTTCAAGAAGCACAATTTCGATTGCAAAAGCAACATAAAGTTCTGTACACTGCGGTCTATATTGTTTGAGCATACTTTTTGACTGGTCAGTGGTTGTTGGTATTAGGAATGTGTGCAGGACTGAATCGGATTTCACTCACCACTGGTGTACCGCCACTCCACCTCAGTCACTTTTACACAGAAACAATTAAGTTGATGTATGACTCACGACACTTTATATACGTACATTGTGGCAAACATTTTCTCCCAAATCGCAAAGGATTAGCCCACACTTCCATCCAGTTTATACTCACTTATTTTAAGTACCGTACTCTCCAGGAAATGTAAACCCAGGGAACCATGTGTGGATGTTTTAACCACATGGCAAGCTTTTCAGTCTAAGCATAACTCAGCATGTCACTAGCGTCTGCATTACTGTGCAATTTACCAAAGTCGTCAGGTTTGTTAATAGCAGTCTACCTCACATATATTGTGTAAAATGTAAAAACAGAATATATCTTGATTTGATCTTGATATGCATAACTCGTTCAAACAGAATTCCGTTTAGGAATATATACAATAGTTTATTTCATAACGCAAATGCACACATAAGAGGTATTTGACAGTACATTTGTATACTGTATTGTTCGAGGCAGGTCAGCGTGGCTTTATCATGGTGATTCATAACAACATTAAGTGATTCAAGGACATCGCTTTCCCAGCTACCTTACAACAGCCTTTCCTGTTTATGAAGAGGCCACGTCTACCTCGCAAACTGAAATGTGTTGGTGTGTACCCAATGATGGAAAATACTTCACCCATTGACAGAGTCAAGCGAGAATTATGAAAATAGTCGAATGCAAATGACTTTGTATAATCATATAGAGGAGTCAAAGGGTGCCATGGCTGGAAACTGTGGTGAGCACACGATGCCGTTGAGGTCAGGAATTGCTATCGCTCGTGAGCAGGCAGCCCTCACCTACGCAGCCACAGCCGTCGTGACGTGTGCCTAGCAGACGTGCAAATCTTAGCGAAAGTACGCAGACAAATTAACCTATGAATATGCATTTCGATAAACACTATTTTCCACCTGATTTGCATGAAGTAAATGTGATAAATGTTAAGAAAAGCAAACATTTAAATGTTCAACCTCTGCACTTTGGCACGCTAACTGAGCAGCTGTCTCACCACAGAGTTTCAATGCACAACAGACGACAATACAGTACATTCAAAGCCCAGTTAATAAAATATTTCAGAGACTATGCTGTATAACAAAAAAACCCCTGTGTATCAGAATGCAAGAATAACTTAAGAAGTCGACAGTGACCTCATTAATGAATAAAAAATATCAACACCTGATCCGAAGCCTGTAAACGCATGGGTGACTTTGGAGGGATTAACGTGCCACGTCGCGGGTCAGCTTTGCCTCGGAAGCCAGAGACAGGCAGATAATTTGTCAGTCGCGTATGCCAGGGATCGAAGCTGTCAGGTGGTGCTTACCACTTGAAACGCAGACCAAGGCTCGTGTTTCCTTCTCCGTGTGTCACATCGGTCTGGCTTGCCAAAGCAGAGTGAAGGGACAATGTTTTTTTTTCTCTCGATGATTTGATTGTCTTCCCAACTTCACTTCAATGTTGCTGTTAATGTTATGAAATAAGAGTATTTATTCGGAACTCTTGCAGAACAGTGCATTGTAGCGTGCATTATAAAGAAATGTTGTATTTGCGAAGCTAAAGAAACATGTTAATTGTGTGGTATTCATATTGATATGTTTTAATTCTCATTGATTTTAATTCTCAGGTTGAATTTAGCCAAATTCACTGACATTTTTTTTTAAATATGAAGGGTTGTTTGTACACTCATTGATGATTGGGCTCGGACCTCCAATTTTCTACACCTAAGAACCCTGTTTAATAATCTGCAGCCAAAACATTGGATTCAAACTCAGTTTATCAGAGGCGCCAGCCTGTTTCCATATTGACACAGATGTGCAATATATTCAGATATAGCTATAACATGTATGACCCCAAGTAGTTTTTTTTTAGATATGTAGATTAGCCTGTACATGTACATTCTTAAGAATAACAGCCCTATCATAAATTACTCTAAAGGTCATCGACCGTCATGGTCATCATAATTATCGTGAAAAAATAACCATTACCATTATTCATCATCATAAAGTCTATTCAACCACGACCCATCATATTCACCATATAGAATCCTCATTATTCAATCATTAATAAAGCATTCGCCACCATTAATCATTGTGAAAATAATGTTGTTTACATAGTCTATCTTCAATTACGTAGGTTTCCCTTGAAAGAGACCGTAGCATGCAGTGAACTTCAATTAACTTTCACATAGGCATTAAACACAGCATTGATTCACCAATAAAAATGTATCCTTATCTATTTTTTTAAGCAGCCCGTCGTTACTTACCGATTGTCTATTTATCAGCAATATAAACCCATTGCCTCTCAATGTTTTTTACCTGGTTATAAAAATAAATGCTTTGATTATACACGTTCCGTTGTCCATCATATGAACATCATATAATATGATGCATACTATCAGTTTCCATTATCTTCTTTATATTATGTACATATATTTATGAATACTCTATTGATATTTTAAATAATGCTGAATTCTCAAAAGTATATTTTAAAATATGAAAGTCATTCAGTTGGTATTATTTTGGCTTCCTAGTTCACCTGTCACAGATTTTGCAGCTCACTTAATTACTGGCATTAAGTAATTGCCTCATAAGCTTACTATGGAAATGTAAGTGATATACAGGTGCAGTCTGATGCTGATAAAAACTACAGCTTGCTGAATACAATTAGTGGCCTGTCATTGTGATTTAAGTGTGTTTTTTAATGTGATTGAACAGTTGGCTTGCAATTAAATGTATCCATTGATACATTTAAATACATGACTTTGAGTTTTAATTGTCATTCACACCTCCACATATAAATCTGTTTCCAGGTATTCAACTAAACTACATTTTCAAATAGTACTCAACAATAGCAGCCAATAAATTGAGTACTGTATGTACTCAATTTATTGGCTGCTACTCAACAATAGCAGCTATTGTTGAGTTCATACAGTACTCAATTTATAGTACTCAACAATGGCTGCTATTGTTGAGTACTATTTGAAAATGTAGTTTAGTATGTACTCGAGGAGATGGAGCAATGCAATAATTGTATGTTTAGGTGCTCGGTGGGTTATCACATCGAAGGATTATGCGAGATGGCAATGGCTTTTGAGGCCTTCATCAAGCAGTGGATTGGTCATTGCTGATGACGATAATCGTACTAAATAACAGTACACATACATTGTAAACATCAAGTAAATTCATAATCTGATTACCCAGAAGTATAAAAACTGATTGAGCACTTTTGGGAAGCATTATGGTAACTTAAATGAAGTTTGTTTCAGCAAAATTTGTTATACTGGACTGTTATTGTTTGTTCACGTTTTTTTTGGCTTGTGTAGTAATCACAGCCCCATTTTCCACTGGTAATTGCACTTAACTTCCTGTGTTCTTCAAAAAACAAATCTTTCACAATTGGTTATTACAAATCATGGTCACACATGCACCGTGACATTGATTGATTAGATTATAAGTGTGGCTAACACGCACAAGTGTAGCACCTGCCATCGGTGGCCTTTAACCGGGCACCTGTGCACAAATGCACACGGAGAGCTTCGCACAGAGAGAATCACTGTCGTTTCTGGCTGTTATTCCACTAAGCCTTTAACAGCCTTAAAATGTCAGCAGAAAGTGTGGCAAAGCCACCTATTATTGGGTGTCCTTCTTAGCAGTGCATAATGGAAGTAGGTGAAGCGTTTTCCGATAATCTATGGATTTGTGCACACTGTTGCTAAAGCACCTTTGTTCAAGTCTTAGCTCAATTTACACATTAAATAAATGATACTTAAAACGAAACTGACGTAACATTTTTTTAAGCGGTCCTGTACACTTATGACGTGAATGGAGACAAGAGGAATATGTTGTTTTCCATTTTATAGCTGTTTACATTCTTTGCTGTTACATCCACAATTCTCTTCTCTGTGTTCAATATGTACAGAATGTCTCCTGTGAGCCAAAAGTCAAATTGTCCCCTTTCTCAGACAAGTACTGGGTGGTGTATATTCCACTTTTTCTATGCTGGGCCCATTCTTTGCAAAGGACAACTACTATTAACATGCCACAAAGGAAGTAATGCATTTTATTGACCCCAGAGGTAGGATGGGCTCATGTGACCCCTGCCTAGGATGTAAACTAACAGTCTTTCGATTGTGAGTTAACAGGTCTGCCACAATACCGCCAATGAAGAGGAGTCCGTCAAGATGCTTTGCGATTAAGATTATTTAAACAAAGTTATAGCATATTCTTGGTTCTTTCGGTAAAGTCACGTAGAAGGGAAACAATAAAATAATACAAATATAAAACAATAAAATTATCAGGACGTTTCGACTGCAACACAAGCAATCAAATTTTCTTGTTGTGGTTTTCACACCTGATGATGATTGCTTGTGTTGTAGTCGAAACGTCGTGAGCATTTTATTGTTTTATATTTTTATTATTTTGTTTCCCTTCTACGTGACTTTACCGAAAGAACCAAGAATACGAATCCCTGCAGTCACGAAAGCTTTAAATCAAAAGTTATAGCAGTTTAAACTTGAAATATTTTAATATATGTCGTATACAATGCATTTCTGTCAACGATTACTCGTGAAAAAAAAAACATGTCAGTGCTGTACACACATAAACTTGTCGTTAAATAAGTGACAACACTCACACTGTGGTGCTATGGTCTACAAAAAATGTAAATATGCCACAGGTCATGCCGTATATGTGCTTCTTTCAGACATATGGCGACAGAGATACGAAGCTTAAATATGTTACAAGCAGACCGCATTTGGTTAGGGTGTTATGAGGAAATGCAGCTAAAATAACTTGAGTGCAACACGTGACGTTCGTGCTTCCAAAGGACCCCATTTAAATTACTCTGTGATATCGCCAATATCAAAGTTTAAATTTTCACAGTTGCAGCTCCGACTTTGAAACCACCAAACCACATGTTCCTCACACCATAATAGTGTCTCTCTGATTGTAACAAACCATTTCCTACACGTCTGGGCATCATGCAGTTTTGCTGTTGCTGTTAAGTTGTAAATCGAGTTTTGATCATTGTTGATCAATGTGATTATTTAAATCCTATTATTTCATTTTGGGTGAAGACAAAGATGCAGTCTATAGCATCTATTATTTTTGGCATAAATGTATACAGAATCTGGTTGCCCTTGTTATGTGATTATAACAATAATGAGGAATATTTATTCCGAGTCTAGATAAAAAAAAACTTTACACATTTTACTAAGACTTCCAAAATATATTTCTGAGTTTATTTAAGGCAGTTACTCTGCAAAAGCCTTCAAATTACTATTCCAAATGGCTTTGGATATGTTTTAAGTAAGAAATAAACATGTTGGTCTTACGTTAAACACATACTAAAATAACTTCCAAAATCCCGTTGGAGCTTCTATGCTGATAAAAGGTGATTCACTGACAGATGAACAGCACTTAACTGTAATGCACTTGAAGTTGGCAGTGACAATTCGTGAGCAGCTGAAGAAGGATTTATGGCTCAGGGTTAAATAAAAATGATGAATGATAAACTCCTCATCCATTAGCAGCATCATCATAAAAGTCCTTCGAATGCATTTTGCCCATTGGGGATGAGAAACTGTTGATTCAGATGGGAGGAGCGAGTCGAGGAGTATAAGCAGTCTTTCACAAAAAAACAATATTAACTGCTGCAGTCAGCAGCCCATTATGAACCGTAATGCGTTTCACAGAAACCTATGTAAAGGAGTGCTAGTGTTGGCTGAAATGTACCCAAGGAAACATGGGAAGCTGCATGCTTGGAATCACATTGAGATACAGAGGAAATGTGGATTCGAGAACATGTGCAGGTTAGAGATAACCCGAATTTGTAAGACAAAAGTAAGTGGGCTTGAGCACAACACAGTCACTAGAAAGGATGACGGCCAATGATCAGGAATAATGCAGTTGCAGCGAAGGAAAGGAAAGCACCCATGAGCACATTCACTGTGGAGATGGAGCGATGAAATCAGCGCTTCCGCCGGTGCTAGATGGATTGTTACACAGCATGTCATGAGGGACGGTGATTGAGGTGTGGCTTGATTATGGTTTATAATTATGGTAGTTGAGACATAGCCATCTCTGGTATGGGTGGGCAAAAGAAGACCTGGAAAGTCTAATACATTTACACCTAAACCTTTTCGAGCTGAAATGATGGTCATTACCACACAATAGAATATTTTGTGGTTTGAAACGATTTACATTTTTTATTACATATTTTGGTTCACTCATTTCATTTCTGGAAATGTTTATTCATCAATGGGTTGCTATTACCAAATGTTAAGAATTTTTAATAAAAAATTTGTGTCAATTAATTATATAGCTTTGTATTTTTGGACTTGCATAATGCGCTTCATTCTATAATTTGGACTCTTCTGGACAAAATTTTATTATAGATATTCAAGGATGGTTCCAATTGTTTGGAATGTTGTTATTACTAAAGCCTCTCCCTATATGTGGTGCATTTTTAACTTTCAAACACTGTGGTATTTTCGAATATCTCGTCTTTCACTTTGTACATCATATAATGAAAGATAGAACAACGTTACGAGCAATTTTTTTTTAAAATAACAAGTCATTTTAATTTTTGAAATACGACCCTTTCAGTTACAATTTTGTAAGCCAACGTTAAATAATACGTTTAACTTGATAACCGTACTTGTTTTTTTAAAATCCCAATCGTACAATACATTGTAGAAAACCCCCCAACTAAATTCCATTTGCAGACAATCCCACAAAGGGCTTATCCCTGTGCAGCAGCATTTTATGCAGTACATAAATTAGTACATTAATTACAAGCATGTGTAATGAGCGACTTCCGCAACACATCGTGTAGAAGGTACTTCTTTTATTTCTCACACTGGGCACAACACAGGCCAACGTTATTCGTCTCACTCTGAGCACAACTCTTAGATATTAACGTCTCTACTGGCTACACACAACCGATCACTCGGCGTGGTCCCACCACTCAAATACATCGCTGGCTGACGGCGTGACGATGACGGCGATGGAAACCATGCAGGAGATCTTCCACGTGGCCGAACGACGGAGAGATGCCGGCGAGCAACGACGCAGCCAGGACCCAAGGATCCACACACGAACCCCGAGCCCCAGGTCCGCTCCCCCTTATATCCCCCCAGGCGTGGCTAGGCCCCGCCTCCAGCCACGCCCTCTCATGGAACCTTCGAGCAGGTTCGCAGCATCTCTGCTAACCCCACCTGTTACCTTTGCCCCAGATACCTCTCCTTCTCTGATTGGTTGTTACTCTAACCGTGCCCGTAAAAATGCTTCCCTTTCCCGGCCAGCAGATGTCACCATGTCATTACACATGTAAAAAGTGGTCGTTAAGTACATCTTTTTAAAAATAATTTTGGAATCTGTACTGGTCATACAATAAACAGAACTTCACCTGTATTACCTGCCAAACTTGAATTATATCTACCGCAATTCTAACTTGCAATGTAATATGGAGATATTATATACTCATGCTCTCTGTAGCTTTGTCGCCAGATGAGGCGTATAGTACATGAAGTGCTGAGTCACTGTTGGGTCTGCTGTTTTTGCTAGCAACCAATCGTTCCTCTTGCATCAACATAAGCAGAACACCAACTCCAAGATTGCACAGTATAATTAAGTTATTGCCTCATGAACATTGTTTCGTCTTCAAACCTTTCTATGTTAAACATTGTATAATGTACTACACACTTGCCATATTATTACAGTTTCACCCCAAGCGGGATGAAAAGCCAGCATCAAGGATAGATACCACCATACCCTCAGAGTGGCAGGTAGCAGTAGACCTGACCTAGACAACATAGCTGACCTGAGCATATTTTATTAACATGGGGAACTTGACCTGTTCTCTGTAAACAAGCACTCACCGACACTCACAGTTCCACACAGGGTGAAAACCCTCGGCCACGCCAGATTACAAACTCGAGTGGAAATTGACTGTGGGTAAAAAATATTTGGCTCTGCATTTCTCGATTTAAACATGTTGGGAACATTCTGAAAGCACAAATATGGTATATTTGTACAACAACCTTAGAACATTATGAACAAATTAATGGAAATCAACGTACCAATGTGCCTAAATAACGTTGTCATCACTGTTTATTACTGACAACATGGATCTTAAACATAGACGTGACTTAAAAAATGGAACAAAAGATGAAAAGTGCACAATGGAACATGGTGAGGTCCATGCTTGAGTCTATAATGAGAACGAAAGAGGTACACAAGACACACTCAGGTTAGAGACATCATATTGTGTGCTTGGGCAGAACACATCACTAGAAGGGATGACGGCTGTTGGTCGAGACTAACAATGGGGTGGCAGCCAAAGAAGGGAACACACCTCTCAAATGATGTCCACCAAATATGGTGCAATTAATTCATTTTGCCTGTCGGAGCTAGATGGTTGCATCGCAAGACAATGACACGGTGACAGCTTTGGGAGGCCTTCATCCATCAATGGATTGATCAAGGTTAATGATTATGAATATTCTCAGTCTTCACAAAACAACACAGACCTTCCCAATCAGATTTAGATATTTTTCATGTTTAAATGTACTGTACAGTCATTGCATTTTTTTTACATTCAAAGTTTTGTCCCCTGCCTTTTCTCATGAAAATAAAGTGTGTAATTGAACAAAGATGAAGCTCCAACTGAATGGAGCAGAAACTCAGTCTCGTAAAGTAGCAGCTATCTTCTTGCCAACTCCAGGGCAATGCTGCAAACAATCACGCGCGTTATATATTGTGTAAAAAACCATGTTTAGATAAAGAACAAGTTGTACGGCTGTGGTTTTAGGAAGGATGTTGTTTTAGGGTAGTACCGTTCACCGTTAGTCCCAATGGTGGGAGCCGCGAACTGAAACTACAGTAGATTATGATGAAATATTGACCAACGCTTATTTTAGCCGATAGCATGCGTCACTTATTCAAGTGTGAATCTGTTAATTATATTCACACATTGCTTGGGGGATAATCAAATCCTAAATAGCGTACCTGTTTTCTCGTAAATGGGGAAATAGGACATTTGTAACGATATTCTTAGCTCTTTCAGTAAAGTCACGTTGAATGGGAAACAATAAAGTAATAAAATATATATAAAACAATAAAAATTCTCACGACGTTTCGACCATAACGCAAACGGTCATCATCAGGTGTGAAAAACCAACGGCAAGAAACATTTGAAAGAAGTGGTGGTTTTTCAAATGTTTCTTGCCATTGTTTTTTCACACCTGATGATGACCGTTTGCGTTATGGTCGAAACGTCGTGAGAATTTTTATTGTTTTATATATATTAACAGGTCCCTGCAGGGTGGGCTGGTAGGAACATTGGAATTTTGCGCAATTTTATTTTTACACCCCAACAGCACGAGATTTCACTTCGTTAAAGTATTGAAAGGGGACGGACGGACGGACACATTCATCTATTGCAGGCTGGTACACTCAGTTTACAACTTCGTTCCTACCAGTATTATTGTTTCCCTTCAACGTGACTTTACCGAAAGAGCTAAGAATATGAATTACTGCAGTCACGAAAGCTTTAAATCATTAAATTTGTAACGATGTTTCATTTGGTAATTCCAAATTGTGGTCACTTTCAAAAACACTTTAATACAATAACTTTGCAAGGTGTCAAATTATAAAATGTTTACCAAACTGTATTTTGTTTGTTCCAGTTATTTTGGTGTTGTGCAATGCAATGCAATACAGGATTTAACATCCCTTTAAAAGATATCAAAAGCTGATATAACCGTGATTTATAAATGTGTATCAACGTGTCCTGTTCACATGTAGATAGTCCGAAATAAACTTAAGACTAAAATTCAACAAAATGCAGAGGAAAGGAACGATTTAATTTTTTATTGATGTTTACATGACCTTTTAAAGTATTTCAACGTAATTCAACATTAACACAAATCAATTTGTGATGTATATTTGTCACAATAATATTATCTTCTAAATATAAACTTAATTGAAATACATTGTTACAGTACTTTAACATGACGGAAAACGTACTTTATTATTTTTTTGTCCAAGAATAATGGGCAGTGCCTGGGAACTGTCTGCTTTTATAGTTTAATGAATGCTTTTGAAAGCTGGGCTATGGACAGTGAAAAGTGTTGTTATTCCTCCAAGGAAGGCTAGGGTGACTCATTATTCTTTGGCTCCTGCTGCCCATTATGCCTTGCACTCACTTGAAATGGATACAATCGTCAGAAATAGAATGAATTGTCCCAAATTGACTTTTTTCACCCACATTAAAACTTTTTTTTTACATGTCTGTGCTAACATTCTTGTGGGAAAATTACATTTCAGGACAATGATGTATAATTGATTTATAGGCTACAGTGTACAATAGTTTGTATCAAATATATATTTTTTGTGACTGGTTAAGCATCGTCTTGGTAATCAAAGATAACAATTTTATCCTGTGGATTTAAAAATTATATATATAGATCCTTTAAAACTGCACAAAGGCATTTGACAATATTGTTTTTACATGACCGAAACGAGGCAACGGTTTCACGTGGTACTGGCCAGGGCACAACGTATCTGCTACCACGCACACCTGCGACCTTTAAGAGTCTTGTGGTTTCACCCTTGGATGGCTGTGCTGCAATAATTCTGTACCCCATCTGGTTTTCATCTTCAGACTTGCTGATCATCTGAAACCAACGATGGCTTAAAGAGGTTGGGTCAGGGCATCATTGTTTTGCTTTAAGTCATGTGGTCACCTTAACTGCATGCTGACCGAATGTTTTATGCAAGTAGTAACCTACTGTATTTGAATAGTTTTGAAATAATCACGTTTTAAATAAAATATTAAAAGCTTGTTTCTTCAATTGTAAAACTGTTCGATATAGGATTTAGAGTTGGATTAACACGTGCTTATTAAACTAATGCCCGCTGTCCAGGGAAGCCTGAGTTTTAAGACAGAGTATTATATTTAGATATTTGACTAATTTTTCATTAATCAGTATTTGGCACGTGTGAGGAAACCAGAGCACCTGGAGACAACCCATGCATGAGGGGATAACACTTAAAACTCAATACCGGATTCATGAATCATATGCTTTACTGCCATCTGGCCTTCGCACAGCCAGTTTGGGAGCTTTGACAAATCTGTGTGACCTATCAAATCCTTGTCCCAAAAATGCTGGATTACAGCCATGTGCAGTTGAAGTACACCAGCCCAAGTCTCCTTTTTACAACCATAACCGACTGTGATAGGAACATTTAATATTTAAAACAAGTTATGGCTAAATGGCACATGAGAGCTTCATAGATTAAGAAAATTAAGCTTCCAAGTTTTTGACATAACTCTCCGACAGATGTTTTATTTACGCGAAAAAATACATCCACCCTTATTCACATAAAGGCAATAATAGTGTACATCTTATTTTGCAAGTATTGATTTTGGCACAACAGTGATGTGAATGTATTTTCATAGGTTTATATGGCCAAAAACACATTTCCTCAGACTTATTTCCAAGCATGTGCGCAAGCACATTTATAATTTCATCTTTAAGGGAAGATATTTGCAGCCATCAACGCTTGCAATCACATGGTGACTACAGTGGGGCACAAAATTTTGTTTAAGGTTGAGATAGTATTTCCACCCAGAATTTGGCCAGGGCAAACTCATCAGATCTTGGAAAGTAACCAGAATTGAGCCTGCATCGTGCATGGATGGGTCACTACCAAGCTCAAGAGACAGATGTATTCGTCATTGTGGGCAGCAGAGGGCAATGCAGAAAAAGACATTATTCTGCCTTTCCCTCCAATATTCAACCCGTACTGACCAGTGTGGTGACACATGGTGAAATATTCCTCATGACCCTGATCCAGCAGTCTGGCTGATTACGGACTGCACATATACAGTATATCCACCAACCAGTAATAAACAAGCGACAATAACAATGGTTACCAAGACAACTTTTTAAAATATATAATGCAAAAGACTAAGTATCACGTGCACCAAGCCAGACTCCATTCTCAGAAGTGCCGGGTTGGCTTGCCCGCCCGGTGTTGAAGGCGCTTTATAAAGTGCGCATGGCTTCGTGCTCACCATACAAATATGCCCAACGAATTTATCCTGAAAAGCATTTCAAATTAATTTTTGACCTTTGTAGGACTTTCAATAGGCATGCTGTCTTGCGTGAAATATAATTATTTGGTCCTAATGTGTAATTTTTGTTTACAAAGAAATCATTATTTGTTGAAGTGTTGCGGAAACAAAGACAAACGCACGGTGCTTCATTGCAATATCTTTGCGTGTACACGTGCTGCCACCTTCTGAATAGTGTTCAGAAGTCCCTTGCGCTGTTCTTTAAAAATCATCACTGCATTGTGCAACTTGCGATTTGATACCTTGTCACGATTTGGGATCGCAATGCCTCGGTGATTGACTCTTGTGTTCTCAATATTTCCTGTGTATTATTACGCTTTCTTTACTGCTTTATTTGTCGTTTTATTTGCTCTATTAGCCTCAATGCAGTATATAATTACCACATTGCTTGCATGCATTTGCATACATCATAAACAATCGATTCCCGCACGCGTGACTTCACTCACAAATTGAGCTTTAAGAATAAATATTGATCCATCAATAAATGCATCGTTAAAAGCCTAATATTATAGAAAACTGGCATCAACGTCGCTGAACGTCGGGGGGGGGGGGAAGTACGTTTTATCATCACTCCTACACCTCACCAATGTCGCGTGACGTCATAACCCCCCTCACCACTCCCGCATTTCTTGACGTCATTACTCCGTCGTCTACCTCACCCGTGCCGCGTGACGTCACACCCCCCTCCCCTTTCCTCACAAACGCACCTCAATCCAGCGTGGCGTCATCACCCTTCTGCTTCCAACTCACCAGTGTCGCGTGACGTCACCACCCAGCCCCGTCTCCTCCGTTATCATCTCCTCACTACCTTCAATTTATCGGGACGTCAACACCCTTCACCCACTCCTCACATCACCCCAGTGTCACTGATGTTATCAGCCCCTCCCCTCCAAAACCCCAGTCTCTCTGAGGTTACCCTCCCCTACACTCCAATAGTCCAGTGTCTGTGAGATTATCATCCCCTTCCATCCACCTCACCAGGGTGGCTACCCCTCCCCACTCAGACAAACAAGCACATTGTTCCACACTATGGAAGATGTGGATACTTTCTGCATACATGGGAGTCCAGTTTGTGACTGTGGTGCGACATCTCGGACCGTGCAACCGCTCGAGAACGCCTGCCCAATCAGATCATTCAACGGCGATCTGAAAGAAAACAAATTCCACGCAGCTACTCCTAAAGCAGTCGCATGGACATGAGACCTGGACATTAATTTGTAATCTGTTGCAATCTACAAAAATGCCATACGAAAGAAGAGAAGACATCGACATATTCTACCGTACTGGAACAGGAACTCCATTATTAAAACCAGTCAACCACATTTTTAGCGTGAAGCTGTGAAGATTCACATTAATTTTATTAAGTCAACAAAACACGGTTGGCTACGTGAGGTGTGAAATAAGTTCAACATAAATATCACACCCACAACGTTGAGCTCAAGTGAAAAACGTAAATTTTGTTTTAAATGTGTTAAGCAAGTGCATTTTTACAAACTACTTGCGATTAAAATACTTGGTACATATTTATAACAGTACATATTTAGTGCAAAAGTATATCCAGGCATGCCACGTAATAATGTACAACCATTTTTTATTGTAAACTGATGTAAAACGCTTAAAATGTGTTTTGCTTGCTAATTAAGTACAGTAATTACAGTACGGCACATAGCGAGCAATGTTAACCCAATGAGATTGGATTTTGTCATGGAAAACATGTTCTCTGTGCTACAAAGATTACGTTTTCATTAGCTTTGTGCTGTAATGCCCTCTTGATGCACATGCTCAGTGATGTAAGCCACAAGAGCGTCACGGATCACCACCGCTTCGTGGTTCTCGTGACCCTCACATTGGCTTGCCTTTGGTTGTGGTTGCTGATGCTGCATATCCTTCACCTCCTCTTGCCATGTGGTAAGAAAGTCATCGGACTGCTCTTCACACAAGTTGTGCAGAACGCAGCAGGTGGCCACCACCGTGGGCATGAACATATGGTGCACATCAGAGCGCTTCAAGAGAATTCTCCAGCGACCTTTGAGCTTGACAAAGGCTTGTTCCACTTTAACGAGGATGGCGTTGATGTGAGTGTTGTACACTTCCCTCTCATTGCTCAAGTGTTTTTCTGCGTAGATTTTCATTAGCCAAGGGAGCAGCGGAAATGCTGGTTCACCAACGATCATGAGTGGGACATCCACACCTTTCATGTCTATGGTGGCTTTGGGCAAACGATCAGGATTCTTATACAAATCTGACATGTGGAATGCTGTAGCGTGGTGAGTGTTTCCTGGAACGCCAACATAGATGTTTCGGAACCTCAAGGACAGAAAGAGACTTATTATGTTAGAGACATCTCTTCAAATTTAACTGCGGGTCAAAATATGCAAACTGATGGTGAATAAATGACAACTTGGAGCTATCATTATTTAACTTTCATAACCAGTGCACTTTTAAACGCACATAATGCAGTCCGACTGATTAGTCATTTATGCTGTGTTACTCCAGTTGATTTAAATGTGTTTTTGAACTGTAACATATTTAACATATGCCAACATTTGTGGTTAATTACCTCCTGAATTCAGCTGCAGTCAACACTACTTGGACAAAGGTCATCCTTAACCCAGCTGTGCCCCCTATGGGAATATTTTGGAAACGTAGCATAAACCAAGTTCTCGTATAATAACCATGTAGGCAACGCACACAATGTGCAATGCTCACAACAAATTAATAAATTTTCATGGTTTTGGATCACATCGATACAAAACTTATGTATTTACTGTCTCGTGTTTTTACCATCTAATTTGTAATGTTTCTATCTCCAATGTTTCTATCTTGAGTACATCAGCCCAAATATATAAGCATTTTACTTGCATATATTGTCAAAATAATCAAATTCTTACATGGACAAACTGATGCATCTATCTTGAGCCGTACGAATCTATATTAACCCGTGGATAATATAACTTGAGCTATACACGGTCCATTCAAACATTGCATCTCACCTGAGCGTGTCGTCCACAATGGTCTGCAGGATGATGGAGGGCCACTGGTTCCTGTTGGCGTAGTCCCTGGAGCCCAGCCTGGGTGCGAGCACTGGGATGTGTGTGCTGCCAATGCAGCCAAAGACCTGTGGCAGGACATGCTGCTTGCAGAAGCGCTCAGATATGGCACGTGCCTCTTCCAGGGCCGGAAGATGCACGCTGTGTCGCAGCAGGAGGTGACACACACACCTGCAACATAGGTAGATGAGAGCATGACGAGGACAGTGGCTTGCGCAGCTAGAATTGTTGCCGTTCATTCATTCGTTTAAACAAAAACTCGTTTAAACAACATTCAAAATTCACACATGTACAGCAACTTTCAACGTAATACTAAACCGAGTTGAAGGCTGTGTGAGGAGTGTAATAATACATGCATGATCACGTAATAATTTAAGTATAAAAAACGTCATCAACACTAAATATTAATCAATGTTACATTTCAGGAGTCGAAACAATTGAATTGCCACTTTTGCTCGTAGGATTGCGATCGTGGCATCGTCAGGACTTCGATGCTTACGACCAGCGTGATGGTACAACTACCACTTCCATATTAACCACCAAGATGGTTAATGTTACCCAATCACTTACACATTTACCACCAAGATGGTTAATGTTACCTAATCACCTACACATTTACCACCAAGATGGCGACTGTTACCAAAGCAACCACTCACACATGTACCACCACAGTGATTAACGTTACCACGGCAACCACTTCCGAATGTACCACCACAGTGATTAACGTTACCACAGCAACCACTTACACATGTATCACCAAGGTGATTAACGTTACCACAACAACCACTTCACCAAGGTGATTAACGTTACCACAGCAACCACTCACGCATGTACCACCAAGGTGATTAACGTTACCACAGCAACCACTTCCGAGTGTACCACCACAGTGATTAACGTTACTACAGCAACCACTCACGCATGTACCACCAAGGTGATTAACGTTACCATGGTAACCACTTCCGAGTGTACCACCACAGTGATTAACGTTACCACAGCAACCACTTACACATGTATCACCAAGGTGATTAACGTTACCACAGCAACCACTTCCGAGTGTACCACCACGGTGATTAACGTTACCACAGCAACCACTTCCGAGTGTACCACCAAGGTGATTAACGTTACCACAGCAACCACTTCCGAGTGTATCACCAAGGTGATTAACGTTACCACAGCAACCACTTCCGAATGTACCACCACAGTGATTAACGTTATCACAGCAACCACTTAAACATGTACCAAGGTGATCAACGTTATCACAGCAACCACTTAAACATATACCATGGTCATTAACGTTACCACGGCAACCACTTAAACATGTACCAAGGTGATTAACGTTACCACGGCAACCACTTAAACATGTACCAAGGTGATTAACGTTACCACGGCAACCACTTAAACATGTACCATGGTGATCAACGTTACCACGGCAACCACTTCCGAATGTACCACAAAAGGTGGCCACGGGTCTGACCCCTCCTGCACTACCGCCAACCCCCCCGGCCTTCCACCCTTTCTTTCTTGGTTCGTGTTTGTTTTTGTTTCTTGTGGTTGCACCCGATTCAAGAGCCGAACGGCTCACAGGGCTATACCAAAATAAAATAAATAAAATAAATAAACTAAATACATATCCCGTTCCCCGAAGGGGCCGGCACCCCCAGCTGCACCTGCACACGCGGTAGAGGTATCGGTGCACCGTGGTCTTGCTGACGCCGAACAGCTCGCCCACGACGCGGTACTCGGCGCCCGTGGCGAGCTTGAAGAGCGCGATGGCGACCCGCTTGCGCGTGTCCACGGGCTTGCGGACGAAGGCGGCGGCGGCGGCGGGCGCGACGTCGGCGGCGACGAGCGAGCAGAGGCGCTCGAAGGTGGCGCGGCGCATGCGGAACTCGCGCAGCCAGTCGGCGTCGGCGAAGCGCTCCTGCACCACGCACTCCCACCACTGCTGGCTCTGCGGCGCCATCCAGAAGCGCCGGCGGGGCCTGAGCGCGGCGCGGGCCCGCGCGAACAGCGAGCGGCACATTCGCAGGTGCTGCAGGTGCAGCAACAGCCGGCGCCGTCGCCTGCGCTGCCGGAGGAGATGCAGCAGCTGGTGGCAGCCGAGCAGCAGAGCGACGAGGAGCTGCTGGGAGTCGTGGTTGGAGGAGCGGGCGACGTTGAGTGTGGCGGTGGTGGCGGTGGTGGTGCCGCCGCTTCGACCATCATCACCACCACCACCAACAACAACTTCGCCGTTGATACTGATAGTGCTCATCATGTTGGTGGTTGTCATTGGTGATGTTGGTCGTGGAGGGGGTTGGTGATTGTGTGCGTGTGGTTGGTGGTAATGTTGCTGGAGTTGATGTCGGCGCTGTTCATGCGTTGTTGTTGTTGGTGATGCTGCTGCTGCTGGCGGTGTTGATATTGGTACAGTTACCACGGGATGGGCGATTGTCGATCCGAGAAGAATCGAGTTCCGATTCCACAAACCGCCAAGTTGTGGAATCGATTCCATTTTTTGAGAACAGGATGCGGTCGATTCCAAATCAGTTCAACGGAGGTTTTGATTGACCATACTTCACCACGCCGGTCAAAGCGAATTGGCTTCGATTGACCATACTTCACCACGCCGGTCATAGTTCATAGTTCCATTTATTTGGTATAGCCCTGTGAGCCACTCGGCTCTTGAATCGGGTGCAACCGCAACAAACAAAAACATGAACAAGAAAACATCTTAAAGTGACTATGTGTGACTGTGCAAACAGAAAATCCAGGGAAAAAAACATCAAAATATTCCTGAAATTGCACCGTACACCAACGTTGTGTGCAAAAATCCCAGTGGGATGCAAGTCAAACAACAACCACAAGACAACTAAGATTAAGGCCATCAATCTAACTCCGTACTACAATTAACAAAAACATGACCATACTTCACCACGCCAGCCAAAGCGAATTGAACACACAGCTAATGCATACACGCTTTCAACCTACGATTTAAAAAAAACGTTAAATTATATTGGGAAGCGGTGTTCATTCCAGAGATCATATGCAAGATCCCAATATGATTACTAAATATTTCGATTATTTTGCTGCTGGAAATTTCCACACACGATAAGACACTTCGTTAAGCTATCATTTGTGGCCAGATCGCTTCTGAAAAATAAGCCAATTAGCTCAGTTGGATTTACCTGGTAACATTAAAAAAAGTTTAGTTTTATTTGCATATATATTTTTCAGTTGTTTGTTTACCTTTCTTATACTTTGCACTAATATCGTGTGTTGTATCGTTTGTTGTTGTGACGTTCTGACCCCGTGCCTCTACTGGACATCTGTGAAAAATAGATTAATAGCGCTTTGGTTTTCATCCAGTACACGGACTCCTCTACTTATGAACAAGTTCGGTTCCAGAGGTCTGTTCGTAAGTTTAACTTGACTCCTGTCGATTTAAAACATGTTGTACGGCATGTACACTAACCAGAGGGAATGGCTTTAAAAGTTGTATAATCTGATGTAGATGCCACTGGTTCTTCATGTTTTGCAGATGTAGGCCATGGTACGCAACTTAATTTTGTTTATGCATCCGGCGGTGGACTATCTGCTTAAACACGTTAATATTGTGAATGCTTGATCGTTTCTGTGTAGATTAAATATCGTCGGTTCTATAGGATTCGGGGGTGGTGGTGGGGGGTGTAAAACGTACGCGTGGGTATAGGGAGGGGGGGGAGAGGGGTTAAATTGACAGATTTTTGCGTACGTACTAAATGGATGGCCCCGAACAGGTTTTTACGTATCTCTGAAAGTTCGTAAGTCGAGTGTTCGTAAGTAGAAGAGTCCCGCACAAATAAAATATCCTGACGGCTAGAGGTAAAAACCCTCTCATCTGGCAAGCCCCACCCCTCCCCACTCCTCCCCACCCCAGGCTACTGCCCGCCCCTCCCCGTGGGTGGCAACACGGCCGAGTCCCCCCGCCCACCCAACGGTCGCGACCCCGGCGGGCCAATCAGAGGGCTCCACCCACCGCTGACCAATCAGCGGGCGGCGGTGGGGGCGGTGTCCTCCCACGTTCGTGCGTTCGAATCTTAGCCCGGGGATCGCTTGTTGACGCTTACCGGCGGTGTCGTCGCGGCCTTGAGGTTCTTCACAGCTCGCCCATACACACACACATCTCCTTTTGTTCTTTTTGTGGTTCTTTCGCCGGGCCGGGGGGCTTGCGAGCGCCATGACGAGTGATCTCGGGGAGGACGGTAACGGCTGGGAGCTGAGCAAGGAGAACGTGCGGCTCCTGCCCGGGGGGAGGTCTGCGGCGGCCATCAACGACGCCTTCCTCAAGCAGGAGGCGACGGACGGCGCAGAGCAGCTGCGCCGGCAGAAAATGTGAGTGTCTTTCACGTCGGCTCGGCGGTGTTATAGCCGTCAAAGTTTGCGAAGGTGGGTGGCGTAAAGCTAAAACTATACGCTTTGTTTCACCTTCTAACCGGGTAAGGCCCCACTGACATTTATAGCAGCCAAACACGAAGGGCGTGATGTTGATTTTTTTGAATGTGGAGGGACCTCTCCCCCCCCCGAAGACCCGGAGAAAAATACACATGACCACGTGGACAAATAACATACAAACTGCAAATATACAGGGGTCGGGATCGAACCCACAACCTCCTGTGGACCAGGCGAGGTAGTTAACATCTCGCCCCAGCGGTGTAGCTGCATTGGAACCAACCACGGGCCATATTATCGGCAGACGATTGCCCACAAAGAGCGGTCGCACAATGGATTATTATTCCACGGCAACTCGTGCTGCTAATCACGATTCACCACTTGTCAGGGCTGCCGGATTTTTTGTTATAAATTGCACAAACCGTTGGTGAGAAGAGTCCACAAATGCCCAGTTTGTCAGTATACCGTTTTAATGTGCTTGACACAAACGGTGCTGGTTGCGTAGTTTGTAGCTTTTTAACCAAATCATCCGTAACGTGCCCCATCTCGGAAGATGTATAAAATGGGTTGAATGTAGATTATGATTGAATGGGCGACCGTAACAGATGTGGTGGCCAGCAGAGGGCAGTGTAGCAAAATGAATCAACATTTAATCCCCCCGCCCCCACCTTCAACGCCCACCGATCAGTGGTGAAGTATGGTCAAATATCCTCACGTTCGTTGTGGTGACATGACCGCCGCTTGGTGCCATAGGTTCGCGATTAGAACTTCTGGTGTATTAACCATAAAATACGTGCCGTCTGCTTTTTAGTGGACGTTAAAGACCTCGTGACTTTGCTCGAAGAGCACTGTTCCGACGTCATGGTACAAATTTAGAAAAAAATACCCAGAAACTACTCCGTTTCGATGATACAATTTGGATTATACATTGCCCCCTACTTCGTAAACTTGTCAGGACTTTCCTCAAATAAACTCTGCAAGGCATTCCTGCGTCAACAAGCGGAGTAATAATACGAAACGTGTATTACATTGCGTGGGGAGGCTGTCATCCAGCAGTGGATTTGGAAAAAAGGGGTCCTACACGTGAAATTATACTTGGTAATTATGTTAATACAGAAGACTTAAACAATTGCAAACATTTAGTGTTTCAGCAAATTTTGCATTGTTTCTTTATTGTAGAGTCAGCATGTGGGAGTCGAATTCACTTCGAGACTCGTTACATGCGTATTATTTACTCCGCCGCTTGACAATTTTTGCCGATTATCCCGTGACCTTTCAATGCATCCCAGAAATATTCCACCTTGCATTACTGGGACAGGCATCAACTGTGCCCTGCTCCCTTGAAAGCTAATTGCTCATGGACACCACTTGCTTTTGAGACTCTTTCCTGATATCCAGGCCCCAAAATTGAGCACTTTGACCCTGAGACTGTCACTCGAACCCAGACAGCATGCTACTTGTGCTCGGTTCTGTTCTAAAATGTTTGCCTCAAAATTAAAACATTACTAATTGCAATAATTTCGCCTTCACTGAACGTTATCATGTGATTATTGGTTCTAAATTGTATGCATTATTAAACGTTGAAAACACTAATGAAGTTCGTATGTTTTCTAGAGCTTTTGAAACGGAGATTCGGCTGTATTCTGGTGAAGATCCTTTGGACGTCTGGGATAGGTAGGGTTTGGTAACGTCTTTGGAATGAGAGTACAGTATATTCCTGTTTAAAATGTGTCAGCATGTGCTGTAATGTAGTATATATTTTTTATGAAATAGTGTACTTTACTTTGTTATTGTCATTACATTTTTATTAAACCCTTATGGTTGCTGAGTGGTCACTAAGATTTTCACTTTCAAGAAATGTTTACACTGCTGCTGTTAAAGGCAGTTACAGTGAATGTCGATATGGATATGCTTTCTGATGATTAAATATGGCATGTTGTGATCTCAGGTATGTGAACTGGACAGTGCAGATGTTTCCTCAGGAAGGCAAAGGCAGCTGTTTGTCTGAACTGCTCGAGCAAGTCATTGACCGGTTTAAAGATGAAGCCATTTATCACAACGATATGCGTTTTGTTGGACATTGCCTAAAATTTGTAAGTACATTTCGCTAATCGCAATATTGTTCTAATTTAAAGACCAAGTTTTGTATTCGTTCATAAGTTATTTTACTCTTGCATATGCAACAGGATGCCCAAAAAGTCTGCATTGATATTGGGGGGGCCATGTCACATCCTATATCCTGCGGCACACCACGTAAATTAGTCTTAAAATCTTTTTTTTTAATGGGTTGTGTTGCAGATTATGGGAGGAAAAGAGCAGCAGCGTGATCCCATTAATCTGCGAATACTTTGCAAAAAGTTACGGGTAAAATTCACATGTAACAAATTTGCCATAGGTCTATTTGAAAGGATTTGAGTATTTTTGAGTTTATATTCCTTGAAATCCACGTCACCAAAATTCAAAATCCTTTTCTTATCAACAGATCACGTCAACACAGCTCGTCTGTGACTAAAGCAATGGTTTTTTCCCAAATTCAAATGTTTACATTATACCTCTAGCAGCAGCTCTAATTCTCCAGCTGTGCTTGGTCTGCAGTTTTTCTCTTTGCATCTTTGTCTCCACAAATCCCCTTTGTTACAAAAAAGCACTCTTTTATGAAGCCTTAGAGCCTTTCGTAAAATACAAATGTAAGCTTGAATACTGTAGCAGAAAAAACAGCCTTGAAGGGAAAGTGTTTTGTTGCACAAGGCAAATACGTGTATCTGGGCAAGGCTCGAATAGTGGATTTTTTTAAGGGGTGGTGAATAGCCCACTGCGCTTAAGAAAAGTCAGCATTGTGTACTTAAAAAATTTCGAATAATGGTATTCTGATAATGCCAAGTTTTCTAAATATACATGTATTGGTTTTGTGCCCCTGTTGCATGTGACAATACTGTACTCTAAATATGTTTCAGTGAGCATTAATACTGTATAAAATGAAGTGGTGTTTTGTTTTCTCAGGCCTCTTCTCTTCTGGAACCCATTGACCTGTACAACTACATGTATTCTGTTGGCATTGGAAAAAACCTTGCCAGATTTTACATTTCATGGGCTACCGAGTATGAAATGCAAGAAAACTACAAGCAAGCATCTAATGTTATCACCAATGGAATCCAGCAAAATGCTCAGCCACTGGACAAGTTGCATTGTTATCAAAGGTTGACCGAATTATATTTCTTATTTTTGAAGTGTTAATGCTTAACTTGTAAACATAACATGGTAAAAATTTGGTTCCACTTGACACATTAGCCACATATAGATGAAATTGGAAATTATTTGTTTACTGTCGATACAGTTACAGACGAGGGTTTGAATTGACCTTCAATGGATACATATATACTGTTTTATGTTTGAAGTGTATATTAATATTTTAAAACGCAAAGAGTGAAATGTAATGGCAATACAGAAGTATTCCAATTCTTAAATTATCAGTTCTATTTATTTCTATAAATTGTACTGAAATTATATTGAATGTTTTCAGGCAATTGGACTCATGTCTTGCACGGAGGATTATCACTCAAATGTCTGAAGCCCAAAATGAGCCAGAAGAAACGACCAGCCAGGATGAGCAGCGCATGGCATTTACAGCCCTAAAGGTTGTTGGGAAGAAGGCAAAGGCGCCTGTCATACGTGTTGGCAGCACAATCAGTGGTAGGTGGCGTCGAATGCACGTGATATTCAATGGGGATCGCTAAATACTATCTGTGTAGGTATTGAGGTGATAAGTGCCTGTAATTGTGCCATTGGTTGTTATTAAAAAGTTAATTTTGACTTATTGCGCATCTTGGCTTGGAAATAATTTAAATAAAAAGTTTAATATTGTGATTTTGCTATAAGATTTGCAAAACATGCCAAATACTCAACCATCAAAGTTACATCTTGAATACTGTATTTTAAATTGTGCCATTATTGTCCATCAGGTCCACCAGGTATAATAAGCATGCAATCAAAGTCGTCTGGTCATCAGCAACAGTGCAAACAGATGGTTATACCTCTGGATGAGAGCGTGTTTGTGTTGCCACAAGATATCCTTGATGAGCAGCCATGGCTTGCCCCACCTACCCGCACAGCCCAAGAGAATGACCTCAAGCCTAAGCCCTGGAACAAAATACGGGTAAAGATCCAGGAAAATAAATCTAATTTATCATAAAAGCACACAGTGTATCGTCCCTATGTAAAAGCTGCATGCATAATAACATTGATATGATTGTGTTTAATTTTCCTATCATCACCAGTATAAGAAAAATCCTTCCGGTGGACTGCACAATGATGCTCCTTCAAGACCCAGCTTTGTTCCTTATGTGGATGAGCCTTGTGCAAACCCAGACCCATCGATACCGTACGTCAGATTACTTGTTTAATATTTATGTCTAGCTAATACGTTACTTTCCTGGTTCAAGAAGTGTAACACGCATAACTTTTGTCAATATGTTAATTGTTACATGTTTGTCAAACTTGCAAAATGTAGTATAATAACTGCTACAATGTTGATAACAATTTGTAATTTAAGTTTGAACATTATAATCATGAGTTCACCAAGTAAATACATTTTTATTGTTTTTTCTGTAAAGGACTCCAAGAAAGCTCCACCCACTAACAAACAATGTGCTGAGTGCACGTAAGCCAGCTAAAAGTGAAGGTTTCCTTGAACGCATCCAGAACCATGTTGATACAAATGATAAAACCAAGGTCATGTACTGCAAGGACAAGCTCGATGCTGGGCTGCAAGAATTCAGCATGGAGGAGCTGAGAGCAGAACGATACAAGCAGAAGATTTGCCAAAAACAGATGATTCACCAAAATGAGATAAAAGCCAAGGGTAAGTCCCCAATGAAGAAGAGACATACATGGCACCTTGTTAAATGTTTTGTTAGCATTTGAATTACAGTTGTTTATGCTATCTCTTTGTACGTGTACCTGTAGAGAAAATGGAGGACAGTTTGCAAATGGAAAGGTTACAATTGCATAATGAGAGAGAGAAGTGTGGAATGTTGCTAGAGGAAGTCGTCAAGACACTGAATGAAATGAAGAACATGCAGGTTTGGCCTCCGGTTGCCTGCCTACCGGTTTACTCACAGGGAATATGCACGCAGGATGAGGTGCTGTGTCAACAGGAACCTCCACTGCCACTTAGAAAGAACATTCAAGAAATGCCAAGGAAACAGAATCCTGTTGTGGTTCCATCATTGCAAGAGGTATTTGACCAATTTGTATTTGTGGAATTTCATTGTTTTAATTTTGGGAGACTGCAAACTATTAAAATTGTGTTTTACAGTTTCAGCTAACATGTGGAGTTGGATTTGTTTGTAATTTAAATGTCCAGGCAATATGTGATAATTCACCACTGCTCGCGACGCTCACCTGACAATTTCTGATGGAAAGCTACATGCTTGTGCTCATCTAGTGGAGAAATGTGAAGCCACTGCTGGCCCATTCCAGTCGCTCATTTCACCTGCAAGTATCATCTGAGTGGAAATGTAACCTCCCCAGTCTGGAGCCCCAGGCTGACTTTCTAACAGTGTTTTGGAATTATGCGTGGATATAGGGTGGTTATGATGTGTTGTTTAGATTTTGGACACGGTGAATAGAAAAATGTTGAGGGATTTCTTTATTTACTCTTAAATTGCCTATTTTACATGAGGAAAAGGTGAGGTAGTTTATTGAGAATGAATTTGGCTATCTTTGAAGGAAATACTTTTAAACTTGTAAATGCATTCAAAAGTTCAAATGTGCTTTGGCATAAGTCGCGATTGTGCATTTTCTGATGTTTGACTTTTTTGTGCGCATGTATGCTTACAGAACCAACAGCCTACTGCTCCACGCAATGTGCTGTCTGACAAGTCCACAATCACTGCTCAAAAAAGCTTAAACTTGAACCAATTGCGGGAATCGGGGCACTCCCCTCTGCACACGAGATCGTGTTCCGCTTCTCTACAGTGTATCAAGCCATTCCAAGATCAATCCACAGTTGTTCAGGCACTCGACCTGGAAAATGGGTAAAATTCCATTTCGGCGTGTTATTTAAAATTATGCAGAGATATTTTCTGTCAAGTGTTGGGTGAAATGTTAATGTAGTATATATGAAGTGGTGTCTAATAATTATACCTGGAAAGTATAATTTGTCATTTAATTGTGATATTTATAACATGTATTTGTGTTACAGAAATGAGATGCATAAGTCGAATGAAAACAGCTTTCCATCAGAAGACAATGGTAAATGTTTAATTTTACATTTATATATGTGAATATCTACATGTAAATTGACTTCCCACGGCACGTTTTAAAAGATGGACATTTATGTTGAGCACATTTTAGTTGAGTAGTTTTAAGTTAATTGTATTTAAACAGGTGAGAACTGGACCATGATATTCTCATTTGCAACAGTTTCCTGGGGCATTAGTCTGCCAGTAGGGGGGCACCGATTGCCAAGTAATAATCCTATTTGAGTAATTCAGGTAATTTTCGGATTTAGAAAATTTTAATTCTTGACACCGCAACACCTATTCTTGCAATTGATGTCCACCGCAACACCTATTCTTGCAATTGATGTCCAGGGAATCTTTAATGTCCACTTTGAAGCAAACGGCACATTTTTGGATTTTTACAGTAAAAGAGCATCCACTGGATTCCAACTGTTAACCTTTACAACAAGCGACGAATGTGCTACCGCTAGGCCACGTCACCACCAGTTGACATGGAGAGAATATGGCTGTTATTTGCAGGATGCTTTCAAGCACATACGGCACATAACAGGAGTTCAGATTTATTTTCCCAGCCTGATATCACTTAATTTCAGCGCATCCACTGTCCATCATTCAATACAATGTTTGCGTGTTACGAAATGTATGAGCATAGGCGTCCAATGATATTCCATACACAATTGACTGGTGCTAGAGCCACTGGATCTCTGGGTGGCCATAGAGCTTGTGTTGGTAGTCACAAAACTGGGCTGGTATTGGTAGGTACTGGTGGGTTCGATAGGGTGTGGTGGTGTTCTTTTGGAATCCATACTTGGGTGGTAAGTTTAGTGACTTGTGTAAAGATCTATGCATGATACTCATTTGCACGGGCAGTAATATGCCTACAGGTTCCAGTACAACAAGGCTGCTGGATTTTTGCATGTTAATATAACATTAATTGTTTTTGTGAGGGTCCTCTAGCTTACTCATGCACAAAAGTGTTGCTCAAGTATGTTAAATCTGAACATTCCAAGGTGAATACAATTATACGAACAGTTTGGTATATATTTGTGCTGAATCCATTTAGAATCTTTGGCCATGAAAGCAAACCAAAACAGCATTGTACTCCAAAGGAGCCAGGAGGCAAACACATCTGCTGTGACACCCAAGCAACTGAGTGCCGGGCATTCATCCAACCTCACTTCCCCATCACCCTACAGACAGCAGGACCCCACGTTCAATACTAAAGAAGCAATGGGTATGTGCACCGATATCCTCACATGTTTCAGTCATGATTAATCTATACAAAAAGATGATTCCATAAATGATTTCACATTTTGTGTAATACTTTTGACAATAAAGAATATCAACATTGACTTAATACAATTTTGGAAAACGGATAATTGTAATTTTATTTTTGTTTTGTCATTAGGGTTCATCATGTCCATATTCAGTGGAGCACCTGTGGCCAATGATGAGGATGATGTATTTGGCAACCAAGATAGCCGGATGTTTGAGGCACTTTGCAGCAAGCAGGCTGGTGGGTTCAACATTAATTGGTCATGCTGATTGCACGATAGTTTTTATTTGGTATCCCGGTAATTTTATGGGTCTTAATATTTTCACTTTTTATATTCCAGATGAGCCACCGAATGCATTGGCAAAAAATACGTTTACAATCTTTGAAGAAAGTTTAATCACGAACAGGTATAGTATGATTTGTAATATTTTATATCAAACTCATGGGAAGGCCAATGAGATTCAGAGATAATACATAACTTGGAGTACTCATCTCCCAGAAATTAGAATATTTGTGCAATTAAACAAATTCTAACAGTATTTTGCACAATGTTTCAAAGTAGTTTCGTGAGGCAAGGGTAACATTAGCAAAATAGTAGTTAACATTTGTTGTGTTAAGTTTGTCCTTCCCCCGCACTTCCGATGAACACTTTTGGCTACGTATGGCGTGAAAGAAGTTCAACATACAATAATGATGAGTCTATGTTTTGTGCACTGTCTCAAGTTTATTTTGGCAGTCATATTAATCTAGTGTGCTTGTGTTCAGCTCACACGTGAAGAAAAATCTGGATGAACCCAGCAGTCCTGAATATGTGCATGCAGCTGCAGGCCATGAAAATAACCCCAGTCAAAAGAGTGTAAGTGTTTTAAATTAAGGATATTGTTTTTCTACAAAAATAAATATTTAAGTTGCTTGTTTGTGTTTTAATGTTTAACTCCTTTCGCACTAATTAGCCAACTGCTAATTGGAGGTGTGGGTGTTTTGTATACAGTAGTTTATACTGGTAGGAACGAAGTTGTAAACTGAGTGTACCAGCCTGCAATAGATTAATGCGTCCGGCCGTCTGTCCGTCCCCTTTCAATACTTTAACGAAGTGAAATCTCGTGCTGTTGGGTGTAAAATCAGCAATAGACAGCGCAGAGACTTGTCCTACCAGCCCACCCTGCAGGGACCTGTTATAATAGTATAAAAAAATCTGTATTGAACCAGGATAAAATATCCGATTTGTATGAATAAAGAAAATTCACTTACCAGAAATATATTGTTACATGTGTAGAAGAGCAGTCGGCGACGACTCAGGAGACGGCTTGAAGGTTAAGGGCTTCCGCCGTAAGTTTATTATAGTTATTATCAATACACCAGGGTGTAACAACTCCCAGGGGTTAGGGGTCCCGGGCTAGGTCCCACTAACTCCCATTACAGCCGGCTGCCCTGTGCTGCCCCCTCTGTGCCGGCCGTGGGTTCATCCAACACGGCCGACCGAGGAGCACAGCCACCTCCAGCCCTGGCGCTGTGCTATCCCCTATTCCTACCCTCTTGCCCCTGGCTCCCCGTTCCACCCTACTCCGAGCCCCGACTCCAGCAATGACCCCGCTTACGTCACGGGGTCCCCTTTTTATACTAGAGGAGATGTGACGTCATCAAGCCGCCCAGCGCGCATGACGCCACGTTCCGTGACGTCATCGCACCAGACGGCACACATGACGTCACGTCCCCATTTTACTCCTCTACACATGTACCCAAATTCGTAGCCGTCCACCCCTTATCAGTGCCTACCTTATTACAGTCCAATTCAGACCTTATTGGTCACCCCGTGCCCTTACAAATCTCAACGTTCATCCTACAAAGTCCCATCACAAGGGAGAAAACACAAACAAATAGACCAAAAAAATTGCCCATATTTAAACATCTGTATCTCGTATGGACCTCAACTCAATTTCCCTGTACAAGAATACGGGTAAACTGTATGGGTTGACAGGTATGCAAATTGTTACTTTTATACTGATGTATGTCGATCCCCATTAAAGGAAGTTGTCTATGTATCATAATTGTAAAGAAATACACTGGAAGGTAACGCCAGTGGCTTGTTTTTCCATAATACAGTATAGAGATTGGCTGCATTCCTTCATCCAGTATTATGATTTTTTTATGTTGATGCAACAGCCAAGGATTGCTATTTGAGTCGTTGATCAGGTGTTAGGTTTTTTAGTCGGAATAGATTATTGCTTTGGATGTGATCACTTAAATATCTTTGACATGTAATAATACAAATTTTACATTGTGAATTTTAGAAAGAATGTTCCCCCACAACACTTGTTGTCTCAAATGCCATAACAGGAGGACCTTGATGGGTTTGACCCGATGATGTGGAACCATACGACAGATGCCATGGCACCACCGAATCAGACGCTTGGATGGATCCCGGAAAACACACGGCAATTTGCTCAGCTGGCTCCACTGATGTCCACACCCTTCTCCGTGTGCCAGGACACACACGACGATGCAGATGAGAACTCGGAAAGTAATAAGAGCAATACAATTGTTCACACTTTTTATTACTAGATTTTAACATAGTTGCTGGCCGTTTCAACTTTGCATTTTATTCATAGGCTTTATATATGAATGATTTTTTTAAAAATTAACTTTTGGTTACATGGTGTAGATATGTAATTTTTACGTACTAACCCGCCACCATCTGACAGGCAATCAAATCAAGTTGCCTCTGACTAAAAATAAACAGTCACGTTGCCTAATCAGGAGGGCTGATGGTTGGTGGGGTGTAATGCTTTGCGCTGGCGTTTGACCACTCAGAGCCCTGGCTGTTAGGGATGTCAGAATTTTTATTACTCCGAGCTGACACCACCCCAGACAGAGGAGTTACAGCTGTGGAGCAGGCTACCACAAAGAACATCAACCAAATAAGAATCAACACAAGATCACCCACACACATCCACTCACACCTACGGTCCCTACCGCTTTCCCGGGACACACAAGCTTTTGGGGGGGGGGGAGAAAAGGGGGGTTGTCCACCTCCCCTACGCAACTCTGCTTCAGAGTTCCGATGTTCCTCCAGGGGTTTTCCTGTCCCTTTTGCAACTCTGCTTCGCAGAGTACCCCTCTCCCAGGGGTTCCACCTCCCCTATGCAACTCCGCTTCACAGAGTTCCCGTCCTTGGACAGTGGGAGATGTCCGTGGGCAGCCCGAGCGGCCATCCCGATAACCCGATGGCAACCGACTTCACTCTCGGCCAGTGCCAGGCTGCAACTCGCTTGCTTCCCTGCTCCTGAGGCTCCTGGCATGCTCTTGTGGCCCCAGACGTCCCACTGGCCCCGGTTCACTCCCCAGGTCGGCCGCTGGAAACATAACAATAATCATACCGTCACCTAATGTTTCCCTGTCCGATATCTATTCTATCGAGTTGCAGACAGCATTCAGGTCCTACTTACAGTGACGGTCCCGTGGTCCTCACTCGTGTCGCTGCTTGAGGGTGGGCGCTCGCCCAGCCACTCCTGCTGCTGCCACTGCTGCTTCTGAGTTGTGTGCCCCCACACTGCCGATTCGGGCTCTCTTTTTATAGGGCTGCGCAGCTCATTGTTTGGTCCCTAGGCTAATCCCGTGAGAGGGGTCCGTCTATAAATAGCCTACGTTGCCCTAGAACTGGTTGGCGTGTTCTCTCCCAAACCGGTCTGACCACACTATCTCCAGCTCACGGGTTAGGCTTCACGCACTACGCCACAAACATTAATCAACTTTGCATAGTACATGCTACAAGTTCTTTTGAATCATTGTGAATATCTACTTTGCACCAATTTTAGATTTGAAGCTTTCGTGACTGCAAGGATTCATACTCTTTGGTTTTTCAGTAAAGTCACGTAGGTAACGTAAAATGAAAACAACTAAATTAAATCACGACGTTTCGGAGGCAACACACGCTTCCGTCTTCAGGTGGAACAGTCACAGCAAAATAGCTGTATCAAGTGAAGAGCTCTGAGACACCCGAGATTATATACAGGTTAAGGGTGGGGGGAGGAGCCAGGAAGGGACGTGGGTGGGGGGGAGGGCTAAGTTAAGCCGCCTTTTATGCTGCAGGGGGTTTGGGGGGGAGAGATGCACAAGTACACACAACCCACTGAGAGCAATGGGAATGGCTGTACAATTATAAGGCAGCTAAAGTTTGACTTGGTTTATACATCCTTCCAATGGTTGTTCAATTTAAAACCATCCTCTCGGTTGAAGTTGTGTCTATGTTTGTATACCGGGAGGTTTGCAGAGCACTTTGGTATTGGAGAAAACAATGTCATGAGAACCCGCTGTGTTGAAACAATGATCAGCCACGGCCGAAGAATTTGTTCTGCCGTGTTTCAAATCTGATTTGTGTTCGCGAATTCGGACGGAAATATGTCGTTTCATCACCCCGATATAGCAGTCACCGCAGGTACAACTCAATTTGTAAACACCGGGGTACTATAAGTCAGGAATGACATCCTCTACGGATGGGATCAGATTACGGATTTTGTGTACTGTATTGAACAGGACCTGGATCTTGTGTTTGTTTAGAATTTTGTAAATCTTTTTGGTAACGCCTGTTATGTATGGTAACGTGATGATTTTGATCGGAGTATCAGGTGGTTGTTTCTGTATGGTGGGAGAAGCAGCTTGGCGGATAGTACGGTCAGAGTATCCGTTCATCTTGAGGGCCAGATGTACATGTTTTAATTCACTGGCCAGGTGGTGTTGGTCAGAAATGCAATGAGCCCTATGGTATAATGTTTTGATGAGAGAATTATTTTGAGCCAGGTGGTGGTGGGAATCAGGCTTCAAGTAGGAGTCTGTGTGGGTGGACTTCCTGTAAACAGAATGTCCCAAAGAGCCATCAGTCCTCTCAAACAGAACATCAAAGAATGGCAGCTTGCCATTTTTCTCCACTTCCATGGTGAATTTGATGGATGGGTGTCTGGAATTGATGTGGTCGAAAATGTCATCCACATATCTCTTCCATAGGGAAGGACGAAGGGTGGATGTCTGGATGGCGTCTGATTCAAATTTCTCCATGAAAACATTGGCTATCACTGGTGACAAGGGGGAACCCATAGGGGTACCCTAATTTTGTTTGTAGAAGGTACCATTCCAGGTAAAGTAAGTGTTGGTGAGGCAGTGCCTAACCAGCACAGGTACATCAGGGTTCAGTCCATGTTGGACCAAATCTTCAATTATTGTTATGGTGTCAGGCACTGGGACCAATTGTTTTAAGCTGCACAAAAAAATGTATAGCAATAAAAATGCTGAAGAATTCGCAATACCAAAAATTATTTAAGTTTGGTTTGAGCATTTTAGCACCAGTGATGATAATGGACAGCTCAACTTGTCAAAACTCATTGCACATATAAAATGGCCAGTTATTTTGAGCATGCATATATGCTTCTGGTCTTGCAGATAAGTTGATGAAGCCGGATATGCAACATCCTTTCCAAGGCATCTCCTGCTTTATGAGAACTTATGCTTCTCCACAGAAACGGCTCAGGTTAGTCATCTCAACACGTAATTATGTTTTGTGTTCGTTTTTTGTTTCATGTTGAGGACAACTAAAATAATGAACCATTATTAAAATGTATCTGTATAATCTGATTCTAAAAGTATCACTGTTATCCCATTGTGTTAACAAAATAACTTGAGTCGGAACCAAATAGGTTTTTACCTTGATGAGAATTATTTAACGTGAGATGTCAAATGCAGCTTGTTTAAAGTGTTTTTTTCTCACCTTTGCAGCCCAATTGTCGAGATCAGCAACGAGACTGCACGTTCTTCATCGTCGTCATCCTGTGCATCCATCACCTCTTTAAAGACGACACCCGACACAGACAGTATTGGCCCACAAGCAAAGTCAGCAACACCAGTCCAGTCTAACACCGTTAAGATTTTGTTTGAAGAGGTTACAAAACCAGAAGAGACGGTGGCCACACTGTCAAGCCAATCTTGCATGGACAAAAACGTGTTAATGCCCTCTTCTCTGCCCAGTGCTCCGAGATTGAAACCGGAATCTCAAAGCAGTTTTCAACACTCAGTAGTTGATGAGAATGCAGAAAACCAAGCTATGCACTTGAAGGATAACCTGCTAAAGGAACCACAGCAAATTCAAAGTAAGTCCTAGTATTTTAATTATACAAACTCCAATTTTGCAGCTCATTGAAAATTGGTGCAACCAATGCCCCATATGCATATCGTGGTATAACTTGACATTTTATATTTTTGCCATACAGGTGGATGTATTGTGGAGAGGCCTTGGAACCCATGTCTGATTGAATCTCTGCTCTCACAGCTGAAGACACCTTTAGAGTCTTTACCCAATTTTTTCTGCAGTAATGAATGCATTCCCAAAATAAATCTGACATCTAAACTTCAGCTTGGTAAGTGTGTGTTATATATTGCTTTAATGTCTAATTTGTAAAAAGCTGTTACAAATGTGCATATGATGTACAATTAATCATGCGTGATGTATTGCAGGGCCCACAATGTACCATGTGCAATCCTTAGTGGGGGATGGTGCTTTCGCCAAAGTGTATTGTGCTGTTGCCTCCAAACCTGATGGATTCGATGAGAAAGTTGCATTGAAGGTACTGGAGTTTTCATTTGTTTTTGCAACATTTTCAATAACACATGCTAAAACTGTTTGCTGCTGAAGTAAGGAGAATAAACATTTTCTCTGGTTGTGTTTCTCTTTAGGTTCAGATGCCAGCTCACCCATGGGAGTTTTACATGTGTACCCAGTTGAAGGCACGGTTAAGCCCTGTTAATTTGGCCCTCTTCATTAATGTGAACTCGGAGCATATATACCAAAACGGCAGCATCCTGGTTGGAGAATTGCATACCTGCGGATCACTCCTGGTGAGTACACTCAAGGCTGGATTATGGACCGGGCCAGTGGGGCCAGTGCCCCCGGGGCCACTGACTGCCAGGGGGCCTCCAAGCCTCAGGCCGTGCGCGGTGCGTGGCCCAAGACTTCATAAGGAAGTTGAAGGCCAGGGCCCTCAGTGCGCACAGTGCAAGCTGACCACTAGGCCCCTGGGTGCTTATAGTGTGAGCTAACCACTAGGGCCCCCCAGACCCCTCAGTGTTTACAATGTGAGGGCCCCAAAACATATTGGTGTTTAAAACATAAGCTGACCACTAGGGCTAGCAGACCCCTCGGTGCATACATCGAGCGTAACACCCGGGCCCCTTGTTACATACAGAGCATGCTTAAAACGAGAGCCTCTTGGAGTACATGTGCTTCTGTACAACTGAGCCACTGGTTGGCACGTTACAATATGCTGTGACATGATGCAATATTCACCAACAAGTCAGTTCATTCTGCATAACAGGACAGTTTGAAGGGCATCATTATGGCAAGCCTTTTGTTATTTGACCTACCGTAACTAGCTGTGCCTTTATTTTAGCTAGCTGCCCATTTTCCCTAGTAAGCTGCCCATATGATTCAACTTGTTAACATACATTAGTTAGCTGCCTTTTTGCCAGCTAGCTGCCCTTACAACCAAATTAGCTGCACTAAAAAGCCAACTAGTGAGACCGAGGGCTCGTCGTTTGTTGAGAGCTTAGTTAGCCGTTGACAAATCAATTATTAAAAATACACTGCGGTTTTGTGAAACATTTAAAAAATATGGCAAAAGGTATATTTTAATACACGAACGCATATATGAGACCCAATCCATACTTAAAGATTAAGGAAAACCCCATTATTTTTTTCCATCGACCGATCCACGGAAGTAGATAATGCTAACATTGACATGCAAATTGTCGACAACTCTTAGGTCTTTTTTTCCCCTTCCCCATCGATGGGATGTGGCCTATGTGCATAGTCTCCACCAAGTCATTTCACTGACTTATAAGACACCTTTGGTTCAGCCAATCTAAAAAACGTTATCTTTTGAATTTAAAGCAACATAATTATCTGTGACAGGCAGGTATATAAGACACTAGCTGTACTACCCGGCTTTGCCTGGGACTTGGATTCACCACGGGCGGCCGCCTTTGCTCCCCAGTGGCGATGTTCACACACCACACCAGTTACTCGTTTGAGGCTGAGTCGACCTAGGGGAGGCCCAGGACCGGTTCAAATAATCTTCACCGGCGGTGGCTGTGAGCGGGAATCGAACTCGGGTCGCCGGGTTCGTAGCGCGGCGTGCTAACCACTACGCTACAATGCGTTACGCTTCCACATGCGCGGGTCACATGATAGATTTGACGTCACAGCGCACTTGCCGTGCAACAAATATATGCATTATTGAGCTCCCCTCCCCCCAAAAAATTCAAAAGTGTATTTTTATAATTTTTGCATGGTGTACAGTCTGGAAAGTACCCACATGGCAAATTTCAAGTTTGTTGCATGTCGGAAAGTACACTAAACATTTTTAACAGACACACATTCACAACTTTGCCTTTTATATATATGGAGATTTCTTGATAGGAAAAGCGACAGACAGATGCCTGTTTTCTTTCTTGGTACGCCACAGTCATATATTCAGACTTTTAAAATCTTTTTTTAAAACAACAGCCTTTTTAAAGGCTATTTCAACAATCCTGCCTAAGGGCTATTTTCTAAGAGCCGTTTTAAAGGATTACGGTTATTTTATGTGCTTTCCTATTTTTTTTCTTTTAATCTACTCAAAGCTGCCTTTAGGTACAAGTAGACTATAAAATACTACCACTTGATTGTATTTTCCAACAACAGTATTTGAAGAGTGTTGTCATTAACTAATAATTGAATTAATATATTAATAATAAGTATTGAGGGCTCGGGGTGAGCATTTACATTATGAGACCTCCTTTGCCAGTAACAAGATATAGAAATAGGTTTTACCCTTTTAACTGGCACAAAAACTGACACCTTTATTCAAGGCCCTCAATACTCTGATAGTGCGCTGTTTTTGAGTTGTACGCCTTTTGGCGTCTTCTGGTCCAACACCAGTGGAGACTAGGCTCTAAGAAAAGCCATCTCGGGTGTGGACCAATCAAATTCAAGGACAGTGCATATTATTATCAGAGTTGTCTCTTTTGTTTGCATTTTGACTGCTTGTGTTGTGGTTATTGCAAACATGATGCCTTGAATAAAGGTGTCAGTTTTTGTGCCAGTTAAAAGGGTAAAACCTATTTCTATATCTTGTTACCGGCAAAGGAGGTCTCAATGTAAATGCTCACCCCGAGCCCTCAATACTCTGATAGTGTGCTGTTTTTGAGTTGTACGCCTTTTTGGCGTCTTCTGGTCCAACACCAGTGGAGACTAGGCTCTAAGAAAAGCCGTCCAGGGTGTGGACCAATCAAATTCAAGGACAGTGCATATTATTATCAGAGTTGTCTCTTTTGTTTGCATTTTGACTGCTTGTATTGTGGTTATTGCAAACATGATGCCTTGAATAAAGGCGTCAGTTTTTGTGCCAGTTAAAAGGGTAAAACGTATTTCTATATCTTGTTACTGGCAAAGGAGGTCTCATAAAGTGATCAAGTTCTTGGGTGAAAGAGGATTTGCATTTAGGGGAGATGATGAACGGTTTGGGTCGACCCATAACGGTAATTTCCTTGGCATCCTAGAATTGCTATCACAATTTGACACATTCTTAGCTGAACATATTAAAAAGTTTGGCGGAAAAGGAAGAGGCACAGTGTCCTATTTGTCATCGACAATACGTGAAGAACTCATTGAGCTAATGTGTCAGAAAACTCTCCAAGCAATAGCAAATGATATTCGGGATGACAAATATTTTTCAATAATTGTTGACTCCACCCCAAGCCTGTAATGTTCATATTCTGGTTTGTTAACAGCAGCGGGAAAGCGGTGGAGCAATTTCTGGGCTTTGAGCCAATTGAGAGCCAGCCACACTGGTAAAAGTTTAGCAGACTGTAACTTTGGTGGAGGGCCTTGGGTTGGACCTCTCAAACTGTAGTGGTCAGTCATATGACAATGCAAGCAACATGTCAGGAAAATACAGTGGGCTACAGGTCCACCTGAAATAAATAAAAAAAACCTCTGGTAGAGTGCCTTGCGCACCATATTAACTTAATTAACTTCGTTGGTGTTAACATCTTAGATGGCAGTAGCCCAGAGGCTGACGAGTGTTTTTAACATGTTGCAGTCACACATTTTGCTGTTCATCCACACACAGATGGGGTAAAGTCTTTTGGAAGACGGATATCAGCCTGGCATTAAAATCGTTGTCCAGTACTCTGTGGAGTGCTCAGGCAGAGTCCACCAAGGCACTGTGGAGAAATTACACCCACATTAGAGAGGCCTTCGGTGGTATGTGCAATGATAATGAGAAATGAGATACTCGAATTGAGGCTGCTGGACAATGTGCTAAATTGGACAACTTAGAGATGGTGTTCATGGCACATATCTGGGATGTCATACTTGACCGGTTCCACGCTACAAGCATGCACCTACAGAAAAGTGACATTGACATCTCTAGCAGAACAGCTTTTGTCTTCGTTGAGGGATTTTGTGGCGGGACAGCGAGACCAGTTTGAGGCTTTTGAAAGGGAAGCCTTAAACGTGCCAGGTGTCTCAGTCATATAAACACGATCTTCAGCAAAAGAGGAAATGCAAAACATTTCCATATGAGAGCTCAGAGCCAGGTGTGACACTTGAGGGGAGGGAGAAGTTCGAAATAGAAACATTGTATGTGGTCATTGATAAGCTAGTGGCATGCCTTGAACATCGCTTGAACGCTTACAAGCATTTGACCAGTCTCTTTGGAGTTCTGTTTGTCAGATCAGGTGTCTAACAGTGATGTCATAGTGGAAAAGGTAAATGCACTCTCCACTGCATATCCATCAGACATGAACTTTGCCAACGAACTAATCCAATTCAAGTCTTTCATGTCTGACTCTGAGGGTGAGAAGTGCCCAACTAAATTGCTTGAGACGTTGCAGGCACTTAATCTGCAGTCAGTGTTCCCCAATGTTTTCGTGGCACTTTGGATTTTTATAAGTTTGCCAGTGACAAACTACCAGGGTGAGCGGACATTTTCCATTTTAGGCAGAATAAAAAATGAGCTGCAGAGTAGCATGTGCTCATTTTCACTTATGTCAATAGTCAGACCTTGTCAGACAGCGAGATTTTGACGAGCTCGAAGATGATTTTGCAAGGAGGAAGGCAAGAGCAGGGGGGCCTCCAAAAGACATGTGCCCAGGGGCCTCATGGGACCATGATCCGGCCCTGGTTACACTAAAAAATGCCAGAATTTTCTGACATGAAGGATAATGTGATCTAACCCAAAAACCTTTATTATTAAGGATAACAATATCTATTTTTACATGTTCAAGTGACAAAAATCAAAATGGAATATTTCAATCTTCAATTTTTTCAGGATGTTGCAAATTGGTTGCATCAGCAAACTGCAAAGATTTCCCATCAAGCATTACTGCTCTACATGGCAACCACTATGTTATATGTGGTGGAGCAGCTCCACATGGCAGGCATCATCCATACGGACATCAAGCCGGACAACTTTGTGCTAACTAACAGGTGTGTGTACGCTCTTGATTGTTGCATGAATCGATTTCATACACCAAATTGACAGCTACAGAGAACTGAGAAATATTAAAGCATAGTGCTACAGTGTTTATCAAAACCTTTTGTCATAAATACATTTCAAATAATTCCATGGATATGCAACATGATAATGTAGTAATCTTAAATTGTATGCGTCATTTGTATGTGTTTGTATGCTCCATTACAGGAACAATAGGTGGTCATACAACATTGAAGACTGCCTCTCCTCCAGGCTGGTGCTGATTGACTTTGGCCAGAGCATTGACCTCAGTCTCTTTCCTTCTGGCACGGTCTTCAAAGGCTCCTCAGAAACCTCCGCTTTTCAGTGCATTGAGATGTTGACTGACCAACCATGGAAGTTCCAGGTAAACCACTCTTCAATCTGGTTTCAAATATGTGCTAAACGTTAATCTAGTTTCTCCATAGTTTAAACTAATCATTTGTTTTGTCTTGTAGCCCGATTACTTTGGCATTGCCAGCACAATGCACTGCCTGATTTTTGGAAAGTACATGGAGGTCTACAAAGATGGAGATTTGTGGAAAATGAAAAGTACCTTAAAAAGGTGAGATTGATAATGGTTAAAAGTTTTATGTGTACATATATTGTAATGTGATTTGTTTTTTTCTGAAGCCATTGAAAGTTGCTTTTATTTGCTTGGAAAATTTACACTTACATGAATGCATACTGAATTCCCAAGCATTTTCGTGGAGTATATTTCTGACATGTCAATGTTAACTCCGAGGGATCCATGTCTCTTGCTTGAAAGATGACGTTGAAAAATCTTTTAAACACTCTTAAATGATGCAATAGAATTACATTGCAAAACCCTTAGTACGTAATAAAAATTGGAGTGTAACATCTTTATCATGGGCGATGATGATGATGATGTCTTGCTGACGGGATTGTTCCAGGTGGCACTTTCCCGTGTGGAACCACTTCTTTTTCACGCTGTTGAATGCACGAGACTGCCACTCTACAGACATCTTGGCGGACCTGCGAGCGCACATGCTTCAGTTCATGAAGAATGATGAACGCACCTTTCAGAGCCACCTGATGTCCGTCTGGCGGGACTTCTGTGCCTATCTGAATCAGAAAGTAACGCGCAAGAAATGAAAGAATGTCTTACCTCCGAAACATGTGCCCGCATTAAAGTTACGTCCTCTCAATAAGAGTTATGTTATATCTGTGGACTAGCACCAATACGATAGTGTTCATTTTTGGAACATAGTGATCATTTGGAAGTAAACATGACGGGAGTAAATTTAATGAAATAAAAAAATTCGATTGTCTACTGCTCGATTAAGGTAGCTCGTCCCATACCTATTTTACTGTTCCCCTGAATTCCATGCGTGCTGTTTATTTACCTATATTTCAGTTGAATGTGTCATTGGTTTCACATGTGTGTAATTAATGAATGTTTTTTTACATTTTATAAACAAGCTAAGTGTATGTTAAAATGTTCCTGTTAACACTTTGGTTGTATTCTGATAAAGCCTAAATGTAATTTGCATAAAACCGAAGTATGTGTCCCATTGTTTTTGGTATATGTTTTGAAATGTGGGAGTTTCACACAAGGCAGTGGTTATTGATATTTTAGTTAATGTGGCCCTCAAATCAAAACTGGTGATTTAAGCACCCCCCCCCCCCAGGTTATTATGGCCACAATATAAGATCACGTCCTCTGCAGTGTTAGCAAGGCATTTGTTTCAAGTGCGTTTTCCTGAGCTTTTTCACAGCAATGTGGCACTAAAGTTGCCCGTGCACATTCTAAGTGTATTCTGCACGGTAGCCATTCCACAGCCTGAAAAGGCTTTCATAGATGTATAATCCTGACTTGAGGCGTTGCATGCAATCAACTACAGCTTGTCTAAATTCGCTTCCAGGGCATACTTTTCAATGTGCAGAGCTGTTATGCTGTACATACTTCTACAGTTGTAATTTAGATGTATTTTGATTTTACTCATATACTAATTAAAAAAAACATTGTGGCTGGATTCCTGGCTTGTATGAGCAGTGGTGATGTTAGTGTGTACATCTTCATGATGATGTCACCTGCATCCCCACAGCATTGAACCAGATTCGTGCGTGCAGACGTCAATCCCCCACTCTCCACCTCGGCCGAATGCGTGGGCAGTGCTCGTATAGAAAATTGTAACATGCCCCCAAATGATTAAAGTCTGAAAATGTAACCCGTGTAATACTTTTTGTAGTTGGCTATGATTGTTTGACGCAATTTCAAGATTTTTAAAGAGTTTGCTCAAATAAAACGTTACCATCGTTTTAAGTGTAAACATGGTTTGACTTTAACGTGTATGTGTGGAATGTGCTGTGCTTGTGATAAATTAGCTCTTTTACAATATTTTTTTCATTTAAAAAGTGAGAGCGGGAAGTGCCCGGCTTTGCCCCGGGCGAAAAATATATTTAAAAACTTATCTTAAAAACCTTACATATGCATACACAGATACTAAGCTATTGTGAAAGCCCGGTGGTCCGTTTGTCCATTTCTCCACCAACGAAATTATAAGAGGCTTGCAGAAGTCCAAAAAGTAATAGAAAGTGGGGGGTAAATAGTTGATCTAAAAGGTTTGTGAAAATTGTCGACCCCCCCCCTCAAAAATATATATTTATCCCCCGCGTAGGTACATATACCTACACACCCTACATGCAACAAAGTAGTATCTATTGACTCTAGCATCTACTGACTACAGTAGTATTTACTGAGCCAGTAGTAGCTACTGACTATAGTAGTGTAGTGACTCAACGGCACTACTGGATGCACACACACCCTCACACGTGTGACGTCACTATGCCGGGGAGCGTCATTGCCACACAGGCCTGCACGCACACATGACGTCATCCCGTCCGGAGGCAGGAATGACGTCAGGGCCGGTTCAGGGATCGAAGGGGCCACGGGTGTGGTGTGAGGGCATGGCACTCTGTGTGACCACGACTGGACAAGTGACCGGATCCCAGTGGGGCCGGGGGCCTGGGAGGCACCTTGGGGGGGCATGTGGACATCAGGAAGGCTTCGAGAGGGTTCTCGAAGAGAGGCGTGTCCGGGGTGGGGCCCGGGCACGCCGAGGCCCATATAAGCAGCCTCCTCACGAGGCTGCTCGTGTCAAGAATGAAGATGCATCGTGGAGACGTCCCAAGAAAAGAGTCAAGTCTCCAGTCAGCGTGACCAGCCAGTAGCCCGCCTGGCTGGGTCACGCCAGTTGCATCCGAGAGTCTGTGTTAGAGAGAGAGACGGTGTGTGTTATATAGAGTAGGTCGGTGGACACCACCTTATGTTAACAGTGTTAAGAAAATAATAAATTGTGTTGCCTCCCAAGAAGTCGTGTGTGCACCTAATTGAGCCCATTAAAGCAGCATTTACTGACTAGTAACTACTGACCATAGTATCTATCAAGGGTGGGAAAAACCCGATTTTTTTGCCTGACAAATCAGGTTATTGGTTTTAATGGAATTAAACCCGATTTTGGCGATTAAAACCTGGTTTTATTATCGACGTCTCGTGCACACTTCAATCCTGCTCCTCGTCGTCGTCATCCGCCGCTGCGTCGTCTTCGTCGTCGCTCTCGCTGCTGGACTCGGCGTTGTCGTCGGGCGTCGGGTAGTCGTAGAACGCGTTGAGGTTCGACTTAACGAAGACGAGCTTCTCGACTTGTGTTGTGCGCCAGGCTGTTCCTCAACTTGGAATGGATAAATCCCAGCGTCGAGAAGTTTCGCTCAGACGCAGCAGCGGTCGACGTGGCCATGCTGAACAGTTTGATGGTTGATCTTCTGGAGCGCGGGATAGTCGCTGCCGTCGGTCAGCCACCACTCTAGCGAAGGGGTCTTCCTCCGCTTGGCCAGGAGCTGAAAGCGAAAGGATTTGTGTGTTCTTCTCCTTCGTCGCCGCGATCTTGAACTGTGTGTACTCCCAAGTAGAAGCTGCTCTTTGCGCGGGTCGTCGACTGGCTGGGCGCACTTGGCGGCTGAGCCCGGGACCCGGCCCGAACGCCGCTAATGGGTGCGTGCGACTGAAATCCCGACTTAACTTTAATAAAACCGAATAATACCGGATTTGGGCAGGATCCAGGTGCTCCGGTTTTATATAAAAACCGATTAAAACCCAAATGAATAAAACCGGGCCGTGCCAGCCTTGGTATCTACTTGCCCTACAGTACGATCTACTGACTATTGTTGTAACTACTGACCGTAGTAGTAGTATCTACTGACTCCATAGTAGTAACTACTCACTCTATAGCAGTATCTACTGACTATAGTAGCATCTAATGACTATAGTAGTCTACTGACTAGCAGTATTTACTGAGTTTAGTGGTATATACTGACTGTTTTAGTATCTACTAACTCAATAGTAGTATCTACCAACCCGATAGCAGTATCACAACAGCAGTACATACCGACTGTGGTGGTACCTGCTATCACTACAGCATTGCATGCCGACTGGTGGTTCCTGCGATCACTACAGCAGTGCATACCTACTGTGGTGGTACCTTTTTTCACTACAGCAGTGCATACTGACTGTGGTGGTACCTGCTATCACTACAGCAGTGCATACCGACTGTGGTGGTACCTGTTTCACTACAGCAGTGTATACCGACTGTGATGGGACCTGCTATCATGACAGCAGTGCGTACCGACTGTGGTGGTCCCTGGTATCACTACAGCAGTGCATACCGACTGTGTTGCTACCTGCTTTAACTACAGCAGTGCATACTGACTGGTGGTACCTGCTATCACTACAGCAGTGCATAGTGACTGTGGTGGTACCTGCTATCACTACAGTAGTACATGTTGACTATAGCAGTATATATCGACTATACTACTAACCGGACAGAGTGCCGTCGGGAGGCCTAGTCCCGTGCAGAGCCCCCGGCCTCGCCAAGATTGCCCAGCCGGCCGAGGTGACACCTTGGCAGGCTGGGGGCTGGGCCGCTACCCCCCCCCCCCACCATCCCCAATCAAAGCGCTGTAATGTTAGTATCTACCGACCCTATAATAGTAAGTGCACGCATTGGGGTGGGGGGGTGTGAGAAGAAGACATGACACTTTGATGAATTTACCTCAACGTTGTGTGTATTTTTTTTGCATTTTGAACGCGAATGAGAAATCACCCCCTCCACCGATGACGCGTGTGTATTGCGATGGGCAACCCCGGGCAGTTTTAGAGCTGCGTGAGGTAATAATAAAATAATAATAAATAGCACTACACACACATCGAGTTACACACACACATCGACTCACACCGACTCACACACACATCGACCTACACACACATATGGACTTACACACACATATCGACTAAGACACACACACATGGACTTACACACACACATCGACTCATACATACATAGACTCATACACACATTGTCCTACACACAAACACATATGGACTCACACAGACATCGACTTTAGATAAACAAAAGATCAAAGATCCCTCATATAGCTTTAACAGACTGTAGGGGCAAGTGCTGTTAGCGAGCACCTATGAAGGCCGGAACGGCACACGAGGGGGTGGGTGGCCAGCACCACGCCCGACCGCCTTTGTCTCCCCAGTGGCAATGTTTTTATCCACCGCACCAGGTACTCATTTGAGGCCTGAGTCGACCTAGGGGAGGCCCAGGACCGGTTCAGATAATCGTCACTGGTGTTGGCCGTGAGCGGGAATTGAACCCGGGTTGCCAGGTTCGTAGCGCAGCGTGGCGCTAACCGCTGCACCACCGTTCCCCACGGGCTCCCACACACACACAGACACCCCTATGTAATATGGCCGCCCTCCTGGTGGCCGCGTGTCCCTTCCGAGTTCCCGTAGACGTGCGTGCGTGGGCGGATGTAAAACGCGTTTGCTTTAGGCGCGCACGTGCAACACGTGCTTGTGGGATCCCGCCCTGGGTCGTGCGGCACAGCAACGGCACGGGTCGACCGGGGCGGGGGGGTCTCATTTGACGCGGATTTGAAAGCGTTACAAAAATAACAACAGAATCAAGTTGTTCCTGCTCGAGTCTGGACGCTGAAATGAAGGCGCTTTCCGCGTTCGCCGTGTACAAGCCGACAGCGGTAAGGGTTTTTTTTGTTAGTTTAATCGCACGTTTCTGTAATGTCGTTTTCCCACAGAGACGTACTGTACAGGCTTCACTAATAACAATAGTGTTATGAATAGGCGGGGGCGGTTCTTGCAATCTACATAAACAGGCAGCAGTGCCTGACCTCCATCGGGGTTCACACAAACATTAACACGGCTAAGGAACCGCTTTGGGGCAACGTTGGCCCACTAAATTTGGCGTGACTTTTCGACTGTAAAATAGCAAGATCCAGCGGAAAGGTTATTTGTCCCGTTCGTGAATGGCATACGTACTTGTAGGTTATACAGTGATTTGGGATTCGCAAGTTCCTTTTCGCGGAATTAATTGGGGTGAAGTATGGTAAACCGAAAATAACCACCACGGCGTCGGGTGCGGGAGGCCCTCATCCAGAGCAGCGGATTGACAAAACGACGGTAAACACCGTACACTCGAGGCTGAACAGAGAACCGTGAAGTACCGAGGTGTTGTATTTTATATCTGATATTAATCCGATGAACGGTAACCGTGTGTACGTCGTCGACTGCCCTGAATCCAGCTTGCGCACGTGGTCGGTTGGTCAAAGTGAACAATTGGGGCGAATGGGGCTCGAATTCCTTCAGTTTTGTCGGCATTTTTGAAAATAATGATTGCAGTGTAATTATTTGATCGAGGTTTTTTTTACACGTGTAAATATTTTGTCAGTAATTGGTTCACTTTGATGTCAAAGTAAATGTGTGCTCAAATGAGCACCGAGGTAGTGTTTTTCTCCTGTGTACAGAGTTTAGCCAGTAGTGGAAATTCCACTATAATATGGCGGGGGTGAGTCTTGTCCATCGGACAACCACCGTTGGTTCTCCCCACGAGTTCCTACTCTTTTTATCGACCCCAGCGAGATGATTGGTTGAGCCAACCTCCAACCAGGATTTGAACTTCACAGTCTGATAATGTCCACCGTTTCACAACCTGGCCCAGGAGCTTGCATAGATAGAAATGGGACATAGATGTTGTTTGGAATTGTGCGTGTGTGTGCAGAAACCAAAAGCAGTCACCAGGAGCCCATTAAATAACAGGGATGTCGGTGCGAAGCGTAAGTCGGCCATGAAAAAACAGCTTCGCCAGGGTTTGACCAATGAGGTGATGAGAAAAGCCAAAGATAAGAGGCGAGGGATGAACGCCAAGACGAAAGGAGGACGCAACTTGAAGCAGCAAAAGGCCACCAACGATATTGCAATGGAGGCATGCTCCGAGGTGCCAGAAGGATGTGCAGCTGTTCAGGTGGAGGAGGAATCAGGTGCTGAAGGGAGACAGCAGGATCTGGTGAGGCTTGTTGTTATCTGCACTAATTGTGTTGACCTTGCCCCCTCTCGAATACAATAGTGCTGTTATATTTTGCACGTGCATGATTGAGAAGTGTGGTATTTATGAAATTTTTAAAATCAAAGTTTGTTAATGGATGATGATGATGAATGGAGTCATGATTAAAGCCTCCAAAGGCTATACTCTTACACGTGTTTGAAGGTTGCAGACGCAAACAGGCAGGTGATGGAGATGAGAAGAAAAGCAGTGGGAGGGGCTTGGCAGGTGAAAGAAGCAGAGAAGAATATGACGAGGTCCCTATCATCACTCCTCGGCTCACTGGACCTTGTGCAGAACAGCCGAAAGCGAGCAGAGCAGCTGTTCCAATGGCTCATCAAGCCCTTCCCAAGCAAACAATTCTTCAGGTGAATTTACCTTTCCATTTGATTCAGTCATGAAAACATAACGTCATGTAATGCGTTAAATGGCCGTGTTCTCTTTTCATGGCTTATCGGGGTACATTTCTGCTTTGAAGTTGTCATTGGCGTTTGTTTCTTTGCTGAAGCAAAGAATTGCATTGCAGGACATTTTAAATGTCAAATGCATTTTGTTCTTATGCAGAAAACAGTGGGAAAAGCACCCCACCTTGCTACAGCGGCATGAACCGGACTACTACCAAGGCCTGTTTTCCACCACAGAGTTTGACCGAATTTTGCGAGAGGTACGACCCAGACCAAGAGATGTAGTCTTGTCGTTGGTGAAATAAAAAGTGTTCCTGTCTGGTGATCCACTTCGTGTTAAAATGGCTTATTTTGTGAGCATATGATATCAAGTATTTTTCACATTCTCTGGGAAATTATAAATTACGTTAATTGAATTTCACGGGTCATCATCGTTGTGTGTTCTTAGAGTTATGCTCATTCGCTATTCCTACATATGGCTGACACATCTGAATAAAAATTGCAGCAGAACTGTATACATATGTTGGTAAAAGGCTGGTCGTATGTGTATTAAACACACTGTGTGAGCCCAGCTTTGAGAAGCAACTGCCGCCCTTGTTTCACAGGAAGTAGTTAATTTTGGGGTGAACCTGGACGTGACTTCGTACAGAGACGATGTGAGGGAGACCCACAACCCACCCGGTCGTGCACTGCCCTCTGTAGTGTGGGACTTTTACCAGGCGAGTACCTCCATTCACAGCAGCAGTGTAATGTGGCCTCAATCCCTCGCTTTGTATTCATTCTTAAGCTTACGATAAAATGTATGTATTTGATGGGTTCGCATGATCTCTGAAGCCACTAGCGGCCTCTACATTAACCACATTGTAACAATAATAATTGATTGCTTGGGGGGTGGGATAAATCATTACATATTTAATTAACTGGTCAAACAAAATCCGTATGTAGTGTAGCTCTCATTTAAATAAGAATATTATTTCACGTTATGTAATTTAACAAGACGGAAAAGATTACAAGTCAACATTTAATTTCGGGCATAAACATTCTGAGCTATTGTTATTGCTGCAGTTATTTGTGAGTAATTTTGTTGTAATGGAGAATTTTTTTTGTGTGCAGAATGGCTGCTCCCTGAGGCTGTTAAATCCCCAGTCGTTCTCCCTTGCCATCTGGAAAGTGCTGTCGATTCTGCAGGAGAAGTTTGGCAGCATGGCTGGTGCCAATGTGTGAGTCAATGCGTGTTGCTGCTTCATTGCACGAGATATAATTACACCGATATTTTTTGTGAAATTAACGGGTTCCACACTTCCTATTGGAGTAGATTTAAAAATTGCAGATGACCATGTTGCTATTGCAGTTCATCATGTGTGAGTGTCAGATGGTGTATTACACATTTGCTGTGACTGGCTCACTGTATATCCTGTACATTTAAAGTGCTTAATTGTTCATCAAGAAGCAAATGGCTTTGTCTGCGTCTTAGTTCCTGCCTTCATCACACACGAGTGGTGATAAATTACAACCCTTTTTCAATCCACTGTTGGATGAAGGCCTCCCCATAACGTTTTGGTCATGTGAGTTATAGATATTGTTTGATCATATCACCATGTTCATTGTTGTAGGTTTGGTGAATGGTGGGGATGGTGAAGGAATGGTTTGGATATTTGCCTTTGCTGGGAGCCAAAACTCATGCCCCTCTATCTTATACTCATTGTTGATTAAAATTCATAGAGCTGTAATTTTAGCAAGTGAAATTACTGTTAATATTGAACTGTACCTTTCATATATTGTTGGTGTGGACGGCTTTGTTTTTGCAGGTACCTGACTCCGCCAGGCACCCAGGGCTTTGCCCCACATTATGATGACATCGAAGCCTTTGTGTTGCAGCTGGAGGGGAAGAAGCACTGGCGCGTGTATAATCCCAGGTACAAACCAATTTTCCTCTTCCTATGAAAGGTTAAACTTCGCATAATGCCCCTTGCAATGAAGTGTGAATAATGGAGTGATAGAAACAAATCTTGTGTCAACACAGTAATTTCACTTGTATTATAATTATGGTGATCATCAACATTCACACTGCATTGGTTAATTATAGGGTTTTTCCCCTTTTTTTCCGGCAGCAAAACTGAAACCTTTTTACAAGGATTCATGTCTGCATTAACCACAATACCTGCAGTCAAAATGCAAACAAAAAAAACATACTATGATAATATATGCATTGTCCTTGATACTGATTGGTCCACATCAAGGGACGGCTTTCTTTTGAATTGGTGCTCGACCAGATTATGCCATCTGGTCGAGCACCAATTGGGTCGAGGCTCAAAAGAAAGCTGTCCCTTGGTGTGGACCAATCAGTTTCAAGGACAATGCATATATTATCATAGTATGTTTTTTTTGTTTGCATTTTGACTGCAGGTATTGTGGTACTGGTAGGAACGAAGTTGTAAACTGAGTGTACCAGCCTGCAATAGATTAATGTGTCCATCCGTCCGTCCCCTTTCAATACTTTAACGAAGTGAAATCTTGTGCTGTTGGGTGTAAAATCAGCAATAGACAGCGCAGAGACTTGATATGTCTTATTGCACCCAACATTTGGAAGTAACAATGTCATAAAATTGCGCAAAATTCCAATGTTCCTACCAGCCCACCCTGCAGGGACCTGTTTAATGCGGGCATGAATCCTTGTAAAAAGGTTTCAGTTTTGTTGCCAGAAAAAAGGGGAAAAACCCTATTATCACATTTTGGTACTGGCAAAGGAGGTCTAATGATGACTGCATTGGTTTTCAAGTTATTTTTTTTTAGCCAGGTGAGAACTCAAGAGACCAGGAAAATCTCATGTGCAAGAGTGACCTGGGGCATTAGGCTGCCAGACAGGGGAAAAGTTTGCAATGTATAGGCTGAAATAAGTAATTTGCTGGTTATTTTTACATTTTGCAAATTTATATCATGACTAGCACACAGTTTCCCACTCTTGCTCATGAAATCAGTGAATCTTTAACATCCATTGTAAAGCAAGACAGGCTTGTATTGTAAACGGTTATTACTCTTGCAGCAGAAAACAGTGGTCACTGGAGCCTAACTGTGAATCTGCAATTAGCGGCGAATGCACTCACTCGGCCATGTCACCGTCTTTCAGATTTTAGATTTGTTTTTGGATTATATGGCGTGTTGTTTGGATGTCATGCGGAAAAACATGCATTACAGCCCAAAGACACAAGGGAGGTTAATATTTGACGAATTAATGGAAAAAGTAAATTTGGTTTACATCACACAATGCCAGAGATTGAATTGATTTAAAAACTGCTGGGAATTATTTCCAAATTGTGATAGTTGGTCTTCAGATACGGTATGCAATTTATATGTTTCTAACCTTACATTTGAAAAATTATTGTCTAGGTGTAAAGAGGAAACGCTCCCAAGATTTTCAAGCCGTAAGTCCATGAAACACACCCACTGCATAATCATTTAAAATCAAAACCCGTAATGTTTACTGGTTAATTCAACATATATGTTTTAATAACGCCCCTATTAAAGTTTAGTTTAGTTCTTAAAAAATGTGTTTGTTCGTGGTTTTCATGAGTGCTCAATACACGTGAGTAGAAACGTCTGATATTGTTTATTATTTTGTCAAAGCCATTGCAGACTTGTGTACAATTATCTCTTGTTTTGATAAAACATTTGCAAAAATGCCTCCTCCCTCATACCCACACTCCATGCTGCTCATGTTTTCTCTGTTTTGAGTCTCTATTCCAGAGGTCACCGGTTCCATCTTCTAGCGCAGCGGTTGAAACAATGGACATGTTTCTTAAATCCCCCTGATTCTGTCCACCTAGTATTATAAGATGTTAGTTGATTGTTAGTGAGCCTGTGGTGGAATGAAGTGTGGTATACTCCCAAGTCGAAGAGCATGCCAAAAGAGATGTATGTTAAACTTCTTTTGCACTGTATGTAGCCAACCGTGCTAATCGGAGGTGTGGGGGAAGGAAAACAAACTAAACACAAAAAAGCAAAATACCCTGTAGTAGGGCTCTATTGAGCTTCCTCGAGTGGATGCCCTTCCACAAGCAGTGGCATGAACAAGCAGTTGCAGGGCTGCACCTTGACCTTTTGCCATTGTGTCTGCACCGTCGATGATGATTCATAGCCAACTACAGCAGCGCTGATGTGGGAGCACCCATCCTGGACGTGGTGCTGGAGGCAGGCGACGTGATCTACTTTCCGCGTGGGTTTGTGCATCAGGCCGCCTGCCTGCCCGATGTGCACTCCCTGCACCTCACTCTCTCTACCTTCCAGAGAAACTGCTTCGGTGACCTGCTCGAGAAGGTGCAATCACGCACGCACGCTCGCTCTATTCTTCCGGCTTGCAACCGACTCCTGCTGATGTTTTTTTAAAAGTAATTTCTGGAGGGGATTTGGCACGTGTTGTGTCGTGGAGACGGTAAGAGGAATACATGGATCCGAGAAAAACAATGGAAATTGGAGACATTGACTGTTAATAAAAAAATAAGTGGGTTTAATCAGTGCAAATTGCTAGAAGGGACGATGGCCAGTGGGTGAGGTTTGTGATGGAATGGCCATGAAGAGAGGGGAACATGCCTGAGAGAACAAAAGCGCAAGGTTAGAGCGATGAGTTCAGCTCATATCCAGGACCGATATGGATTATGGCAGCACAGAACTACGCGGATTCGTGATGACACTGGAAGCCCTTCATCGAGGAGTGGATAAACCATGGGCTTTGATAATAATAATATAGATGTGAATTTTACTTCAGAATGGAATCTTTTCAGAGTAGGCTACTGTGTGTAGTAGTCTTTGTAGCTCTATCTCAATTTCAGACAATTACCTGGAACTTAATCATATAGAGTCCTTTGTTTACAAGGTAGACAGATCTTAATCACAATAACTTGATTGCATAGTTTCTTCAGTTTTAGTTTTTTTTATGGAATTGATCAGAAGCAGAGCGAATATTGGACAATTGTATTACATACATGGTCATTAGTTGAAGACTTGCAACAAATAAAATGCATTAATACACACTTTTGTATGCAAGAGTGTTTGCAGTGTCTTTGTTCCGTATAAATGAGAAAGAACCTGCTAATGTTTTCAACTCTTGCACACAGATAATGCCGGCTGCTCTTCAGACAGCTATTGAGGAGGATGTCGCATTCCGGGAGGGACTACCTCTTGACTATCTGGATTATATGGGCGTGCAGAATTCCGAGACGGTACGGCAATAGCACGTGGATATTTGACATTGCATCACACACACACACAATGTTATAGCTCTACGTGATTGCCATGTCTTTGGTGGAATGACACTTGTATTTGTCACTGTCGTTTTGCTGTGCACCTTCCTGTAGGAGGACCCACGAAGAGCTTCCTTCCTCCAGAAGGTGGACAAGCTGATCCGCAAAGTGGCGGACTATGCCCCAGTGGATGCCGCTGTTGACCAGAAGGCCAAAGATTTAATTCACGACTGTCTGCCGCCAGTGTACACAGCAGGTGCGAATAAAGCATTTCCACTGGCAAATCCACGACCAAAGCACGGGTTGCATCATAATATCTTAACATTTTGTGGTGAGGATCGAAAAATGGCATCGACGCTGGTACAAATGCAAGTGATTTAGAAGTTAGGTGGCTGGGTAACTCAAAGGTCAGAGCAGTGAGCTGGAATTCCTGAGATCTTGGCAGCTGCCTGTGATATTGTCTCAGCCGGGTCACCAGTGGTTGCACGAAAAAGCCATCCTATTACATTTAGCTGCGCACTTGATGTGGAATTGCAGCTCAAAGAATATTGGTTTTACTGCCGTGCGATGAACATTCCGCTTATAGGGCAGAGTAGGTAGTAAAACGTGCTGCCCCCTACTGCGTTTACCAGACGGTATGTTATATTCCTTTCCATGAGTCGTTCTAGCACACAAAGGTGCACTGGTCTGAGAGTTTCAAATTTATTATTTATCTCATCACGTGATGCTGATAGTATAATCGGGAAAACATTTGGGGAAAGATTTAAAAAAAACGTCAGTCAGCGGATAATATTCCCACCTTGTGCTTACATGCGCAGTCTCGCCTGGTTTCCTTACAGAGGAGAAGGCATGCAGTGTGCACGGCGCACCTGTGAGGTGTGTCAATGGCAAGATTCACGACCTACTCATCAACGTTGACGGAAACACACAGATAAGGCTGCTCCGCGCCGGGGTCTGCAGGTCTCTTCTTTTTTTTTACAATTGATCAGTCTCATTGTGTTCACTCGATTTACTACTGCAGTTTTTATATGTTACGAATGTTCCCGTGAGGCCATTATAGTTCTACATAATCTGCACGTGATTAAGGATGTTTTGTGTGCCGGTCCCAGGCTGTGCAGCGAAGAAGGGAAAGTCAATCTGTATTACACCGTGGAGAACTCTCGCACGTACCACAAGGAGGAGCCCAAGTGCATTGAAATTGACGATTATGTAAGTATGTTGAAAAGTGGTATTCCTGGCCAGCACAGTTGTAGTCATTGTGGTGAAGCCGTGCATCGCCTTGTAGTTCAGCACTATCCAACTGTATGCGTACATCTTTTTTTTTAAATGCCAATTGTACGTGATATTCTGTGCATCTGTCACTTGTGAATGTGCATAGAATGTGGAGGCCGTGGAACACCTGATTCATAGCTACCCAAAGTTTGTGACTGTGGATAGCCTGCCCTGTCCTGCCATCGAAGAAAAGGTAGGCGCTCTCTCATTAGCCCTGCCTCAATATCGTTTCAGTGAATTTTTTTTATAATTCGATAGAATTTTTGCAAACTTGTTTCATGGCTTTAGATTTTGGTGGATGACAACAGTGGTATAAGGCTTTGACCAGCGTGAAGATGAATATTTTATGACAGTGGAACATGTGCATAGCTATTATAATGCTGTCAGAAATTTGTGCCTAGAGAAATGTTACTGAAAGTATGTATGTGCATATTCTTGGGTCTTCCGGTGACGCCGCGTAGATTAATTAGGTGACTTTACCGAAAGACCCAAGAATAGATTTGAAGTTTTCGTGACTGCAGGGATCCATACTCTTTGGTTCTTTCGGTAAAGTCACGTGTCACATGTGGTTGTCACACCTGATGACGGACGCTTGTGTTGCGCCCGAAACGTCGTGATTTAATTGATTTAATCTTATACCTACGTGACTTTACCGAAAGAACCGGAGAGTATAGACCCAAGAATATGAATTCCTGCAATCACGAAAGCTTTAAGTCAAAATGTATGTATGTGCATGCTTGTGGACTATTGGTATCGTTATTTGTTCAATGAAAAATGATTTCCTGTTTATTTGCAGTGCAATCTGACCGTGGACCTATTTGAAAAGGGACTCTTAACCTTCAAGGAGCCACTGAAATCAGCATAAATACAGCTTTTAAAAGACGTTCAACCCACACTCATTTGTCAAAAAAAATATCCAATCTGTTTTACTATAACAATGGATGCTTGTTTTATAAGTACAATATTCTATAAGTACAATATCATGAGTATAAACCACTGGTAATATACTGCTAATCTCAACACCTTGGATCTTGTGGTTGTGATAAACAGTGGAGAATACAAACTGGGCCCAGTGGTGTAAATAAACCATTATTTATTTCATTCAGGAATACGATTTGACCGCCAACACCTTGTGTAACATTAAACTGTTCTTTTTAATTTGTACGAATAATGAAAATCTGCATTTGTCAAATTCCACCAAAACTGAATGTGGCACACCTCACCACACATTGGAATTATACTTTTGTTTGTAGTACATTGTGAGGTAGATTTTTAAAAATGAGAGAAAATAAACTCCAGCAATACTACAACAGGGTTAATCATTATAGACCCCGCCAAGTCCGTTAAAAACCGCAAGCTTTCGACGTATGGCCGGCCCACTACATTAGCATGCTGCTCGAGCAATGAATGTGGTCACGTGCTGCTGCTGCCGCTGCATGCAGCATGGCTTGCCAGGATACTCCTCCGCTTCTTCTCATAGGAGCTGCTCGTATTCATGTAGTCTGTCCATGCGGTGGGCAGGATGCCCACCAGAAACAACATGGCCCTCTCCACGAATGAGCACACAAGGTAGCAGGCACTTGGGTCACTCGCCGTAAGCGCCTCAACGATTGCGTCGATCACCAGGCCGGTGTCTCTATTTTTGAAGGCACCCATTTCACGTGCCGCAGCCCAGTAGGTGTCGATATATTCGAGGGTGAACTGTGCCTTCTGGCACTCTGTGAGGTTGTTGTAAATGCTCTTGGAGTCCATGTTCTGCAATATCTTTGTTTGGCGAAGGAAGCTCCCAGGCTCTATAAATATCACCTGTTGATAAAAAAAAATAATGCACGTTAAACTGGCATACCAACGGAATTATTCGTTGGGGAATTTATGACCAGTGTTGTAAAGTGTAGTCGAACGTCCTTCAGTCTGCCAGTGGATTGACTGTTTATTCAAAATAAAATTTGAAAAACACTGCAGATAATTTTGTGAATAGAATATTTGCAATTACAGTAAAACCTTGGATTGCGAGTAACTTGGTCTGCGAGTATTTTACAAGACGAGCAAATTTTTTAAAGAAAAATTTATTTGATAAACGAGCGAGGTCTTGCAATACGAGTAGTGTACGTATACGCTTTGTCTACCGAGCGTCACGTGATCACAACTGATATACGAGTGCTTTGATATACGAAATTGTGGTTTTACACCTGCATGATAAAAATATGCATCATGAAATAATTGATGTATTTTCAATGTCACGTATGCTAATTTTCGTCTCGTCAGTGTCTCTCAAATCATCCGCATGTGTTGGTGAAGGAAAACTTTAAGTCTGGAACCCTTGCACGTGACTTTAATGCGCCCCAAATGTTACACTTTTTAAAAAGCGGTCTTCACCTTAACGTCCCACTTTTGCATTTCAAGTCGCAGGCAGGTTGAGAAGATCTCCACACCGCTCTTGGTGATGCAGTAGCTGCTGGTGAACGCGGAAGGAAGTCTGGCTGCGATGCTCGATATGTTTACAATTCGCCCTGCATCACGCGCGCAACGTCGGACGTGGAAATGCGAAGGAAAAATTATTGAAAGCGTTTTAATTTCTCATCCGATGCAGTGGTCCCCCGGTTGGCGATATTAATTGGTTCCACGAAAACCATCGTTAATTGAAATTATCGTTGATTGAATACAGGGAATACATGTTAAAGGATTAATTTGTTCCAAGGCGATCGGAAATTTGACATTTTTCACCCAGAAAACATAGTTTCTAATATTTAAACATGCTTATTTTAATCAACGTTATACAGACATTAAAGCATTAATATTAATAGAAACATCGATAAATAATAGAATAGAAAGGTGCATAAATATAGCATAAAATAAAAGTCTTACCATTGGCTAAATAAAGCTAGCCAGTTGCTCAAAACGCTCATAAGGGTGTTGCTGTTTGGCTGAGGTGTGCCGAATCCACATAGGCGCTCTCCGATTGGCCGAAATTGTCAGCGGTTTGCTATATTGTAAAGATATCGTTAATCGAAGATGTATCAAATCTTGACTTGAAGCTTTCGTGACTGCAGGAATTAATATTCTTTGGGTATTTCGGTAAAGTCACGTAGATAGAGTCAAAGAAAATAACTACGACGTTTCGACCGCAACACAAGCTGTCATCAGGAAAAGGGGGTTAGCCTCTAAAGGCAAACTGTTTATGAAGGTTTAGAGATGGGCGTAGCCCAAGTGTGTCGGCAGCATGGGCGGGGTGCTAATTTTAATGTACCCCGTCCATGCTGCTGACACTTGGGCTACGCCCATTTTCAACCTTTATAAACAGTTTGCCTTTAGAGGCTATAACCCCCTTTCCCTGATGACGACCGCTTGTGTTGCGATCGAAACGTAGTTCTTTTCTTTGAACCTATCTACGTGACTTTACCGAAAGACCCAAATAAAATTATAAAACATTAATTTAATGTGATGCGTGCATCAATTGCATTTCAGCTTTGTAATGAATTTAAATATTGCCTTGGCCGTGTGTTTTGGGTCATTGTCATGCTGGAATACCCATCCACGACCCATTTTCAATGCCCTGGCTGAGGGAAGGAGGTTCTCAACCAAGATTTGACGGTACATGGCACCGTCCATCGTCCCTTTGATGCAGTGAAGTTGTCCTGTCCCCTTAGCAGAAAAACACCCCCAAAGCATAATGTTTCCACCTCCATGTTTGATGGTAGGGATGGTGTTCTTGGGGTCATAGGCAGCATTCCTCCTCCAAACACGGCAAGTTGAGTTGATGCCAAAAGAGCTCCATTTTGGTCTCATCTGACCACAACACTTTCACCCAGTTGTCCTCTGAATCATTCGGATGTTCATTGGCAAACTTTAGACGGGCATGTATATGTGCTTTCTTGAGCAGGGGGACCTTGTGGGCGCTGCAGGATTTTAGTCCTTCACGGCGTAGTGTGTTACCAATTGTTTTCTTGGTGACTGGTCTTAGCTGCCTTGAGATCATTGACAAGATCCTCCTGTGTAGTTCTGGCCTGATTCCTCACCGTTCTCATGATCATTGCAACTCCACGAGGTGAGATCTTGCATGGAGCCCCAGGCCGAGGGAGATTGACAGTTCTTTTGTGTTTCTTCCATTTGCGAATAATCGCAGCAACTGTTGTCACCTTCTCACCAAGCTGCTTGGCAATGGTCTTGTAGCCCATTCCAGCCTTGTGTAGGTCTACAATCTTGTCCCTGACATCCTTGGAGAGCTCTTTGGTCTTGGCCATGGTGGAGAGTTTGGAATCTGATTGATTGCTTCTGTGGACAGGTGTCTTTCATAAAGGTTTTTGGGTTAGATCGCGTTATTTGTAAATGTGTCGTAACCCTCCACCACCCGACACAGCCAAACAGTAAAAAATGTGTCACGTTTACAAAGGACAAATAGTTCACTACTTTAGCCCACCGGTGTGTTGAATAGTGAATCAACACATCATTTAAAATTTGAGTACGACGTTTCCCTGGTAATTACATCCAGCTTCGGGCAATTTGCCAGAATGGTAAAGCCCTCACTTGCTCCCGGTCTTAAATAGAGCAGCAGGGTGACGTCATCATTTAACGTGTTCAGGTGCAGCGATTTTAGGCGGAGGGGGGGGGTATTGTAATTATATAATCGATTGGTAATCAGTCAATGGTTATGATTAGTAATGAGTTGTAGGTGTCTTTTATACAGGCAACAAGATGAGATTAAGAGCACTCCCTTTAAGAGTGCTCCTAATCTCAGCTCGTTATCTGTATAAAAGACACCTGGGAGCCAGAAACCTTTCTGATTGAGAGGGGGTCAAATGCTTATTTCCCTTATTAAAATGCAAATCAATTTATAACATTTTTGACATGCGTTTTTCTGGATTTTTTTGTTATTCTGTCTCTCACTGTTCAAATAAACCTACCATTAAAATTATAGACTGATCATTTCTTTGTCAGTGGGCAAACGTACAAAATCAGCAGGGGATCAAATACTTTTTTCCCTCACTGTACATACGGCTTGCCCATATGGGCGACGAAGATGAGCACGACATTTAACTAACCCAATCCATAAATCAAATGCTGTCCATTTGGTGTACGTCAATCATCACCAACTAATCTGAACATGCCATGTTGTCTTCTTTGGTATGGATATTTATTGAGTTGCCACAAAAGATTGATGTTTAAGATGTAAAGTGCCCCTGGTGGCTTCCAGGCGCATAAAGTGAATCCCACTCGTGCACTTGGAGAATGTTCACAGTGGATAGTTAATGATATGTTTACACTTTGAGAGTGCATTGCATTTGGCCGATTTTTTTTTTAAATGATGCAAGGTAGCCAATTATGTGGCGATGGCTCGATGGTGGGGCCTTCCATGACCTGCTTATTCAAGATGATGGCGTTCTCGCAATCTTGCTTCTACCAATCTTCGATGCTGCCTGGATGAGTCTGCCTTGTTTCAGAATGGCAGTGTGGTGCGTTCAGTGGTGAGCAGCATATGGTCCGTGGTGTCGAGGGAGTGTCATGTCACCCGTCTGTAGGAATCTGCTGGCTGCTCGGTACATAATTTGAGTACTGTATAAGTTTGATACATGCTTGCATACACATGTATACAAACTTGAAAAAAACATTTAAACAAGATTACAAAGTTGAATGTATTTACATTGTCTTATCACGAAACACTGGTAAGGCACAGTGCCGTGAGAATAGCTAATACACAAGCATAAACGGTACAGAATAGAGTTAATCAAAGGTCACCTTTGTTGGCCTTTATGAGTGGCAAGAAGGCCAGTGTGGTACGGATGGTGCCCCACAGGTTCACGTCGGCCACTCGCTGGTACGAGTTCATGTTGGACATCTCCACTTCGCCCATCTGTGCAATGCCTGCGTTGTTCACTACGGCCCACAGGTCTGAAATCGATGGAAACAAATGACAAATACTTTACTCAAGTTTTCTGGTTCAAAAACAAGTAGCTGCGTTATAACACAACTACAGAACAGAAATGACTTAGGTATGCAACGTGTCACAATGTGCATAATTTGGATGATTTGGATTACAGTAGCTTCACTCATACTTGTACTGACGTGGTTAACAGTTGAATTGTAATGCACTAGTGGTATTGCTATTATTGACAATTCTGTATAGGAAAAAATATAGATTTTTTTTAACTGACCTGAACTTAATGTTTTATTTTTTACCAGGTTTTAATTTGCACAAAAACAATGGCTTGCACGTGTTGCAATCTTTGCAGTGAAGGCACTCCTTAATGGAGCCAGTGTGCTGATACCTCTGTTCGGTCACTTTGTGCCCTAAGATAACTGCTCGTTTTGGAAATCGACACCACAATCACACGTACGGTGGTACTGTGATAACTGGACCACGTTACGTTATGGTTTATTTAACAGTACTGTAGTACTCCCATGGCTAAATATGCAGTGGCCTATAATCACGTAAAAGCACTCATTTCAGAAGCGGACTGAAGTACAGAATTGCCTAAACAGCCTCCGTGACCGACACGTGGATGACGTGCAGGCCATTCGACAGTGGATAGATAACGAGCTGTAAAATATACATTATACAATGGACTGCACTTTGGTCTGTTAGTAGATAGACCAGGAACAAAACATCTTGCACAATGCATATTGAAACGATTTGTCCACAGTTGAGTACAGTACTGAAGTCTGAAAACATTTCGCATTTAAAAGGCTTAGCTTGTTTAAACGCACAGTTGTGATCAAGAAGTCTTGCGACACCCAATCTATTGACCCCTACCGAAAGAACCAAGAAGATGAATCCCTGCAGTCACGAAAGCTTTAAATCGAAACCCTAACATGTTTTTTGCTTGGCATGTTATTTTCTGTTTTGAATAAACCTTACTTTAAAAAAAAAACGCAATAAAGAGGGTTTGTTTGTTAGATCGCGTAAAAAAACCTTACTAATTGGCTGTGTTGGGTGGTGGCGGGTTTAACGATACATCTACGAGTTCTAACCTCCCCCTGCCACCCCAAAAAAAACTTAATTATTGGTCGCGAAAGCCTACGTGTTCAACGTACTTTAAAAACAATATTCCGTTTTGGAGAATTCAATGGGGGGGGGGGGGGTCACAAAGCATGTGGACCACCCTACAGTTATGATCGGTGAAAAAGTTGACAACCATTCTGCCCAAGCCTCGTCCTGTGTCCACCCACCCGCGCTCGGCCGCACCTCACCTGCCTGCCGACCCATGCGGGTGACGGCTGCACGAGCCTCCTGCACCTGCTCGTCGCTCGTGACATCAAAGGGCAGGACGCGCAGGCGGTCGCTGCTCTTGCTCGCGAGCTCCCGGGCCCCTTCTCCGTCTGGCTGCAGGCAGCCGGCCAGCACCCGGACTCCCATGCCGTCCAGACGCCTCGCCAGCTCGAAGCCGAAGCCGCTGTCGCAGCCCGTGATGAGCACCGCCCGGCCGCGCAGGAGGACGCGGGGAGCGCGGGTGAGGACCGAGGAGTTCACCACGAGGATTGTTACGCGCACGAGGAGGGCGATCGCCACCAGCAGCATTAGCGTACTCGACCAGCTCAACATCCAGATGCCTGCAGATGCTGCGGCCGCGATGGCGGTCAGCCACAAGCTGTTTCCCGTCATCCTTGTGTCTTTCGAGAGTCAACACGAACTGACTCTTGAGAGGGTTTCCGACGTTGTTTCGGGATGGCTTCTGAATGCGCAACCGTCGCAAAGTGCCCTTGTACGAGAAAACGTCCTTCTCTCTTTTGGTCGAAGTGAGGAATGCGCTTTGGGTGGGTGGGTTTCGTAATCGCGTGGAATCTCCCAACTCAAACAGTGGGGTTCTGTATGCAGGGGTGTTTTCATTTAATTTTCGTTCGCTCCCAGCTTATAAAATGCCCTCGAGAGTATCTGCCATGAGCCACTTTTAAAAAGTAAGTTAGTAGAAGTATAAATTTTGATTTAAAGCTTTCGTGACTGCAGGGATTCATATTCTTGCTTCTTTCGGTAAAGTCACGTAGAAGGGAAACAATAATATAAAACAATAAAATTATCACGACGTTTCGACTGCAACACAAGCAATCATCATCAGGTGTGAAAACCACAAGAATATTTTTTTAAGTGGCGTTTTTTTTTAACGTTAGCACCACGGAGAGCGGTTTGACAGTTTGTTCAGATGGACGAGTCCATCTATGTTCGGAAAAGAGGAGGGGGGAGAAGAAAAATAATGGATGCGGTGTGTTAGTCTGGCGACTAAAGCACATCACACAATACTTTGCGTATCTTATAACGGGAGGTCCAGTTACACACCTATCAAACCCTAATCAGTGCCCTACCTTATTACAGACCAATTCAGACCTTATTGGTCACCCCGTGCCCATTATAAATCTCAACGTTCATCCGACAAAGTCCCATCACAAGGGAGAAACACAAAACATGTTGCCCGTATTGAAACGGCTGTACACCGTATGGACCTGAAATCTCAATGTCTTTGTACAATGATACGGGTAAACCGTATGGGTTGACAGGTATGCAGTTGAGAGGGCGAAGAGCAAGGACAGTGAGAGGAAGGCAGATAAGGAATGCACCTCCGATTATCACGGTTAGCGACGTACGGTGCGAAAGAAGTTCAACATACGGTACATACCACACGAGCAAGACGGAGAGAGAGAGCATCATGCGGCCGTGGCGAGGGAGACCAGGGCGGAAAGAGCGGCGTCTCAATTACAGCGGAGTGAGGGAGTGTGAGCAAATGACATCGTGTGATGGCCACGAGAGGACACCTGGAAAAGTCGTGTAAATGCCATCTTAGAGCACACGGAACCATAGCGGAATCAAGTCATTGTGGTGATTCACAAACCATACAAATGTAAATCACCGACGGACACGCCATCATGCAAACATCCTGCCAGTGCTGGGGCAATCCGTACAGCGTCTCGACTGCCCTTCTTGCTGGATTGGTTGACCAACTTAGCATTCAACTCCGACGCGTTTCAACACTCTTTGCTTTTCCCTCCTACAGTGCGAAAGGAGAAGATAGCAAACCAAGCATTGTGTGTTGTTGGTTCTTACTCTTTGTTTTTTATTTTATTTTCACCTACGTGACTTTACCCAATAGAACCAAAGAGTATGGATCCTAGCAGTCACGAAAGCTTTAAATCTAGAATTGTTGGTTCTTATTTACGCTGGTTGCATACCTGTCAACCCATGCGGTTTAACCCGCATTCATGGACAGGGAAATTGAGTTTTCAGGTCCACTCGGCGTAAAGCCGTTTCAATACGGGTAAACATTTTTTTGTCTATTAGTTTGTGTTTCTCCCTTGTGATGGGACTTTGTAGGGTGAACGTTGAGATTTATAAGGGCACGGAGTGACCAATAAGGTCTCAATTGGTCTGTAATAAGGTAGGCACTGATAAGGAGTTGACAGCTATGGGTTGGAATATATTAAAGTGTGCGGCATGCCGAAGAGACTGCGATAGACTCTACAGTGAAGGTGGATGGCGTTTCTACCCAGTTCACAAATAATTCCTTTATTTGTCACCAGGAGGCGTGCTAGTTGAGTGACATTGGTGAGAGCATTGTAAAGTTCAACACGAAACCCAGAGAGAGGGCTTCATTGTGGGAAGCAGTGGGGAAACTCTTGAGCGTGCAGGTGGTGCAATTACACGGGGGTCCATGGTCCCAAATGAGGCCAAACACCGAGCTATAAATAGGGGGGGTGGGGAAAGGTGGAAAGGGGTCCCCATTTTATTCCTTGTTACAGGTCCACATGCCAACCACACTCACGCCACTGGTGTGAGGCTCTGTGAGTTGTACGAGGTCTCCATCATCAGACCGTATATGTCAGACAAGATTTTTTCATGCGAATTCACGCTAAGCGAGTTTGGTCATGACGTGGGCTGGTAATGCAGGCAATGGAGTGAAATGCCATACAGTTTTAATATGAAGTGTATAGGTTTCAGGCCGCGGTATAGTGGTTGTAGGTGATGTTACATCATATGCGATAAGCACGGTTGGTTACGTACGGTGCAAAATAAGTTCAACATACATTAAGAGGAAAAAGTGTAACTTTACATTCTGGGACAGGAGAAACCAGTAAGATTGTATAGAAAGTATACTTGGTTAAAGAATACAGGATTGCACGAATTGTAGCATGAATAAATAGTGGGTAGACTTGCATATTCTTTTAAAACTTTTTTTAATCCCAATTGCTTTCTGATCTTTCCATTGGCGTCCATTTCATGAAACAAAACGTACATTTCTAAAGTGGCTGTGGTTATGATGCGGCTTATCTATCAGAACGGTTTGTATTCAGTAACCATGTACAGATAGGTGCAGCACTTTCTGTACAATAACATCGCACAACCCCAGTGAAGTGTGTCTACCTTTGTTATTCTAAAAGATCTTGATAGCTGCTCCATAAGTCGCATTCCTCAGATAAAACTCGCGTCACCGGCCAGCCGCTGGCTATGTCGGTCCGAGAGGATTACGTTATTGTTTGACTCGCCGCTGCGTGGGGTTTAATTAATAATTTCCACTCAGTCGTTGTGTTAACAAGGCGAACGCTCCCGCGCGGTCCGGATATTAATAAATTAATCGGCGCTCGTGCGCCCCCCCCACCCACCCACTCGCGTGTGTCTCACCGTGAACACTGCGGTGAGACACACAGACACACGTGACACTCGCGTGTCTCACCGTTAACACTGCGGTGCACGCACAGACACACGTGACACTCGCGTGTGTCTCACCGTTAACACTGCAGTGCGCGTATATACACGCGCGGGCAACCGTTGATATTTTAATATGCGCGCCCGTCACACTCACACTGATTTATAGTCACCCACGCACCGTCGTACACCGATCGCTGTCCCACCGCTCTTCACATGCACACATGCACCACGCGTCAAACGTCAGTCTGTGCCAAGATTTATTATGGCCCCCTCCAGCCAGCACCCTTCGGACAGCACCTAACCTCCTATCACCTAGCCGTCGCAGAGTGCGTCTATCCTCCAAGCTCGAGCTGACTGCGAGCTGGGCTGAATTGGCCCCCTCCCCGTACCTACTCACCTCTTCAGCTGCCCGATGGGGGCTGGGGAAGATGCTCGCTTTCGAGACTTTGCCTGGCCGATCGTTTCCAGCTCCACCCTGCAGGCGTCGCACAGATGCTGAGGACGACTGGTATCTTCCACCGCTCCAGAAGAACTCTGAGTCAATCTGCCCCTCCGGCCCCCTTATGTGCCCCAAAGCCCCTTAACCCCCGGGTCATATGACGTCATCCTGCGCATCCAATCGAATCCTCTTTGCGGCCTTTTGAGCACTCGGGTCATTGGGGGGGGGGTCGCATCACCCCCCCCCCCTTCCCATTGTCTCTGTACCTGCGTTCCTCGCCGTTGACTCACTGATAATCCCCTCGCTCCCTCCAACTTAAATTCACTCTTATATGCCTTGGGGCTTTTCCCTCCCACCCCACTGTTTACACTGCCGCTGGGTGCTGGCCTTGAGGTCCCATCCCCCTGTGTTGTGTATGCTTCATCGTGGCCGGCCTGTAAAGCTCTATGCCCCCTTCTTGGGGGGGCCGCCATGTAATCTGGTCTGGGGGGCTCAGCCAATTTCCTGGTCCGTGGAAACTGTGGACGTCCCTGTTAATGGGGTCCTCGGGTGAAAACACATTGTACCAGGTGATCCCTGCTCGAGACCCTACGGGGGTGCATGTGAGTGTTTAGTGGGGCGTGCGTGCGTTCGTGGGGGGGTGGGGGTGCAAGGAGAGTGTAGCGCCGGCCGAGCTGCTGTGCTGCGGTGGCACCACATAGCCCCCCGAGGTGTCCGTCCCCATCCCGGGTTGACTGGAGCACCTCGCTTAGGCCGCCCCCACGAGGTAGCGCCGTGGAGTCCGCGGGACTCGCCCGGCCCTTGTTGCCGGTCTCGGGGGTGGCGGCTCCATTCCTTGGGGCTCCCGCGGTGGTCTCCTCCTCCACTCCAGAGCCTCCTCCCGTCCCTCGTCATCTGTGGGCTGGGGAACAAACTCAGGAGCAGAGGGGTTTAGGGGCCGGCGTCCCCGCCGCCTCCTGGCCGGGCCGGGGCCACCCGCGGGTTGGGGTCCCTCGGGGCCCATGTACGGTGCGAAACCCCCGAGTATGGGGGGCGCGTGGTACTCGACTGGCGGGGGTCTCTCCCGCCGGGGCCGCCCTCCATGGTTTTAATCAGCAGACATTGACCCCCGTCTCTCGGCCCCTCTCCCCGCCCTAGATGAGAACCGTCCAGGGGGAGAGCTGCCGCACCACGGTCCAGGGTCCATGCCAGTAGGTGGTCAGTTTCCCCACCTGTCTGGCCCGTACGCGCGAGGTGTGCAGATACACCTTAGAGCCCGCTGAATAGAGGGGGGGTTCCATGCGGGGCCGGGTGCCCTGCTCCTGCCGCTGGTTTGCGGCCTCCCCCTGTTGGTAGGCCCGGCCGCGGGCCCCTCGCAGGGTTCCCATCAGGTGCTCTATGGGCTGGCTCCCTTCCTCCGGTTGCAGCGGGGGAACGCCGAACAACAGATCTGCTGGAAGGCGAGACTCATGACCAAACATCATTAAGAACGGGGTCTGTCCCATAGATGTGTGTACCGTGGTGGCGTAGCTGAACAGGGCGTAGGAGAGGTGTTCGTCTCAATCCTGTTGATTAGCGGCCACCATACATTTGAGCTTCCCAGCTAGGGTCTGGTTCATACGCTCCACCATCCCATTCGCCTGGGGGTGATACGCCGTAGTTTGGTCCTTCTGGATTCCAAAATCCCGGCACAGCGCCTGAAATAGCTCCGCCTCAAACTCACTACCCTGGTCAGCAATCACTCATTCGGGGATCCCATGCTTAAGCAGTAATGTTCCACAAATGCCTGGGCGACCACAAGGGCCGTTTTATCTAGGATGGCCACCGCCATGGCTCGCGCTCAAAATAGCAGTATGAATATGCACGCGCCCCTCCCCCCCGTGGGGTCGGCTTTAATCCGCTGTGCAAACACACACAGCGGCACATGCACGCGGGCAAAATGACGGCCGTATTGATATTATACGCACGCCCCACCGTTGATGTGATCGTCGCTACGTAAACACCCTGCGTAAAACGCGCTGAGTAAACACGCACGCGAGCATCCACGATCGTTTATGATCGAATACACGCGCGATTCACACGCACGTACTCACACGACACCTATGCTCTCCCCACACACACAGAAATCACACGGTGCCGATATTCTGAACCAAAGTTTATTAATGGCGCCAATACGCATTACCCGGAGGAGGAATATTTTGCGAGGAGAGCTTAGCATAACTCTGCCTATGACCCCAGTTACACAAACGTTCTACCACATACCTCGTAGCTGTACTCACGGCATCGCACGAACGCTGTGAGAGTCGGAGGGAGAAGGACGACCGAAACCCTCGCTTATCACTGCCTCGTAGCAGCACTCGTGGGCATCACACGGATGCTGCGAGCGGCTCATGGAGGCAGGACGGCAGGGAGGGGTCTGGATCGCCCGGAGGTTGAAGACAACTGCACTCACCGTCTCGGGGCACCTATCTTTATTGTCGAAACTTCAAAGGCCCAGGGTGATGGCATACCGCACAGCCAATCGGGCGCTTACCTGTGCTTCCCGTCATCGTCCCCCTCCACCGTCTCTTCCGTGGCCTAATCCCCTCACTTCAAAGGCCCAAGGTGGCATTGTACTGCACAGCCAATCGCGTGCTCACCTGCACCATCTACATAGAGGGCCACGGGTTCTGCTGCTGCTGCTGCTGCGGCCCCTCACCCATTGTCCTCCCGTGCTCATTAATTCTAACCCACTGGTCTGCCTTTCTGGCCTAATTTTCCACCGTCCGCCTCTCCCAGTGTTGTGAGTAACTCATTGCGGTTGGCCCAGTGAACCTTTTCCTTCTGTGCCCATACAATCTTAAGCCAATTTAGGGGCACCGCAATGTAACCTGTCCTGTGAGGGTCGGCCAATCTCCTGGCACGGGGAAACCGTGGGACTCTCCCTCTAGGGGCCCTTCGGATTAAAACCCGATGTGCCAGTCAGGACCCAACATGGGTGCGCTGTGTGCCGATCAGCTGCACGGGTTATTGCAGGAGTACGTCGACGTTGTTAAGCACCAAATTGACACCGGTGCAGCCCGACCCATCAAACTCCCCGCATACCGAGTGGGCGTGCCTGAACGGGCCCAGATCAAAGATGCAGTCGTGGATATGCTCCGTGATAACATAATCCAGCCCTCGGCGAGCCCCTGGTCTGCACCGGTTGTACTAGTGACGGAAAAGGATGGATCGACCTGGTTTTGCGTGGATTATCGAAAGTTAAATGCAGTTACTCTCGGCGACGCCTTCCCCATCCCCCGCATCGATGACACCTTTGACAGCCTCGCAGGGGCGTGGTATTTTTCCACCCTCGATCTAGCGTCTAGGTACTGGCAGGTGGTAATTTGTCACTGCATGCAAGTCAAATGGTATTTTTGTAGGAACGGAAATAACACGGTCATGGTTTATTAAATACAGTACACCTGACACTTATTTTTAAAAATAAGCTTTTCCAACCAGTTTTAACCGTCAGAGCACTTTTTTAGGCAAACAGGAGCAGCAGTGAAGAAGCAGGGCCAATAAAGGACCTTCCCATCAGTTGAGTTGCACTAAAAGCAGCGTCAAGGGTGCTGCCTTGCAATGATTCTCCCGCAGAGACAGCCGACTTCATGCTGACAGGGATTTTAGGGTTATCATGGGGAGAAGATGGCATGCTAGGCACAAAAGGGAGTAGGCGTCCCTCTTGCTCGGGAGCAGAACAATGTCCCAGCCTCCGGAATGTGGTGCATAATGGTTCCAAACTTCCCATGCTTGCTAAAGCTGCACGGGAGGTGACTCTGGCCTGCGTTTGTAATCAAGCCCTAAATCACTTGATGCTTCCTATGCCGTTGGCCTTTGCCTGTTTGAAAATGAAACACAACTGAGAAGACAGCACTGTATTCATACCTTTTCCATGAGACTACGAGGTCTCACGACGTGCTCCCATTTCAATAGTGCTCTGATTCAGCCGAGAGCCCGCCTTCGCTTTTGAGCATGGAATTGCGTGCCAGGATGCTTTTTTGCTTACTCTCGTTCAACGCGTTCGTGAATATGATATCTGTCCATGCAGTGGGCAGGTTCCTCAGCAGGAACACAATGGCCCTCTCGATAAACGAGCACACCAGGTAGCACGTGTCAGGTTCGCCAGCTGTCAGTGCCTCCACAATTGCGTCAATCACCAGCCCAGGGTTCTTGCACTCGATTTTGCGGAAGGACTGCACCGCTTCCATGTAGGTGTCAATGTACTCCATGGTGAACTGTGTCTTCTGGCTCTCGGTGAGGCTCCTGTAAATGCTCTTGGTGTCCTGGTTCTGCATGATATTCGTGTGGGAAATGAAGGTTCCTGGCTCTATGAGTACAACCTGTTGATCAAAAATTGTATTATTAATATCACAGTGACATTGTTTATTCTGCTGGAATACTCTGATGCGCTTTTAGTCTTGAGATGCAGTCGCATTTGACATGCTTTATGAACTCAAATTGGAATTCAAGGTTGTTGACTATGAGACGAACTTGTTGGGAACTTGTGCATTATCATGTTTAGTGGTACAATGTGGTATGTGCTTTGAAGATAAGATCACATTTCGTTGTTAGTGGTGTCTGCATGTTCCTGGACACTTGCTTGTATGTACAGTATTTGTTCATGATGATAAATAGACACTGAGCTATGACAATCTGTTCATAGTTATCAACTGTGTTTTTTTATGCACAACTGAGCAGTACATTGTGTCTACTGAAATAACTTAAACCTCAAGGCTATTTTGGACAAAAAAATACAATACAAATGATACACCATGTAGAAAAAATACAAACAATAGTATTTTGATTGATATATTTATATTGATCAATTTTAATATTACTGTGTGTACTTTCAGTGCTTGGCCATCCTCTTGTTGGATCATTCCACGTAAATTCTGGCTCAAGCTTGTTTAAAATAAGGTAAGTTACATTTATAGTAATACCTCACACAATGGATTGTGTACAAAGACACACGAAGAATCCTGAAGTTCTTACATTATGAGACCTTTGCCAGTAACAAGATATAGTAATAGGATGTTACCCTTTTATCTGGCACAAAAACTGACACCTTTATACAAGGCATCATGTTTGCAATAATCACAACACAAGTAGTCAAAATGCAAACAAAAAAGACAACTCTGATAATATGCACTGTCCTTGAATTTGATTGGTCCACACCCGAGACGCCTTTTGGCGTCATCTGGTCCAACACCAGTGGAGACTAGGCTCTAAGAAAAGCCGTCTCGGGTGTGGACCAATCAAATTCAAGGACAGTGCATATTATCAGAGTTGTCTTTTTTGTTTGCATTTTGACTACTTGTGTTGTGGTTATTGCAAACATGATCCCTTGTATAAAGGTGTTAGTTTTTGTGCCAGATAAAAGGGTAAAAACATATTACTAAATCCTGAAGTTGATGGGACTGAAGCTACATTTGTAAAGGGCATAGGATAAATGCTACGAATGGTCTTTAAATGCCATTTCCATACCTTCACGTCCCACTTTTTCATTTCTACGCGCAGGCAGTTGGAGAAAGCATCCACGCCACTCTTGCTAACACAGTAGGCACTGTTGAAAGATGTGTGGAGATGGGCCGATATGCTGGACATGTTCACGATCCGTCCTACATCAAACACGAGACAAGAATGCCGATAACTAAACGACAGATAAAACAACAATTCCATTTGGACAAATATAAACATTTACTCATCTTTGTATTTTTTACTAATATTTGTTAACATTCGTGTACCTGATGACGATTGCTTGTGTTGCGATCGTTGCAGTTTTTTGTTAATTATTGTGTTCTACGTGACTTTACCGAAAGACCCAAAGAATATAAGTATTCCGGTTAAGGTTTTACTGCTCAGCGTTGTCCATTCACTTTGGTGAAATTAATCATTTTCATCCTAATTCTTGATACTTTTAGATCAACCATGGAATTTGGTGGAACAGGCAATGATTTACACCAGCGGTTCTCAAAATATGGGTTACAATCCACAACAGGTTGATCGCAGAACAAAATAGTGAAACATAAGCATTGCTTTTTTAATGAATAATATGACACTAAATGTTTCATCTAAACAACAAGATGGATATAAGCTCACGACGAGTCTTACATTAATTTGAAAAAATAAAAAAATGCAGTCCCCCACTCGTGTGTAAAATGGTCTGGACCAGAAATCTATAACGTGGTCAAACTGAAGGTCACCTGACCCGTGCGTACCAGTCATGCTAGTGGTGTGAATTCCAGTGCTTCTAAACCTTTTTCACTCCACAGCCCACATTTTTTTCCCAATTTATTTTTTTATTTTACCACTTGAGGCCAACTCACCTATATTGCTCTTTTTCAGAAGAAACCTGACCACACATGGCACCAGAATCCGTGACGAGAATTTGCCCAACTCCGTGAATGTCTGTCTCTGTGCGTATCTCTGTGTCTGTGTTGGCATGCTGTGCTACGAAACCAGAGGCCCCATTTCGATGCCCGCTCAATGCCACCACCAGCGACAATTATCTGAACCGGTCCTGGGCATCCCCTAGATAGACTCAACCTCAAATGAGTACCCGGTGCGGTGTGTACACATTGCCACTAGGGGTACAAAGGCGTACTCTTTGGTTCTATTCGGTAAAGTCACGTAAAAAAACAACAAAAAATAAAAAAAATTCACGACGTTTCGGCCACAACACAAGTGGCCTTCATCAGGTGAAGGGACCAGACTGTCTAGAGGACAGCGCTGGAGTAAACACAGCCAAGCTCAGACCGCGACCTTTAAGCTGTGTGGGAGGAAGCAGAGCGCCTTGACAAAGGAATTAGCATAAAAATTAGCATATAATTGGCGAACTCAGCATGATGAACGATGTAAAGGGGGGGGGGAGCATGTGCAGACCGGCGAGGAGGGGAGGGGGAGTTTACATATTGATGGTGTGAAAAGGGAATTTAAGCAGCTGCGAACGTTTGGGATATCACTACTTGAAAAAATATACTGTACCATTGAAAATATGTTTAATATTCATATTCTTAGCTCTTTGCATTGGGCTCTATGGTACAGAGTCTTGATGAGAGAATTCTTCTGTGATGGATGGTGGTGGGAATCCGGTTTCAGAGCGCAATGCATATCCGACCAGGAACACATAGGCAGTGAACTCAAGCACGTACACCAAGCTCTTAAGGCTAATGGTTACTCCGACTATACAATCCACAAAGCTATCACTCAAACTATGAAGAAGGACCCTCTTGAGGAGCCTTTCAAAACCATCACTTTACCCTACATTGTGGGGATCACAAAAAAGATCTCCAAAATCTTGAATAAACACAAGATCCAGGTCCGTTTCAACACATTACATAAAATCCGTGATCTGGTTCCATCTGTAAAAGATGTGATTCCGGACATACAGTACCCTGGTGTCTGCAAACTAAGTTACCTCTGTGGTAGTAGTTACATTGGAAAAACCAAACGCCATGTCTCGGACCGCATTCGTGAACACAAAGCAGACCTTAAACACGGTAGGACCAACACCTCGGCCGTGGCAGATCATTGTTATAATTCAGTAGGCTCACATTACATTGACTTTTCCAAGACAGAGGTTCTTTGTAAGCCATCTGGCTACCATGAGAGATTCGTTCATGAGGCTATCCACATATACAAGCACAGAGACAATTTCAACTGAGAAGATGGATTCTGGCTTAGCAATCATTGGAAAGATTTGATAAACCATTTCAGGTCTTAATTGATTGTTCACGCTTACAGTGGCTTTCAGACAGCATTCATTAATTTTTCGTCTCCCCCCTCCTCTTTTCAGAACATAGATGGACTAGTCCTTCTAAATAAACTGCCAAATCGCTGCGTGTGGCGCTGACGTTTTTTAATAAATAAATACACCGTTTAAAAATAAATAAATTAATGCAAACCGCCATACCTGATGATGACCGTTTGTGTTATGGTCGAAACGTCGTGAGAATTTTTTATTGTTTTATATATATTTTATTACTTTATTGTTTCCCTTCAACGTGACTTTACCGAAACAGCTAAGAATATGAATTACTGCAGTCACGAAAGCTTTAAATCAAAATTAGATTAATGTTTGGTTTGATTCAGAACATCTTTCCAATGGTTGTTTAATTTGAAACCATCCTCTCGGTTCAAATTGTGTCTGTGTTTGTAAATCTGAATTGCCTCGTGAACAAATCTCTGATAAAAACCCGTGGGTTTGCAAAGAACCTTGGTATCGGAGAAAGTTATATCGTGATCACCCACAGCATTCTAACAGTGATCAGCTACGGCAGAAGAATTTGTTCTGCCGTGTTTCAAATCTGATTTGTGCTCGCGAATTCGGTCAGACACATTTCGTTTCGTCTCCCCGATATAGCAGTCGCCACAGGTGGAGATCATTTTGTAAACTCCGGGGTACTGTAAATCAGGAATGACATCCTTCACGGAAGGGATCAGGTCACGGATTTTGTGTACTGTATTGAACCGGACCAGGATCTTGTGTTTGTTTAGAATTTTGGAGATCTTTTTAGTAACGCCTGCTATATATGGTCGTGTGATGGTTTTGATCGGAGTATCAGGTGGTTGTTTCTGTATGGAGGGAGAAACAGCTTGGTAGATGGTACGGCCAGAGTATACATTCCTTATTAGGGCCAGATGTACATGTTTTAATTCACTGGTGAGGTGGTGTTGGTCCGAAATGCAATGAGCCCTGTGGTATAACGTTTTGATGAGAGAATTATTTTTCTCCTCCCCTTGCCGGTTGGCACATGCTCCCCCCCTCTACATCGTTCATCATGCTGAGTCCACCAATTAGATGCTAATTTTTATGCTAATTCCTTTGTCAAGGCGCTCTGCTTCCTCTCACACAGCTTAAAGGTCGCGGTCTGAGTTTGGCTGTGTTCACTCCAGCACTGTCCTCTAGACAGTCTGGTCCCTTCACCTTATGAAGGCCACTTGTGTTGTGGCCGATACGTCGTGATTTTTTTTATTTTTTGTTGTTTTTTACGTGACTTTACCGAATAGAACCAAAGAGTATGGATCCTTGCAATCACGAAAGCTTCAAATCTAGGATACAAAGGCGGTTGGGCGTGTTGCTGGCCACTCCCTCGTGTGCTGTTCCGGCCATCATAGGTGCTCGCTATCAATACTGCTCCAAAAGTGTGGTAAGGCCATTTGAAGTATCCTTGTATTTGTGTGTTTCCATGTGTGAGTGTTTATTTTCATCTCTGTTTCCTTGTCTATGTGTGAATGTATTCGTATCTGTTAGTGTATTTGTCTTTTTGTGTGAGCTGCATTGTAAAACCATAACCCTGTGTAATAAAATAACTACTGCAATACCATCAACCTGCGTGCTGTGCCGTAACAACCCAATCCAAGGTTGGCGCTTCTGATACATACCTTCGTTAAGTTCCAACAAATGTAGTGGGTTCGAATTAGGTGCACACACGACTCCTTGGGAGGCAACGCTGATTTATTAGAACGGTAAGTAATATAACACTGCACATAAGGTGGTGACCACCAACCTACTCTAGCTAACACATACTTATCAAATACTCTAGCGTGACCCAGCCAGGTGGGCTACTGCCAGGTCCGCTGACTGGAGGCTTGACTCTTCTTGGCGTCTTCACGATGCATCTTCGTTCTTGATACGGGCAGCCTCGAACCTCGTGAGGAGGCTGCTTATATGGGCCTCGGTGTGCCCGGGCCCCACCCCGGCCACGCCTCCCTTCGAGAACCCTCTCGAAGCCCCCCTGCTGTCCACGTGCCCTCCGAGGTGCCCCCTAGGCCCCCAGTCATGTGTCCAGCCGGGGTCACAGAGTGCCATGGCCTCACACCACCCTCGTGGCCTCCCGGAGCCCAGAACCGGCCCTGACGTCATTCCCGCCTCCAGCCGGGATGACGTCATGCGTGTGTGTAGACCCGCGTGGTCATGACGCTCCCCCGCATAGTGACGTCACGCTTGTCCGTGTGTACACAGTAGTGATTCTACAATCACTACACAAACAAGGAGCGCGTGCTCACCTTTGCTGGCCTTTACGAGTGGCAGGAAGGCCATCGTTGTGCGGATGGTGCCCCACAGGTTCACGTTGGCCGGTCGCTGGTACGAGTTCATGTTGCACATCTCCACCTCACCCAAATGTGTGATGCCCGCGTTGTTCACCACAGCCCACAGGTCTGAGTAATTGAAGAATAAATGGTATGAAGCAGCAAAAAGTACGTTTGCTGTCCACTGTTTGTTTTGTTCTGCCTCATCGTTAAAAATGGGAAGTTGAACGTTTATATACTGTTGCTGCTGTATTATTTAATAGGCTTACCCATATAATAATGATGTACATTCCTCTGTAGATGCAATGAGGGATGAAGGCCTTCCTACGTGATGCCAGTCACGGGGGTTGTTTGAACAATATTGACCAAGCTAGTCGGTGTGGCTTGGTGGTAGGTTGGCGAAGGTTGTCGAATATCCACACGCCGTTGATGTTAACTGGCCAAGGAGAGAACGCAGGGAGAGGTGGGAATAAGGAGAGCCAGGGTGAGAGGTGAGAGATCTGGGAAATGGAGGTGGGTGAGATACAGTGGAGGGACGAGAAGAATATGAGAGGGAGGGATAACATTGTGGAATGAATTTAGATATACTGTACAGGGAAGGCAAGAGAAAGGTGGAGAGAAACGGGGCTCTATATAAGATTAAAATGTTTGCTGGCTGAGAGGAACGGTTATAAGATGAGGAAACATCTGAGAAAAGGTGATAGGATTAGTCCTTCACTTTTTGCTAGAATTTAATGGGCTGCACTGCTGGAAATTGACGGAACTGTGTAGCTTCTGCCCTTAGGAATGTTTACACAATTCTAATAAAATACATCAGTGTTGCACACTAGATATTCAGGAATAATTTATTACATTATTTTTCTGGATAAAAGTGCATTGTGTCCTAGTGGTAGTGTGTTATTTTTTGCGTTGTGCATTTGATTAGCACGGTTGGCTACGTACGGTGTGAAATAATTTTAACATGTATGAACCTTTTTGCGGGACCCTGGGACCCCGTAATAAAGTTTAAATCGTAATTAATTATTTTATTTTGGTGACTCCGTCCCACCGCGCAGATAAACATCGCGACCCACCTGGCGCGGATCATTCTGGTGTCGTTGTCTACCAAGCGCAGCAGCGAGGACGAATGTGCAGAAGAGCTGAACAAGCAAATGCACGCCATGCTCGGGTATGGGCAGGATTATCCAAAGCTGCTCAAACTGCCTACACGACTTAAGTCCTTTATTTATCATAACGGTATGCATAATAATACAGTGAAACTGCTCTCTTATCTTCATTATTATTTGTGACCTACCAATGTCTGCAGCCAGGATCAATCGATGACAATCCTATTACCTGCAGATATTTAACAGATGAGATTCGTTGCACCGTTAATTCCTACTGTTTGATAACCTTGTCCGCATCTGTGCAAATAGTTTTTTTTGCGGTTAAGCCATAGTCCCCACATACCGCTCGTATCAATGCGGATAAGAGGAGTGGCGACCCACTACTCTGTAGAGTAACATTGGTATAAACGCGTATTACAATATGAACAGCGCATTGAAAACGCGTACTATTTTACGTACTGTTTATAAAGTGTGTTCACAAATCCACACAGAGAAACACGATGATTGACAGAGCGGTGTAAATTTTTTTTTCGAAAGTGTATTTAAATAGAGGTACTGCAGGGAAGTAGTTTCAGTTTTAAAGGCATAGTTTAACAAGACAACACTTTCCACCATCCTTCAAACCCATTGGTGACAAAGAGCAAAGTTTTTGTTTACATAATTATAATATAATGCACGGGACTTCGGGCGTGCTGCTCGGCACATTTTGTTCTCATATGTAGTGGAGTAAAAGATACGCATGGGTAAATTGGCCATATACAGTACATACAGACATACAAACAGTGTGGGTCACATAAGGTCGAGCAGGTGGTGAAGTCACGGGTGGCGTAAACAAACCAAAGTAATTAAGGGAGTCATGGCACGAGGGCTGTGATTGGTCGAGAGGCTGTTAGCGTTAAGTGGCGGCCTCACGAAGTCTGGATCGTTGGACAGGTGCGAGCTGGCGGAAAAATGCTAGCGAGACACGTGGCAATTAATTAAAGCTGATTGGAAAGGGGATAAAACGCTAGGTGATTTGGACGGGGAGTTGAGTTGTTGTTGGGGAGTTGTTGGCGAGAGGTGGAGAGCAGCGAGAGAGGCGAAGAGGAGAGCCGGCAAATGTTAGGGAAGAATAGATTGAGAGCCGAACCCAAAGGACAGTAAATAGCGATAGGGAGAGTTAACGTTAGCAGAGTGGTAGTTACGGGAGAGATAGGTACAGGGAGAGTTAGAGATAGACAAGTCACTGTGTGTGAAGAGATAGACGAGTCACTGTGTGTGAAGAGATAGACAAGTCACTGTGTGTGCGGAGATAGATAAGTCACTGCGTGTGGGGAGATAGACGAGTCGCTGTGTGAGGAGATGCAGAGAAAACCACTGTGTGTGGGGGGGGAGTGAAGAAGAGACTGTGTGGGAAGACAAGGAGTATGAGCGGACGGTGCTGAGGGGAATTCGAGTGTTCGATTTGGCGGAGCGCGGAGAGGAGAAATTATGGTGTGTGCGGAACGATGGAAATAAAAGTGACGGTGGAAGGAAGGCGGTTGTCGTCCGAGTGAATTCACGGCCTACACATATACCGCACCGTTTGAGAGCCAAATCCCTGGCAAGCGCGCGTGCGCAGAGACTTTTATATATAAGATGTTTATGCGAGAGCCGGGGGCCATAAGGTTAATTTGATTACTAAGTTTATTAACATGCAATTTGTCTGTAATTTTAAAAACAATGCATCCATGGACTTCCAAATTAAATACTAAATCGGGATAGTTGATCTACTTCCTGATGAAACATTTACGAAATCGTGCAAAATAACTTCAATATACACACATTAGGCTGACAATAACTATTCACCATCCTAGCAGCATTCTTAAAAATAAAGAGTGAGAAATTAATCCCCGAGTTAGGTGCAATATATTGCTACCCAGCCGTTATTGCTCGTGGTAATATAAAAACATTTATTTGTGGACGTATGTATATGCATCATGGAACAGAACAAATTCTAACTGGAGCCTGATAATTGCTTGTCAAATGTTATTCAATCTTACATTGAATGTCCTATAAACCTTTCATCTGCATGCGGTCCTAAAACTTTTAAAGCACATTATTTTTTCGGCGTGAACTTTGGTTTTATTTGCACGTTCACGCGGCAAAAAAGGGTGAAAATATGCACGCAACTTATCACGCGTTCTGTAGCATCCTGTCCACCCGCGGGGCCGCACCTCACCTGCCTGCCGACCCATGCGGGTGACGGCTGCACGAGCCTCCTGCACCTGCTCGTCGCTCGTGACATCAAAGGGCAGGACGCGCAGGCGGTCGCTGCTCTTGCTCGCGAGCTCCCGGGCCCCTTCTCCGTCTGGCTGCAGGCAGCCGGCCAGCACCCGGACTCCCATGCCGTCCAGACGCCTCGCCAGCTCGAAGCCGAAGCCGCTGTCGCAGCCCGTGATGAGCACCGCCCGGCCGCGCAGGAGGACGCGGGGAGCGCGGGTGAGGACCGAGGAGTTCACCACGAGGATTGTTACGCGCACGAGGAGGGCGATCGCCACCAGCAGCATTAGCGTACTCGACCAGCTCAACATCCAGATGCCTGCAGATGCTGCGGCCGCGACGGCGGTCAGCCACAAGCTGTTTCCCGTCATCCTTGTGTCTTTCGAGAGTCAACACGAACTGACTCTTGAGAGGGTTTCCGACGTTGTTTCGGGATGGCTTCTGAATGTGCAACCGTCGCAAAGTGCCCTTGTACGAGAAAACGTCCTTCTCTCTTTTGGTCGAAGTGAGGAATGCGCCTTGGGTGGGTTTCGTAATCGCGTGGAATCTCCCAACTCAAACAGTGGGGTTCGGTATGCAGGGATGTTTTCATTTAATTTTCGTTCGCTCCAAGCTTATAAAATGTCCTTGAGAGTATCTGCCATGAGCCACTTTAAAAAAGTAAGTTAGTAGAAGTATACATTTTGATTTAAAGCTTTCGTGACTGCAGGGATTCATATTCTTGGTTCTTTCGGTAAAGTCACGTAGAAGGGAAACAATAATATAAAACAATAAAATTCTCACGACGTTTCGACTGCAACACAAGCAATCATCATCAGGTGTGAAAACCACAACAAGAAAATTTTAAAAAAGTGGCGGTTATTTTTAACGTTAGCACCACGGAGAGCGGTTTGACAGTTTGTTCAGATTGACGAGTCCATCTATGTTCTGAAAAGAGGAGGGGGGAGACGAAAAATAATGGATGCGGTCTGAAAGCCACCTGTAAAATATGTGATTCCGGATATACAGTACCCTGGCGTCTACAAACTAAGTTGCCTCTGTGGTAGTAGTTACATTGGAGAAACCAAACGACATGTCTCGGACCGCATTCGTGAACACAAAGCAGACCTGAAACACGGTAGGACCAACACCTCGGCTGTGGCAGATCACTGTTAAAATTCAGTAGGTTCACATGACATTGACTTCTCCGAGACAGAGGTTCTTTGCAAGCCATCTGGCTACCATGAGAGATTCGTTCATGAGGCTATCCACATATACAAACACAGAGACAATTTCAACCAAGAAGATGGATTCTGGCTTAGCAATCATTGGAAGGATTTGATAAACCATTTCGGGTCTTAATTGACTGATCATGCTTAAGGTGGCTTTCAGACCGCATCCATTATTTTGTGTCTCCTCCCTCCTCTTTTACAAACATAGATGGACTCGTCCATCTGATAAAAAAAACTTTCAAATCGCTATCCGTTGTGCTAACGTTAAAAAACCGCCACATTTTTCCAATTTTCTCGTTGTGGTTTTCACACCTGATGATGATTGCTTGTGTTGGAGTCGAAACGTCGTGAGAATTTTATTGTTTTATATTTTTGTATGATTTTATTGTTTTCGCTTCTACGTGACTTTAGTAGAAGTATGCTAACGTGCGTTAAACGTTAATTCAATAGCGCATTGATCCGCGGTGGGGCTCATTGGTCAGAATGTGGTCGACTACATCGCTTTGTGTTGTTTTTCCCAAGCACAACCTGAATACATCTCCAGACTCCAGACTCTTTTACCATTACATTCGAGAGTATCCTCTTTAGAGTTTGTATGAACTTAGTGTATTTTGTAATCCACAACGAACCCTTGTGATGTGCGTTAGTCTGGCGACTAAAGCACATCACACAATACTTGCGTATCTTATAACGGGGGTCCAGTTACACACCTGTCAAACCCATATCAGTACCCTACCTTATTACAGACCAATTCAGACCTTATTGGTCACCCCGTGCCCATTATAAATCTCAACGTTCATCCGACAAAGTCCCATCACAAGGGAGAAACACAAAACATGTTGCCCGTATTGAAACGGCTGTACACCGTATGGACCTGAAATCTCAATGTCTTTGTACAATGATACGGGTAAACCGTATGGGTTGACAGGTATGCAGTTGAGAGGGCGAAGAGGAAGGACAGTGAGAGGAAGGCAGATAAGGAATGCACCTCCGATTATCACGGTTAGCGACGTACGGTGCGAAAGAAGTTCAACATACGGTACATACCACACGAGCAAGACGAAGCGAGAGAGAGAGAGCATCATGCGGTCGTGGCGAGGGAGACCAGGGCGGAAAGAGCGGCGTCTCAATTACAGCGGAGTGAGGGAGGGTGAGCGAATGACATCGTATGATGGCCACGAGAGGACACCTGGAAAAGTCGTGTAAATGCCATCTTAGAGCACACGGAACCATAGCGGAATCAAGTCATTGTGGTGATTCACAAACCATACAAATGTAAATCACCGACGGACACGCCATCATGCAAACATCCTGCCAGTGCTGGGGCAATCCGTACAGCGTCTCGACTGCCCTACTTGCTGGATTGGTTGACCAACTTAGCATTCAACTCCGACGCGTTTCAACACTCTTTACTTTTCCCTCCTACAGTGCGAAAGGAGAAGATAGCAAACCAAGCATTGTGTGTTGTTGGTTCTTACTCTTTGGTTTTTTGTTATTTTATTTTCACCTACGTGACTTTACCCAATAGAACCAAAGAGTATGGATCCTAGCAGTCACGAAAGCTTTAAATCTAGAATTGTTGGTTCTTATTTACGCTGGTTGCATACCTGTCAACCCATACAGTTTAACCCGCATTCATGGACAGGGAAATTGAGTTTTTTGTCTATTAGTTTGTGTTTCTCCCTTGTGATGGGACTTTGTAGGGTAAACGTTGAGATTTATAAGGGCACGGGGTGACCAATAAGGTCTCAATTGGTCTGTAATAAGGTAGGCACTGATAAGGAGTTGACAGCTATGGGTTGGAATATATTAAAGTGTGCGGCATGCCGAAGAGACTGCGATAGACTCTACAGTGAAGGTGGGTGGCGTTTCTGCCCAGTTCACAAATAATTCCTTTATTTGTCACCAGGAGGCGTGCTAGTTGAGTGACATTGGTGAGAGCATTGTAAAGTTCAACACGAAACCCAGAGAGAGGGCTTCATTGTGGGAAGCAGTGGGGAAACTCTTGAGCGTGCAGGTGGTGCAGTTACACGGGGGTCCATGGTCCCAAATGGGGCCATGGACCCCCGTGTGTGAGGCTCTGTTAGTTGTACGAGGTCTTCATCATCAGACCGTATATGTCAGACAAGATTTTTTCATGCGAATTCACGCTAAGCGAGTTTGGTCATGACGTGAGCTGGTAATGCAGGCAATGGAGTGAAATGCCATACAGTTTTAATATGAAGTGTATAGGTTTCATGCCGCGGTATAGTGGTTGTAGGTGATGTTACATCATATGCGATACGCACGGTTGGTTACGTACGGTGCAAAATAAGTTCAACATACATTAAGAGGAAAAAGTGTAACTTTACATTCTGGGACAGGAGAAACCAGTAAGATTGTATAGAAAGTATACTGTAACGCTCTCGTATTTTATCAAGTATACTTGGTTAAAGAATACAGGATTGCACGAATTGTAACATGAATAAATAGTGGGTAGACTTGCATATTCTTTTAAAACTTTTTTTTATCCCAATTACTTTCTGATATTTCCATTGGCGTCCATTTCATGAAACAAAACGTACATTTCTAAAGTGGCTGTGGTTATGATGCGGCTTATCTATCAGAACGGTTTGTATTCAGTAACCATGTACAGATAGGTGCAGCACTTTCTGTACAATAACATCGCACAACCCCAGTGAAGTGTGTCTACCTTTGTTAATCTAAAAGATTTTGATAGCTGCTCCATAAGTTGCATTCCTCAGATAAAACTCGCTTCACCCTGTGCTCCACTTTTTGTCAACCTATGTCCCAAAGCATGCAGTAGTCTTGATTTCTCTTTCGGCTGCAGCTGACCATCTCGCTCTGTCTCTCTTAAGCTCCCCAATTCATACGCAACCGTAGCCTCTCTTTCTCTCTGCCTATATGATCTTTTCTCTCCCGACTCTGCCTCCTAAAGTTGTTGTAGCCTTTGCCTGTGTAGCCAGTATGGGCTCAACGTAATATATCACACCCCTAGTGAGGTTTGTTACATTAACAGAACAAGCCGGTTCGTTACTAGTACAGCACACCGGTGTGTCGGAGAGCAAGTCCACAAACATTTACAATCTGAGGACGACTAGCTTCATCCTGTTTCGATCGTTAAATAGAGGGATATATGTGAAGACGTACCAGTAACGAATTGCCATGTTCTGTTTACGTGACAAACCAAAAAAACTCCTCTATTATATGGATGATATATTGGTCGCGAAAGCCTTACTAGGCGTTAAACCCCTTAATTGTGAATGGAGATTAAATTATGACCACGGATTGGACCCATAGATTCCCGTGACCGCACGATCAATTGAGGGTAGACACTGCACAGATGTACGGCTCCCTTAAAACATAGCTATATGTAGCTATTTAATAATTACTGGTATCGTGATTCTAATATGAAGTAACTGATAGGGATTGAGTAATGTTAATTGGCTGCCAATTGTTTAATGATGGCGAATATTATTCACAGTTAAGATGTTGATCATTCAAGACGATTTTCAGAATTTAATTGAGCCATTCGGGCGTTGGTGCAGAATATTAACACTTGCATTCGATCTCATCGGTGCAGGAATCAAGCAGTGAGGCGCTGTGTAACGTGGGGTTGATTGGTGGACACCTGGTCATGTTTACAGGTATGATAAGTGATTTCTTTTGACTTTTATTTAGTTAGCCAGTTTTTGCGCCGAAAAGTTGAACAAAAACAACAAGATGGCGTCGTTAACATCGTGGTGATTTTGATTTAAAGCTTTCGTGACTGCAGGGATTCATATTCTTGGTTCTTTCGGTAAAGTCACCACGTAGAAGGGAACCAAAATAATAAAAATATGAAACAATTGCTGTGGTTTTCACACCTGATGATGATGATTGCTCGTGTTGCAGTCGAAACGTGTAAGAATTTTATTGTTTTATATTTTTACTATTTTATTGTTTCCCTTCTACGTGGTGACTTTACCGAAAGAACCAAGAATATCGTGGTACTTGTTGAATTTTAAATACAGGGTGCTTCAAGAAAAATGTTAACACTTCTGAGAATTTGCAATAAATGTGCCGCTGCCTCCTGGCTCTGGAGACCACTTGGGAGAATATTCCAGGCCACGTGTTGACAATGATGGCGAACACGTGGGAGACTCTTTGACTTTTTGAAGCTATTAACATTACATTTGTTATCATGTTACAGTGTAGAGGCCGACCGAAACTGAATTTCTGAATTCGGCCGAAACCGAAACTAAACCGAAAGTAAACTTTTTGGCTTCGGCCGAAACAGAAACTTTGCCGACAGAGGCCATTTGCCAACTTTCGGCGATGAAACTGAAACCGAATTTTGATCGGCCTCTAGACGCGTCACAGACTCGCACGCACGCCCCAAGCCCCCTCCTGCTGTGTGGAACCCATGTGGAGGAGGAGGAGGTGGGAGGGTTGAATTGGGTCATTGGAGGGGTGGGTGGGTTGGTGTGTGTGGCTGGTGGGCGGTTGAGTGAGTGAGTGTGCACACTGTTGGCATCAGCACGCTGCTGTAATCTGCTCAGTGTGCTGTGCGTGCGCCCGCGTGTGTGTGTGTGGTGCGTGCCTCGAGCTGCCTGTGAGAGCCCAGCCTCTGAGCCGCTCAAACAAAAGTGCTCCTGGTGGACTGCTGCTGCTGCTGTTGTGAGTGCTGGCTACGTGTGTGCTGCTTGTTGCTGCTGTTGCGAGTGCTGTTGCTGCTGTTGCGAGTGCTGCTGCTGTTGTGAGTGCTGCTGCTGTTGTGAGTGCTGATGCTGTTGTGAGTGCTGCTGCTGCTGTGAGTCCTGTTGCTGTTGTGAGTGCTGCTGCTGCTGTTGTGAGTGCTGTTGCTGTTGTGAGTGCTGGATACGCGTGTGTTGTTGCTGCTGCTCGCTAGTTTGGTGGTTTTGGGGGGGGGGGGGGAAGTAATTTTTTCCTTATTCTTCTCCGTCGTCTGTCTTATCCCCCCCCACTACCACTGTAGGGGTTGATGCCCCCCCCCACTCCTCACTATGTGGTGCGCGCACAGACACACGTGACACTCGCGTGTGTGTCTCACCACACCGTGGTGCACGCACAGACACACGTGACACTCGCGTGTCTCACCGTTAACACCGCGGTGCGCGCACAGAAACTAGTGCACGGACGCTGTGAGAGTCGGAGGGAGAAGGACGACCGAAACCCTCGCTTATCACTGCCTCGTAGCAGCACTCGCGGGCATCACACGGATGCTGCGAGCGGCTCATGGAGGCAGGACGGCAGGGAGGGGTCTGGCTCGCCCGGAGGTTGACGACAACTGCACTCACCGTCCCGGGGCACCTATCTCTATTGTCTAAACTTCAAAGGCCCAGGGTGACGTCATACCGCACAGCCAATCGGGCGCTTACCTGTGCTTCCCGTCATCGTCCCCCTCCACCGTCTCTACCGTGGCCTAATCCCCTCACTTCAAAGGCCCAAGGTGGCATTGTACTGCACAGCCAATCGCGCGCTCACCTGCGCCGTCTACATAGAGGGCCACGGGTTCTGCTGCGGCTGCGGCCCCTCACCCATTGTCCTCCCGTGCTCATTAATTCTAACCCACTGGTCTGCCTTTCTGGCCTAATTTTCCACCCTCCGCCTCTCCCAGTGTTGTGAGTAACTCATTACGGTTGGCCCAGTGAACCTTTTCCTTCTGTGCCCATACAATCTTAAGCCAATTTAGGGGCACCGCAATGTAACCTGTCCTGTGAGGGTTGGCCAATCTCCTCGCACCGGGAAACCGTGGGACTCTCCCTCTAGGGGCCCTTCGGATTAAAACCCGATGTGCCAGGCAACCCCCCATCAGGACCCAACATGGGTGTGCTGTGTGCCGATCAGCTGCGCGGGTTATTGCGGGAGCACGCCGACGTTGTTAAGCACCAAATTGACACCGGTGCAGCCCGACCCATCAAACTCCCCGCATACCGAGTGGGCGCGCCTGAACGGGCCCAGATCAAAGATGCAGTCGTGGATATGCTCCGTGATAACATAATCCAGCCCTCGGCGAGCCCCTGGTCTGCACCGGTTGTACTAGTGACGAAAAAGGATGGATCGACCCGGTTTTGCGTCAATTATCGAAAGTTAAATGCAGTTACCCTCGGCGAGGCCTTCCCCATCCCCCGCATCGATGACACCTTTGATAGCCTCACAGGGGCGCGGTATTTTTCCACCCTCGATATAGTGTCCGGGTACTGGTAGGTGGAGATGGCGGAGGAGTATCGGCAAAAGACCGCGTTTACCACCCTGATGGGACTGTTTGAGTTCCGAGTACTCCCGTTCAGACTCACTAACGTGCCTGCGACATTCCAGCGGTTGATGGAGTTGGTGATGCCGGGCTTACAGTGGGAACAGTGCCTAATTTACCTGGATGACGTGATAGTGGTCAGTAGATCTCTGTCTGAGCACTGGTCCAGGCTGCGAGAGGTGTTCCAGCGACTGCGAGCAGCCCATCTCAAGCTCAAGCCGAGTAAGTGTTACCTTGCGCAGCGCGTGGTGGGGTACCTTGGACACCGCGTCAGCAAGGCAGGGGTGTACACCGATCCGGAAAAGGTACGCGCTGTAGTGGATTGGCCACGGCCAAGGAACCTGACGGAGATCAGGTCATTTTTGGGGCTAGCCACTTATTATCGTCGATTTGTGAAGGGATTCAGCGAGATTGCACGCCCCCTCACCCAACTCACATCCCCTAAGAACCCCTATCAGTGGACGGGAGCCTGCCAGACGGCCTTCACCACCCTCAAAGACCACCTCACCCACACCCCCACCCTGGCTTTCCCCGATTTCACCACTGATTTTATTTTGGACACCGATGCCTGCAGCAGTGGTGAGAAGGGGCGGAGGAAGAGGGGGGAGAGGAGGGGCGTCAGCCCTCACAGCCCCAGTAGAAAAGGTCACAAGACGAAAAAGTGTACTGATAAAGCCACTTCAATAGACCCCATTCAGTTAGTCATGACACACCATTTGTATTCCCTGCAAAATAAATACAGAGCTGAAGCAAGTCAAATGTTATGAAAATTAAATACTCTCCAATGGTTTAATGTTTAGCCATTGCGAGTGGGCTATTACAATTGGTTCGCTGCACACGACACCCTGGTTCAATCACGAATGTCTGCCCTCCTGGCTCAGGATATTATTTTACACAAATGTTTTGAAAAGTAACACAACATCATACAAAGTAGATACCTTGTTACTTATAAACATATGCTAATATTAAGACAGTATTAGTTGAGGCATGAATATTTCAACTACTGTACTCTATAGTATCAAAAGCATTTTCAAAACAATGTTCCGCTGGAAATGATGGATCATTTAGGGACAACTCATTTCTCCACAGTTAATGCAGGCAAATATCGGTCGTGAATGTATTATTTATCTTGTAAATTATGCTAGTGCAAGACATTTATGAAATGATTGTTCATAATTTGTCACTGCAAGTCAAATGGTATTTTTTTAGGAACAGAAATAACACGGTCCAACCAGTTTTAACCGTCAGAGCATTTCTTTGGGCAAACAGGAGCAGCAGTGAAGAAGCAGGGCCAATAAAGGACCTTCCCATCAGTTGAGTTGCACTAAAAGCGTCAAAGGTGCTGCCTTGCAATGATTCTCCCGCAGAGACAACCGACTTCACGCTGACAGGGATATTAGGGTTACCATGGGGAGAAGGCGGCATGCTGGGCACAAAAGGGAGTAGGCGTCCCTCTTGCGCGGGAGCAGAACAATGTCCCAGCCTCCGGAATGTGGCGCATAATGGTTCCAAACTTCCCATCCTCCGGAATGTGGCGCATAATGGTTCCAAACTTCCCATGCTTGCTAAAGCTGCACGGGAGGTGACTCTGGCCTGCGTTTGTAATCAAGCCCTAAATCACTTGATGCTTCCTATGCCGTTTGCCTTTGCCTGTTTGAAAATGAAACACAACTGAGAAGACAGCACTGTATTCATACCTTTTTTTAATGATGTTAAATTAATACAAGCGTTTGCCTTTGCCTGTTTTAAAATGAAACACAACTGAGAAGACAGCACTGTATTCATACCTTTTTTAAAATTATGTTAAATTCATACAAGCGTTTAATTTTCAATGAACAAAAGTACTACAGAAAAAATGTAATGTTTACATTTGCGTTAAAATTGGCTTAAATAGCATCTTACAATTAAGGAGTATACATGCATATGAATAATCTAAATTAAGAGTCAAGCACTTCAGAACATCATAGCTGCTTATTTTTAATTCCAATTTTCCAGGTAGACCTCGCTTAGTGCTCAAGATCCATTCCTGGAGAAGTAGGCGCTACTTGAATCAGCGCTAAAAGGGGTCACTATACCATTGTATACATGGAGGTACTTCTTTACAGCGTTTTTTCTTTCGTTTGAGAAATATAGGCGCTTAATTGGACTATTTGTGATATCGTTAATAGAGATGGTTAACATTTTATGAATAAAATAATACTTTATGACAAAAAAATGAGTATTATGAACAGCACTCATGAGTGAATTCTACAGTAATCCTACAAGTAGGCAGCAGTGGGAAATGAGTTTGGCGGACCGACTGCACTCACAATCCGGAGAAGAGCTCCAGGACCTCTGTGATCTTAGTGATGCCCTCAGTCTACATTTTGTTTGGCGAGGTTTATTGTAGGTGGAGCCCAAGACTATCCTGGTCTCGTGAGTTCTCATCTGGCTAAATAAATAGATTTTTTCAAATGTCATCGTGAATACGATCATGATCATTTAATCGTGGGGGTGGGATCTGGTTGGCTCGGCGTACGTTGCCCATTGGCTGAGCGAATGATGGCGGCGGATACGTTTCCTTGGCCAGGGCTGCTGCGTATTCTCACTCGTAAGTGCCGTTTAGAAAGTTTGATTGCAATTTTTTGAGTAATAAATATATCCACGACAAAGAGTCCTATATAACGAATGAGCGTTCTATGGGGTCACACTAAGCGAGATCTGCCTTTACTCTCAACAGAAAGTGATGGATATTGCGTAAAAAATATAGCTACCCTTAAATAAAATATGTACTTTGGATATTTCTGTAGGTAATGCAGCTGCCAAAAATCTCAAAGCCACAAATTTGATGCATTGTAATAATGTGCAATTTTATTAGTATTTCTGTATATTTGAAACATATTGGTCATTCAAAACATTTCTGTGTAATTACAATCACAAGGCAAAAGGAAACCGCTTTTCCATGAGACTACGAGGTCTCACGACGTGCTCCCAATTCAATAGTGCTCTGATTCAGCCGAGAGCCCACCTTCGCTTTTGAGCATGGAATTGCGTGCCAGGATGCTCCTTCGCTTACTCTCGTTCAACGTGCTCGTGAATATGATATCTGTCCATGCAGTGGGCAGGTTCATCAGCAGGAACACAATGGCCTTCTCGATAAACGAGCACACCATATAGCACGTGTCAGGTTCGCCAGCTGTCAGTGCCTCCACAATTGCGTCAATCACCAGCCCAGGGTTCTTGCACTCGATTTTGCGGAAGGACTGCGACGCTTTCATGTAGGTGTCAATGTACTCCATGGTGAACTGTGTCTTCTGGCTCTCGGTGAGGCTCCTGTAAATGCTCTTGGTGTCCTGGTTCTGCATGATATTCGTGTGGGAAATGAAGGTTCCTGGCTCTATGAGTACAACCTGTTGATCAAAAATTGTAATATTAATATCACAGTGACATTGTTTATTCTGCTGGAATACTCTGATGCGCTTTTAGTCTTGAGATGCAGTCGCATTTGACATGCTTTATGAACTCAAATTGGAATTCAAGGTTGTTGACTATGAGAAGAACTTGTTGGGAACTTGTGCATTATCTTGTTTAGTGGTACAATGTGGTATGTGCTTTGAAGATAAGATCACATTTCGTTGTTAGTGGTGTCTGCATGTTCCTGGACACTTGGTTGTACGTACAGTATTTGTTCATGATGATAAATAGACAATGAGCTATGACAATCTGTTCATTGTTATCAACTGTGTTTTTTATGCACAACTGAGCAGTACATTGTGTCTACTGAAATAACTTAAACCTCAAGGCTATTTTGGACAAAAAATACAATACAAATGATACATTTTGATTGATATATTTATATTGATCAATTTTAATATTACTGTGTGTACTTTTAGTGCTTGGCCATCCTCTTGTTGGATCATTCCACGTAAATTCTGGCTCAAGCTTGTTTAAAATAAGGTAAGTTACATTTATAGTAATACCTCACACAATGGATTGTGTACAAAGACACACGAAGAATCCTGAAGTTCTTACATTATGAGACCTTTGCCAGTAACAAGATATAGTAATAGGATGTTACCATTTTATCTGGCACAAAAACTGACACCTTTATACAAGGCATCATGTTTGCAATAACCACAACACAAGTAGTCAAAATCCAAACAAAAAAGACAACTCTGATAATATGCACTGTCCTTGAATTTGATTGGTCCACACCCGAGACGCCTTTTGGCGTCATCTGGTCCAACACCAGTGGAGACTAGGCTCTAAGAAAAGCCGTCTCGGGTGTGGACCAATCAAATTCAAGGACAGTGCATATTATCGGAGTTGTCTTTTTTGTTTGCATTTTGACTACTTGTGTTGTGGTTATTGCAAACATGATCCCTTGTATAAAGGTGGTAGTTTTTGTGCCAGATAAAAGGGTAAAAACATATTACTAAATCCTGAAGTTGATGGAACTGAAGCTACATTTGTAAAGGGCATAGGATAAATGCTACGAATGGTCTTTAAATGCCATTTCCATACCTTCACGTCCCACTTTTTCATTTCTACGCGCAGGCAGTTGGAGAAAGCATCCACGCCACTCTTGCTAACACAGTAGGCACTGTTGAAAGGTGTGTGGAGATGGGCCGATATGCTGGACATGTTCACGATGCGTCCTACATCAAACACGAGACAAGAATGCAGATAACTAAACGACAGATAAGACAACAATTCCATTTGGACAAATATAAACATTTACTCATCTTTGTATTTTTTACTAATATTTGTTAACATTCGTGTACCTGATGACGATTGCTTGTGTTGCGATCGTTGCAGTTTTTTGTAAATTTTTGTGTTCTACGTGACTTTACCGAAAGACCCAAAGAATAGAAGTATTCCAGTTAAGGTTTTACTGCTCAGTGTTGTCCATTCACTTTGGTCAAATTAATCATTTTCATCCTAATTCCTGATACTTTTAGATCAACCATGGAATTTGGTGGAACAGGCAATGATTTACACCAGCGGTTCTCAAAATATGGGTTACAATCCACAACAGGTTGATCGCAGAACAAAATAGTGAAACATAAACATTGCTTTTTTTAATGAATAATATGACACTAAATGTTTCATTTAAATAACAAGATGGATATAAGCTCATGACGAGTCTTACATTAATTTGAAAAAATTAAAAAAATGCAGTCCCCCACTCGTGTGTAAAATTGTCTGGACCAGAAATCTATAACGTGGTCAAACTGAAGGTCACCTGACCCGTGCGTGCCAGTCATGCTGGTGGTGTGAATTCCAGTGCTTCTAAACCTTTTTCACTCCACGGCACACACCTTTTTTCCCAATTTTTTGTTTTATTTTACCACTTGAGGCCAACTCACCTATATTGCTCTTTTTCAGAAGAAACCTGACCACACATGGCACCAGAATCCGTGACGAGAATTTACCCAACTCCGTGAATGTCTGTCTCTGTGCGTATCTCTGTGTCTGTGTTGGCATGCTGTGCTACGAAACCAGAGGCCCCATTTCGATGCCCGCTCAATGCCACCACCAGCAACAATTATCTGATCCGGTCCTGGGCATCCCCTAGATAGACTCAACCTCAAATGAGTACCTGGTGCGGTGTGTACACATTGCCACTAGGGATACAAAGGCGGTTGGGCGTGGTGCTGGCCACTCCCTCATGTGCTGTTCCGGCCATCATAGGTGCTCGCTATCAATACTGCTCCAAAAGTGTGGTAAGGCCATTTGAAGTATCCTTGTATTTGTGTGTTTCCATGTGTGAGTGTTTATTTTCATCTCTGTTTCCTTGTCTGTGTGTGAATGTATTCGTATCTGTTAGTGTATTTGTCTTTTTGTGTGAGCTGCACTGTAAAACCATAACCCTGTGTAATAAAATAATTACTGCAATACCATCAACCTGCGTGCTGTGCCGTAACAACCCAATCCAAGGTTGGCGCTTCTGATACATACCTTTGTTAAGTTCCAACAAACACGGAGCGCGTGCTCACCTTTGCTGGCCTTTACGAGTGGCAGGAAGGCCATCGTTGTGCGGATGGTGCCCCACAGATTCACGTTGGCCGCTCGCTGGTACGAGTTCATGTTGCACATCTCCACCTCACCCAAATGTGTGATGCCCGCGTTGTTCACCACAGCCCACAGGTCTGAGTAATTGAAGAATAAATGGTATGAAGCAGCAAAAAGTACTTTTGCTGTCCACTGTTTGTTTTGTTCTGCCTCATCGTTAAAAATGGGAACTTGAACATTTTTCAAGATACTCAGTTTATATACTGTTGCTGCTGTATTATTTAATAGGCTTACCCATATAATAATAATAATAATGATGTACATTCCTCTGTAGATGCAATGAGGGATGAAGGCCTTCCTACGTGATGCCAGTCACGGGGGTTGTTTGAACAATATTGACCACGCTGGTCGGTGTGGCTTGGTGGTAGGTTGGCGAAGGTTGTCGAATATCCACACGCCGTTGATGTTAACTGGCCAGGGAGAGAACTCAGGGAGAGGTGGGAATAAGGAGAGCCAGGGTGAGAGGTGAGAGATCTGGGAAATGGAGGTGGGTGAGATACAGTGGAGGGACGAGAAGAATATGAGAGGGAGGGATAACATTGTGGAATGAATTTAGATATACTGTACAGGGAAGGCAAGAGAAAGGTGGAGAGAGACGGGGCTCTATATAAGATTAAAATGTTTGCTGGCTGGCTGGGAGGAACGGTTATTTAGACTCCAAACTAAATTCTGAGAGAAAGATAAGCTGCGAGAATACATTTTCAGGGATTTTTTGGAATTTTCGAAGCCTCACTTGATTTTGGACAAATTCTAGGTGGCTGCAGGACAAATGTCAGGTGCGGTTATAAGATGAGGAAACATCTGAGAAAAGTTGATAGGATTAGTCCTTCACTTTTTGCTGGAATTTAATGGGCTGCACTGTTGGAAATTGACGGAATTATGTAGCTTCTGCCCTTAGGAATGTTTACACAATTCTAATAAAATACATCAGAGTTGTACACTAGATATTCAGGAATAATTTATTACATTATTTTTCTGGATAAAAGTACATTGTGTCCTAGTGGTAGTGTGTTATTTTTTGCGTTCTGCATTTGATTAGCACGGTTGGCTACGTACGGTGTGAAATAATTTTAACATACATGTATAAACCTTTTTGCAGGACCCCGGGGCCCCGTATAATGTCTAAATCGTAATTAATTATTTTATTTTGGTTGCTCCGTCCCATCGCGCAGATAAACATCGCGACCCACCTGGCACGGATCATTCTGTTGTCGTGTCCAGGCCTCAGCGAGGACGAATGCGCAGAAGAGCTGAACAAGCGAATGCACTCCATGCTCGGGTATGGGCAGGATTATCCAATGCTGCTCAAACTGCCTACACGACTTAAGTCCTTTATTTATCATAACGGTATGCATAATAATACAGTGAAACTGCTCTCTTATCTTCATTATTATTTGTGACCTACCAATGTCTGCAGCCAGGATCAATCGATGACAATCGTATTACCTGCAGATATTTAACAGATGAGATTCGTTGCACCGTTAATTCCTACTGTTTGATAACCTTGTCCGCATCTGTGCAGATAGTTTTTTTGCGGTTAAGCCATAGTCCCCACATACCGCTCGTATCAATGCGGATAAGAGGAGCGGCGACCCACTACTCTGTAGAGTAACATTGGTATAAACGCTTATTACAATATGAACAGCGCATTGAAAACGCGTACTATTTTATGTACTGTTTACAAAGTGTGTTCACAAATGCACACAGAGAAACACGATGATTGACAGAGCGGTGTAAATATTTTTTTTCGAAAGTGTATTTAAATAGAGGTACCGCAGGGAAGTAGTTTATCAGTTTTAAAGGCATAGTTTAACAAGACAACACTTTCCACCATCCTTCAAACCCATTGGTGAAGAAGAGAAAAGTTTTTGTTTTCGTAATTATAATATAAAGCACGGGGCTTAGGGCGTGCTGCTCGACGCATTTTTTTCTACATATACCCCACCGTTTGAGAGCCAAATCCCTCGTAAGCGCGCGTGTGCAGAGACTTTATATATAAGATGTTTATGCGAGAGCCGGGGGCTTATGGGACCCCGAGGTCCTGCCATAAGGTTCATTTGATTACTAAGTTTATTAACATGCAATTTGTCTGTAATTTTAAAAACAATGCATCCATGGACTACCAAATTAAATACTAAATCGGGATAGTTGATCTACTTCCTGATGAAACATTTACGAAACCGTGCAAAATAACTTCAACATACACACATTATGCTGACAATCACTATTCACCATCCTAGCAGCATGCTTAAAAATAAAGAGTGAGAAATTAATTCCCGAGATAGGTGCAATATATTGCTACCCAACCGTTATTTCTCGTGGTAATATAAAAACATTTATTTGTGGACGTATGCATATGCATCATGGAACAGAACAAATTATAACTGGAGCCTGATAATTGCTTGTCAAATGTTATTCAATCTTACATTGAATGTCCTATAAACCTTTCATTTGCATGCGGTCCTAAAACTTTGAAAGCACACTTATTTTTTCGGCGTGGACTTTGGTTTTATTTGCACGTTCACGCGGCAAAAAAGGGTGAAAATATGCGCGCAACTTATCACGCGTTCTGTAGCATCCTGTCCACCCGCGGGGCCGCACCTCACCTGCCTGCCGACCCATGCGGGTGACGGCTGCACGAGCCTCCTGCACCTGCTCGTCGCTCGTGACATCAAAGGGCAGGACGCGCAGGCGGTCGCTGCTCTTGCTCGCGAGCTCCCGGGCCCCTTCTCCGTCTGGCTGCAGGCAGCCGGCCAGCACCCGGACTCCCATGCCGTCCAGACGCCTCGCCAGCTCGAAGCCGAAGCCGCTGTCGCAGCCCGTGATGAGCACCGCCCGGCCGCGCAGGAGGACGCGGGGAGCGCGGGTGAGGACCGAGGAGTTCACCACGAGCGCGACCGCGGCAGCGCTCAGCGCCAGCAGCAGGCCACTGATGCACCCACAAACGGCAGCTGCTGCCGCAAAGATGCTCAGGCACACTAAGGCACTGGTTATCCCCATAGCGCCTCACTTGTGACGAGACAGGTCGGAGCGAGCCGTTCTTCTTGAGGTGCTAAATTGTGAAACTTGCACGGGCTGGGCCACTTACGGTTTTATTGACTGACGGTAATTTCAATACGTGGATTCTACCAAGCATCAATTCAGTGAGAGGGGTGTTTTTCGCTCAAGGGTTTTCTATCCTCTTCAATTAAGCCACCCGTGGAGTCAGCAGAGGGCAGAAGACGACACTTGAGCCAGAGACCACGACACAGCAGCACTGTGTCCTGCCGACACGTACTAGAATGTAGATGAATGTTAAGTGTTAAATAAGCATACTAAATCAGCACTGCATTCACGCTCTCTTTCAAGGGAGAACGACACTAATTTGAAGTGTGCTCTCAATTGTGCTGAAATTCGAACTCATTTTTTATTTGTCACCAACAAATTGTAAAACTATTCTTGTTTCAAACATAGTACACCACGGGTTTTCTACTCTTCTTCAATAAATGTTTTAGCAGGAAGTAGATTAAAACAATTTCTTAAGTGCCGCATTAGGAAAAACTATCGCGAATTAGTACAGACAAATGGCATGTTAATCATGCATGTGATCATGTATGTATGTATGTTGAACTTCTTTCTCACCGTACATAGTCAACCGTGCTAATCGGAGGTGCGGGTGATGGGTCACAAACTAAGCACAAAAAGCAGTTCTAAATAAATGAGTTTTTAATCTAGATTTAAAAGTGTATATCTCTAGTGGCTTCCTAATATTGAAAGAGCGTTCCAGACGGCCGAAAAATCTCAACTGAAAGCGCGATGCAGTGACCATCTTTGTTTGATAGCCAGTCAAAAGCCGCTGCGAGGGTAATCAGTTTACAGGTCACCTTGATAACAGAGTTGGAAGTTAAATTGTATAGCTTTGGGGCAAATAAGGTAGAATTCGTCAACGTTGTGTACTGGATATAAAGTACATGATGCATCCACAATGCCCATAGCTATGGCTGTAGACCGCATGCCCTTATGTATCCTTTTCTCTTTGAGTTCTCACCTTTTTAATCAAATAAACTTGACTTGACCAACACCTGGGATCAGAGTTGCATTTCATTATTTATTCCCATGGCACGTGGACATTTTAAGCAACCACGTACTGCACAGCTTGCATCATATTACACTCTCCCAATGATAAGCTTCGAATAGCGCCATAGCCTTTTGTACCTTGTCTACGAGAGTACGTTTTTCACATTGAATAGGATGTGCCTAAAAACGAGAATCTCGCCACAGAGGAATGAAGGAAAAGCCATTAACAAAAAAAATGTCGATGGACTAAGCTGTGAATAGTTTTTATTTTGCATGACCATCGTTGCCCATGCTGAGTGACAAACGAGAAAAGATGTGTGCTCCTTCCAGCCACCACTGGCTGCCCAGGCAACCCTAGAGAGCCTGTAATTATTTCTTTGTGTGGGTTAATCATCCGCTAGCCGAAATAGAATGGATACGCAAATGCTCAGAGCCTCTGACATTACTTTTAAACAATACATTTTAAATAACATTTAAAAATAATGTATTTAAACTGCACATTTCCGACTATTCACATATATTCTAGATTTGAAGCTTTCGTGACTGCAAGGATTCATACTCTTTGGTTTTTTCGGTAAAGCTGTATCAAGTGTTGATACAGCTTTTTTGCTGTGACTGTTCCACCTGAAGACGGAAGCTTGTGTTGCCTCCGAAACGTCATGATTTAATTTAGTTGTTTTCATTTATTTTATTTTACCTACGTGACTTTACCGAAAAAAACAAAGATTATTCACATATATACATATAAACATACTAAAGTGAGAATGTTAGCAGAATGTGTTTTTGGAATATGAGGAACTCTGAGTCAGTGTGAGCATGTACGTTTATGGAAGCTCTTAAACTTCTAACAAGACGCAACATTCTTAATTTTAAACATCATTCTAGACTTAAGTTCGTCTTTAAATATATCATTATCTTTTAAAATTATGTTGTTGAAGAATTCTCAGCAGCAGCATGTTGGGATAAAGGTCTTAATTATCAAATGTACGGATTTAATTAAATTTAAATCTGACAAGAACACCAGCGAAAATCTCCTTATGTTGTTAAACCTGCATTCACAATTGGGTCTGGAGGCAGTCATCTAAAGGGCAATATTCTAACTTCTAAATGAGCCTGCAACCCATTCTCAGGGGGAGCCCCAATTAGAGCTAATCCTGGCAAGAGCTGCAAATCTCATTGCAGATCAATGTTTACGAAGATATTTTTCACATGTGTACTGTTTGCCAGCACGGCAGTGATGCTCTTACTCATGTTTGGATTAAACTACTAAGAGATGTGCTGAGGTGTCTTCTATCTCTTCGAAGCTACCTAGTTTCCTCTTTGTGTTCACATTTTCCCTTTCAATGCCGAGTTAATTATATTCTATAGGTCATTATCTCCACCCAGGCTTTCTCAAGAACATTTTAATTTCATTTTTAAATTAAATCCGATGTTACTTCTGTAGGTATAATAAACAAGTTGTAATTGACTAAAATCTGCATATTGAATCGAAATATTTTTACTCTATATTTAACATTTGAACTGGCATTCTAAAAACCTTCATTACTTGGGGTTAAAACTGACTCAAATTGGCTGTATTAGTTAACACAGTAACAGTCATGTCACCAGCAATTGGAGGCATTGTAAATTAAATATTTAACATAAATAGGCCGCATGACATTTCTTGAGTGGCCATTTAAAGCAAAGACAAGGTAAAGCCAGTCAACTCACAGAGGGGCCAATGCCTTCCTGCAGTTAGCTCCCTCTTTTTAAAATGGTATTGTAAAATAACGTTTCACGCATTTTGCAAGAATGCACATATATTTGTTTGATAAATATGTCTCAAATGTGCTCAGGGATATTTTTTTGTTTTTTAAATGTACAGCTGCAGGGTGGGCCATTAGAGAGACATCAGAAAACTGCAGCATTATGGGTAGCTCAAAAGCAGACATTTCATTGTGTCAAGGCAGAGAGTTGTGATTTCAAATTCTATGGTTCTTTCGGCGAAGTCACGTCGATAGAAAAAATAATAACAATAAATAATAAAAATAAAGTTAATAAAAAATATCCCGACGTTTCGATCGCAACACAAGCGGTCGTCATCAGGAACAGGGAGGTTAGCCTCTGAGGGCAAGCTGTTTATAAAGGTTTAGAGATGGGCGGGGCAGCTAATGTTGATGCCGGAGAGGGCTCCGACACTGATTTCAAGTCAAAGATAGTACAACAGTGCCATGTTCACAAATTAAATTTTGTAAAGAGGTATCATTCGTGCAATTGCGACACCTAGGTCTGCATTGAAGCCAGCAATGTGTAAATTCAAGTACTGTAATACTGTAGTCGTCTCTAATGAAATGTTAAGAATGAGTACATTTCAAAGAAAGCAAGTGGACGTACATTTAAACATGCTTTTTTTCGCTCCACTAAAAGGGTATTCTTATTAGGGGTGTGAGAAATCACCCCCTCCTCCTGCCGTTGTGTGATTCAGGAGCACAATTGATTTGAGAATTAATTACGTTTTTCAACTTTGCAGTGAATGCGTTTCACCTCTCATGTAAATACGGAGGGTGTGAGGATGCCTTTGGGACAAGGGAAGACTGATCAAATCAGCTGATTTTGGTGATACCACGTAGCTAGCTGTGTCATTCTTTCAGTCAGGCTTACAGGAAGAATAAGCGGAATAAAAAAGGGTGTGAGTACAACTATCGCGAGTGCTTGGTTGAGTTAATGCTGACAATATCACGAGGTCACGGTGAATTGCATAGCCATCCTCATGCAAATGAATTTTCCAACGAACACTTAAAATCTTGTTATCGTGCTACATAGGCTGTCACGTTTGATATTTCATTCCCTGCTTCTAAGGTCACAAAATATGTCTCTGAGGCATGACAGCACTTTTGCACACATGGTGGTGATATTCATTGGCATTTCGGTAACTGAAATTATACAATTTTCTTATATTGGCTGGTGTATGTTTATGACATCCTTATAATGTGATATGTGCCTCTAAATTCCGACCTATTATACTTTTTGTCACGATGCTCATCGAAAAATGAAAAACATTTCCCCCTCTTTGAAACTAACAAAAATATCGAAAAATGAAAAACATTGCCCCTCTTTGAAACTAACAAAAATATCCTTTCCTAGAAAAATGTTTACGTGCATTGGTATTTAACACGAAGGCTTTCGCGACCAATATTATTCATAATAAAGGTTTTTGGGTTAGATCGCGTTATTTATAAATGTGTCGCAACCCTCCACCACCCGACACGGCCAATCAGCAAAAAATGTGTCACGTTAAGAAAAGACAAATAGTTCACTACTTTAGCCCACCGGTGTGTTGAAGAGTGAATCCACAACATTTACAATTTTTGAGTACGACGTTTCGCTGGTAATTAAATCCAGCATCATCGGGCAATTTGCCAGAATGGTCTTAAATAGAGCAGCAGGGTGACGTCATCATTTAACCCAATCAGGTGCAGAGATCAGAGGTGGAGAGGTATTGTAATTATATAATAGCTAGCTTTACTACCCGGGACTTGGATTTACCACGCCCGGCCGCCTTTGTCTCCCCTGTGGTGATGCTCACACACCACACCAGTTACTCGTTTGAGGCTGATTCGACCTAGGGGAGGGCCCAGGATCAGTTCAAACAATCGTCACCGGTGGTGGCCGTGAGCGGAAATCGAACTCGGGTCGCCGGGTTCAGTAGCGCAGCGCGCTAACCACTACACTACCGCTCCCTCCACACACACACACGCGCGCGCGCGTCCATAGGTACTCATACATGCGCTTGCTGCAGACACACACAACTTTCTGGGTGCATACGGCAGTAAACGACTGAAATAATAAAGCAATGCAACACATTTGTTTGGCACTTTACTCGCGCCACGGAGGCTGGTGGGGGGGCGTGACATGAGCAGGCACACTGCGTTACGCTTCCACATGCGCGGGTCACATGATAGATGTGACGTCACAGCTCACTTGCCGTGCAAAAAAATATGCATTATTGAGCTCTCCTCCCCCCCCAAAAAAACTAAAGTGTATTTTTATAATGTTTGCATGGTGTACAGTCTGGAAAGTACCCACATGGCAAATTTCAAGTTTGTTGCATGTCGGGAAGTACGCTAAGCATTTTGAACAGACACACATAATCACAAATTTCCCTTTTATATATAGAGATTAGTAATCAGTTAATTGTTATGATTACCGTAGTAATCAGTTGTAGATTAGTAATTAGTTGTTATGTGTATTATTTAATAAATGAAACCCGATCACAATACCCAATAAGGTGCAGAAATCAGAGGTAGCGAAGGGGGTTATTGTAATTATATACGTTAGTAATCAGATTATTAGTATGTGTTTCCCCTATAAGGAATTGTAATTATATGTATTATTTAATAATAGGCTTCCAGGCCGCACCAAGCCTGTAGCTGTCAGAGCGATTAAAGTTATTTGTATTTCTCTCAATGTCAATGGATTCTCTAATTAATCTTGGCCAGTAATAATTAGTTTTACACAACACTTCAACGTTATCAAAATCAATTGAGTGGCCTTGTTGGCAAGCATGTTCTGCCACTGCCGACAGTTGTGTTTGAGATATTAAATATTTATTTGGTGTTCTTTTAGTCTTACGCTGATGTTATGTCCCATCTGTCCTATATAGCATCTGCCACATAAGCAATTAATCCGATATACACCTTCTGTTGATAATTTAGGTAATTCGTCTCTAGTAGAAGATACTAGTTTTTGAATTTTGTGTACTGTACCAAATCTTACTTTAATGTTTTGCTTTTGCAAAACACGGGCTAATTTGTCAGTTACTCCTGAGATATATGGTATTTTAATTGTTTTAATAATCTGATCATTTTTCGATTTAAAGCTTTCATCAGAGTTGCTTTGCGATCGTGATTTGGCATTCAGTGCTCTGTTAATTTGAGTATTATTGTAGCCATTCTGTCGTCGTGCTTCTTGAACATGTGTAATGAGAGCGCCATCGCCTGCATTATCAGGGGGGCATACATTCACTCTACAGCCCAGGCTTATCGATAGTAGGGTTTACATCTAGGGAAAAGGTGAGAGGCGGTTACATCAGGGAAGCCTCTGGAACGTTCGGGAACGTTCCAGGAAGGGCGTGGCCAGAGGCGGGGCTTAGTCCCAAGAGAGGGATATAAGCGGGACACAGAGCAATGCAAGGGGTCGGTTATCGAAGGCTGAAGAGGAGCCCTGCCACTGCTGCCCCGCCATCTCCATCGACCACGTGGCAGCTCGTCCTCCAGCCGCTCAGTCGCTCCCTGGTGCACCATCAGCCAGCGGTGTGTCAGAGAGAGCGGGTGAATGCCACGTGGCGCGGGGCAGCATAGCCACCCGAAGGGTAGAGTCCGTAAAGAAGAAAGAGACGGAGACTGTGGCTGTACCAAGCTTTATTTGAATAAACCTACAAAGTTACTTACCATGTCGGAGACCACTCATTACACATGTTTAATCTCTATCCCTAGACTTTCACCATCTGACACTGTTTAAGCCTGATGTATGAGCATCTTGATAAGAGAGGATGTCTGAGCTGGGTGATGATGTGAATCTGCATTCTTACGTTCTAAAGTATTAGTTGGATCTTGTTTAATTTTAGTGAAGGTACTTTTCTCTAGTAAATCCTTAATTTTATTATCATAATCGGCGTGTGACATCACTACAGTAGTGCGGCCTTTATCAGCTGCCAGAATTTGAATACCTTTATTTAATGGGAGCTCTCTTAAGGCTTTTGCTTCATTAGAGCTAATATTTATGGGGTGTATGCGATGACGGTGCATTGCACGCCACGGCTCTCCTGGGCCGGCACCATACAGTGACATCCCTGATGTCACTACACCCCCCCCCCCCCCCCCCTTCGAAGCATTCAGCCATCCCGGCTGTCAACTCCCCCCTCTAAACGAACAAATGATCAAAATGCAATAAAAACACAGTGTGCCTCAACAATCACAAAGAAAATTCCCTAACCCACCTGTACAAAAATGACACTATCCACAAATATACAAACCAACAGGGAGAAGGGTGTAAACCAACGAACCCATAAAAACATCACCGTATCATCGAGCAATATAAAAAAAACGCGTAAACCCTCGGGATCCTCCCTCCATCATACCTCCCACCTTCACCATGTAACAACGCTCGTGAGCTCAAATAGTGGCCAGGATCAGCCAATAACCGCAACTGACAGCGTGGGAGCGTGTGTGCAAGGGAATCACGAAAAACGAGTCTTTGAGCGAGTGCGTGATGCCGGGCCCCCAGGGGAGGTGGGCTTGCTCACCCTGGAGGTCCCGGGGGGAATGTGAAAATGTTCCACCGAACCCATCTCCTCACGGAGAGCAGTAGGCTGGGTCGGCGAATCCTCCGCGCTCGAAGCCTGCGAAGCCGGCATGCGCGGCCTCGCAGGGGACATCAGTCGGGCAGCACCTGGGAGCGGAACAGAATCGCTTTGCCCGGGACCAACTGCCGTGGGCACACAACCCGGGTCGCCAGACACACTCGACACTCGGCCCCAGCGATGTGGGGATGAAATGAATTCGAGCGGCGCAATAACCGGTTCCAGGATGATCCACACCCCAGGATCGTCGTATGCAAGGCTCAGCACCCACATTCCCGATGATGCCCCCTTCCGGACGTGCCGGTGACGCATGAGCCAACACCATACCCTCCTGGGTGACTGTGGTGTCCAACCCAGGATTAACAACCTGAATAAAAGGTTCCTGGTCGTTGGACACTAACGTATGAGCTACAATTGCGTACCCCGTAGCACCCAAATCCAGCGGCTTCCTCAAGCGGAGGGGAACAAACATCTGCACCGTAGCGTTGGCCGCACACAACCAAGTAGGGGAAGGCAAAAATGCCACACGACATCCGGATGGCAATTCCAAGCAGCCGCGGTCAATGCAGATTTCCAACGGCATCCTACCAAGGAAATCGGCTCCAAGTAAACATGGAACAGTCAGTGACGTGGAGACAAGAATGTGTCCTGATAATTAAACATGAGCGATGCGCACCTCGGCCGTTATCCGACCAATGATGCCCAATGAGCCGCCGTCAGCGGCGATACACGGCGCATTGACAGGTTCTAGAACCCGAAATTATAGTTGCTGACGCACCCGTGTCAACTAGCATCCTTATTTCCACACCCTCAATGGACCCAAGCACGGTAGATGAACCCGCGGCTGCAGCCACCACTCGATGGGCCAGCTCCGACCACTAATCTGGTCGGAGCTGACGAACCTCATGATTACGCGTAGGACTCCCCCGTACCGATACGCGATCGGGCAGCGAATCAAAATGCCTAGATGGGTGAGGTGAGGCCAAGGGTCGAGTGTGGAGTGCGTTGCGACTCGCCACAGGGTGTAGGGAAGCGTATGATGGCGGTGATGCTGGGAGGAGCCGTCGTGGTACTCGGCAGCCTCATGACACGTGCCCTGGCAGGCTGCAATTGTAGCAGGTAACACGGCCACCTCCGGAGCGAGACGACGACCTTGGCCACCGCTGCTCGACCATCCGCCATATGCCATCACCACGCCAATCGCCTCCACCCCGAGTCAACGCACATGCAAAAAGGGGCTCAGTTCCATCAGGCGGCCCCTGCCCCGTGCAGGACACGGCACACGTCACCTTCACCCTGTCCCATTGTAGAAGTAGCTGGGCTCGGATGCACTTAGTGACCCTGAGAGACGAGATATCATCTTCAGCTGGAAGAATGATGTGGAGGGTTTCCACCAAGGCCAGCAATCTCTCCAGGACCAACGCGTCGATGCCATCATGGTCCATCTCCGGGAAGGCAGCTTTTGCCAGTGCCAAAAGCGCGCTACGGAAGGCGAGGGCCGACTTGTCCTCCCCCTTCTGTTACGTGGCGAATTTGTGATGCGCGTTCGCCGGAGGCTTATAAATAGACGCCATCCAGTTGAAAGGCTGCGTGAGGGTGGACCTCTCCGGCGGCGGGATGGCGAGAAATGCTGCAAGGGCGTCATCGTCGAGGGCGCCAGGTAGCGCCCGTAGTGTCCTCCGTCTCTGTCCACCCCGCCAAGCCGGCGTTAGTGAGGAACCGCCGCTTGAAGGCCGCCCAGTCACCACTGGTAGCCGCGAACTCTCCAGCAAAGGGAGGCCTATGCTGGAAAGCTGGGATGTCCCTCGGCGCCGACGGATGCATCTTCAATTTTGGCGGACTGTGCGCTCCGTGCCAGCAACAAAATGGCGACCGAATGCGCAGGCTGTGCCACCGAGTTTCCTGCTAGCTGCGAAATAGCGGTGGAGTCGTTGTCCCCGAGCTGCATCACCGCTCCCTCCTTCACTGCCAAGACCCTGGGACAGAACTAGGCCTTGGCAAGGTAAGGTAAAAGGTAACAACAACGAGCCGACCTTTACCCTACCTTTTACCTTACCACAATACAATCACTCTACCCTTACCTTTTACCCTTCAATAAGGTAAGGTAAAAGGTCAAAAGCAATGAGCCTACCTTTACCCTACCTTTTACCCTTATCCCATACAAATTACCTGATTACAGGGTAATTACTGGGGTACTACACATGAAAAAGGTTTATAACAGGTCAATGCTAGGTAGAGCGCTTTATTCATATAAAATACTCTCGAATCGGGCGTTGAAGCTGTCGACGACACCGTCCTCCATAACCTTTTCATCCCAGTCGTCTTGGTCGATGACGATCTCATCAACAACCTGATCAAGTTCGTTATTGCCGTCGTCTTTGGACGAATGATGGGCAATAAGATCCTGTGCCGCTCTGGCCCAGTTAGATGGGACTTTTAGGCAGCCGGCCGCGATCCACGAGCGGAAGCCCATGGACTGGATGAAGAGCGGTGACGACAGAGACTGGCGAACGCACGTGAACTCCCGCCCGGCTCCGCTCTTCGCGCGTTCGCAGGCAGTTGACGTTCTCGGCGCTCCCAAGTAGTCACAGGCCATCTAGTAGTGGGCAGGGAGCAGCTCTTTGCGGAGAGACCATCACTGCATTGCATCAATGAAGGTGCTGGCGGTCGTGACGCCCATGCTCAGAAAACGATCAACTTCATCATCGTCGTCGATGGAGCTGCCGACGTTGCTGCTTAGGGTGCTGAACAGCGACCCCTCTATATGGGCAGTGACTGCCGTCAGCGGGAACTCGAGCATGTCCGAGTAGCGATGCTGCAGGACAGAGCGGATCGTGGCCTTCAGTGTAGCCAGCTCATCTTGGTCTGATGTTTTCAGCAGCTGTGAATTCAAGTCGGATGCCACAATGGCAGGTTCCTGAGCAGGAAGTCGCGGTACCGCAGCAGCTCGGCCTTCATCCCCGTCGTGGTCAAGGACTCATCGATCGCTCTAAGAGCGGCTTCACCGCGATCGCAATGATGGCACGAAATCCAATGTCGACTTGCGGTCCGCCGTCAAGGAGGTCATGACCTGGCATGGCATTCGCAGGAACGCTGTCACGCCCTCGATGTTTGCCCACTGCAGTTCAGAGAAAGCACCGATGCCGATCACATCCTGGAAGCGCGCCATGATAATGCTCAATGGCGTCGTCGCCCATGGCAAACGTCAAATTCCACCTGGTCAGCGAGTCCTGGTGCGTCGGCTCCTTGCTGGCGAGCTTGGCGATCTCAGCCTCGCAGCAGTACGACTGCCAGACGACCTTGCTGCGCCTGATATTGATGAGCGCCTCGCGCAGTTCGGCGTTGGTCGACTTGATCAGTTTGAGAACTTGGACGACGCCGATCTGGACCGAATTATCTGCGCAGCGAATATGGTGGCAAGCCTGCAACTGCTCATATCCGGCATCCGCGTTGACCAGGGCGAACGTCTTGACAGCACTGATCGCATCGGAGCCATTGTCGTTGGTCACAGCGAGCAGCTTGGTCGAGACATTGCACCCGAGGCTTTGGAGGTGCTCAGACAGAGCGGTGCCAATGCGCTTGTCGACACCCCTTCCGGACTGCACATCAAGGATCGTCAGCAGCATGGATTTCGACGCACCAGATTTGCTGTCGATCCAGTGCACCGTGACCATCCAAAATCCCTTCAGGTTGTGGTTCGACCAACCGTCGACGGTGAGCGAGATGGTGACGTCCAGGTTGGAGAAGAACGCCCCGACGATGGGCAGCATGATGGCGTGATGCTCGACAATCCTGCGAATGATGATGCGGGTCGATGGGCCCTCATATCCCTGCGCCAATGTGTGGACCAAGGTCTTGAACTTGTCGCTGTCGGCGGCTCGCAAAGAGATTGCACCTTGGATAACAAATTCAACCACCGCGTTCTCAAATTTTACCAGAAACTAGATTTACCAGGAGATTTCTGGCCGGCTCAGCGTTTGCTATATTAGGCGGCTCGCAAACGCCGATGTCCCAACCTCGCTGCCTGGGGCGAGCACGTTGTGCTTCTTGAGGTGGGCTTTCCACCCCGACGTGTTCGTGTGGGAGGAAAACCATTTGCATCAGTGCACGCACTGCCGCTTTCCTTGCTGCACACGGGGATCACCATCCACCCAATCGTAGCGTGTGCTCCCACGGGAACGCATGCGCTGCCTCTTTCGATTGCTGTTCGCAGCGACCCCGAAAATGCCGTTGCTGGCATCCTCGACCTCATCCTCTACCTCATGAACGTGGTCCGTCTCCATCTGGTCCGACATCAATGATCGCAATTTAAAATGGAGGCCACGGACTGCGCCACGGAGCTTTTCGCGGTAAACACGGTATTTACCGGGTATCCTTTACCCTACCCTTTATCTTACCCCTTGGCATGGTGGACACCTTTACCCTTTACCCTTTTACCCGGTAAAAAATGGTAAATTACTTTACCTTGCCAAGGCCTAGACAGAACTCCGCGAGGAGCAAAGTCGCAGCGTAGAGAAGCTCCGCGAGGCGATCGTGCGCCTCCCGGAGGGTCGCCTCCACCGACGGCGAAGCGTCGAGCGCCCGAATGGCGCCCTGCTCCGCTAGCAGTGTCTCCACATCATCCTCCAAAGCTGCAGGCGGCACGAGGTCCTCGTCCTCGCCGTCCGACATCCCGGTACGTGGCCTGCGACTCGTAGACATAGTCTACAGCTAGCTGTATAAACTAGCGTGTTGGCCACTTCCAACACCAGTTGTAGTGAGTCCAACTGAGTCGGAGATGTTGTTCTTTAGAGGCAACACATTTTTTTGTAACATCAACCCGCTAAAACAAAGGGATAACTGCCCCTTCACCAGATACAGCCTAGGGTGGTGACCACCCAGCTAACTACTCTATACATAGGAGTTACAGCTACGAAGGGTCTGACCCTCACTCGGGTCCCCGACCATGCGTTGATGCCTCGTAGGACGTAGAGCTTCCAGCCTCTAGACGTGGAGCTTCAGCTTGTAGAATGCAGCGACCCCGGTCCCTCTCAGGGACCCACCTTATATCCTCCCGGGTCGGGGCCGCTCCGCCCTCGGCCCCACCCGACTTCTTGAGCGTTCTCACTTCCTCTCGATCCCCCTCGAGAGCTCTCCCTGGACACGTGATCACCCCCTCCCCCCCCCCCCCCCCCCCCCACATGGGGCCTTCTCTGTGGACACTCCAGATAACGTGTTTATAGGGTCAACCAGAGTGCCATGGTCCGGGGCAACCCTGCCCCTGGGCCGACACTCTCCCGCTCCCCCTTGTGGGAGCCAGCGCTACACGCTGTGCGTGGTGCCCGCGCTATCCCAGCATACACCAAGCCCCGCTAGGGCTGGTACTACACCCGCCTACGGGGTGTACGCGATGACGGTGCATCGCACGCCACGGCCTTCCCGGGCCGGCACCATATAGTGACATCCCCAATGTCACTACGCATGCGTTGAATTGCTTAGCTCAGTTATGAGAATACAATATCAACGTACAGCTCTTTATCAATCCACTGCTGGGGTAAAGCCCCCCCATGCCGCATCAATCATGGGGATTGTTTGACCATACTTTGCCTCGCTGGTCAGTGCGGGTTGATGTAGGAGGCACCAGTACCTAGTTGAGAAATAACTCACCAATGATGTTAGCCATGGTCAGCTCGCCAGGTACATTGTTTAGTGGGCTACTGCTTGAGCTCATTTAAACTTTATAAAATATTCTGACCGTGTGGATGCAGTCACAAATTTGTATATTCTGTTGGGAATACATTTCCACAATGAAGTTGGTGCTTTTGTATTTTCTCTATATTCTTACAGATAAGTTTTGCGTCAATGTATGTATTTGTGAACGGTATTTGCAACATTCCCTTGAATCGTATCGTACATCAAGGCTACATTGCTGGCGCACCAACCCTTTATCGTTCACGCTTTGCTGCCAAACGCAGCTCGTTTGTGTAATGCCACTTTACTTTTACATCCTAGTTGACATTTTCATAGCAAATCAGAGAATTAAGGAACAACAGAAAACAACGTATTCTTAGTTTTTTCGGTAAAGTCACGTTGAAGAGAAACAACAAAATAACAAAATATATATAAAACAATAAAAATTCTCACGACGTTTCGACCATAACTCAAACGGTCATCATCAGGTGTGTCGGTTTGCATAAATTTATTTTGAAAACGGCATATTTATTTATTTATTTATATATTAAAAAATAACGTTTGCGTCACGCGCAACGATTGGCAGTTTGCCCAGGACTAGTCCATCTATTTTTTGAAAAAGAGGAGGGGGGAGACGAAATTTGTTTTTATGTATGCTGTCTGAAAGCCACTGTAAGCGTGAATAATCAATCAAGAACTGAAATGATTTATCAAATCTTTCCAATGATTGCTAAGATAGAATCCATCTTCTCGGTTGAAATTGTCTCTGTGCTTGTATATGTGGATAGCCTCATGAACGAATCTCTCATGGAAGCCAGATGGCTTACAAAGAACCTCCGTCTTGGAAAAGTCAATGGCATGTGAGCCTACTGAATTAGAACAATGATCTGCTACGGCCGAGGTGTTGGTCCTACCGTGTTTAAGGTCTGCTTTATGTTCACGAATGCGGTCCGAGATATGGCGTTTGGTTTCTCCAATGTAACTACTACCACAGAGGCAACTTAGTTTGTAGACACCAGGGTATTGTATGTCCGGAATCACATCTTTTACAGACGGAACCAGATCACGGATTTTATGTAATGTGTTGAAACGGACCTGGATCTTGTGTTTATTCAAGATTTTGGAGATCTTTTTTGTGATCCCAGCAATGTAGGGTAAAGTGATGGTTTTGAAAGGCTCCTCAAGAGGGTTCTTCTTCATGGTTTGAGTGATAGCTTTGCGGATTGTATAGTCGGAGTAACCATTAGCCCTAAGAGCTTGGTGTACGTGCTTGAGTTCACTGCTTATGTGTTCCTGGTCGGATATGCATTGGGCTCTATGATACAGAGTCTTGATGAGAGAATTCTTCTGTGATGGATGGTGGTGGGAATCCGGTTTCAGATAAGCATCCGTATGGGTAGCTTTCCTGTAGACAGAGTGGCTCATTGAACCATCAGGTCTCTTTTTAATTAGGACATCCAAAAAAGGTATCTTGCCATCTATTTCGACTTCCATGGTAAATCTGATGGCTGGGTGTATGGAATTGATGTGGTCGAAGAATTGGTCTAGAGCAGGCCGGCCATGTGGCCAGATGACAAAAGTGTCATCCACGTACCTCTTCCATAAGGTTGGGCGCAGAGTGGCAGTCTGGATGGCGTCAGTCTCAGAGAGAGAGAGTGGGTGATTTGCTCCTGAGGGTGGTGAAAGATGAGAGTATTGCCGTCCAAATAAGAGCACTAACGTACGATTTTCATGAAATCCGAATTAATGTCGTGATTTTTCAGTCCGCCTACAATAGTAACAACCACAATGGACTAGGTTCTGGTAAATATTTAATGTTTACAGCAAGCGATTACATACGTATTGAGACTCCCAGGCCTGAGGCAATTCTGAATCACATTTTAAAGGGATAATTTATTTCCTGCATTTTCCATCAATCCCCAGTGCGACCAATGGGTTATTGGAATTCTGCAATTTTGTCAGAGATTTGTAATCGCGAATAAGTGTCGGTCGTGTGTCTTAAGGCAAATTCCATCTGTTTCATAGTAATGCAAAAATATATATACTGAAATGATGTACAATAACAGGATGTACAATTAACTGAAATTATGCGATAAAAAAATGCTCCAATAATTTTCGGAAAAAAAGTCATTTTTAAATTGTAAAATACTCAAATATATACATGGCGCCTAATATATTGTGCACTGTTGCTCAAATTAACTACACATTATCAGAAACGCCTACAATTGTGCAGTTACCAACAGATTATTGTAGATATCGCCCAAGATTCAGCATAATTATGGGTCTTGCAGGAACAATGCATCCTTCGAACATTAGGAAAAACTGTTTTGTAAAATAATATATACTTTAATTTATTTTCCAATAATTATATGCCCTGTCAATTATATGCCCTGTCATGAGGCTCAACATCGATTTGAAAATCTCCCAGAATGGTGAAATAATTGCTTTTATTTATCTTCACACGATATTTTTTTTATTTATTCTGAAAGCCAGAATGCAGCAACATTTTCATATGATATTTTTTCGTGCAATCATTAGTGACCCAGCTAAGTCGATCAGCTCTCTACACTTGGGAACCCAGTTTTCATCACAGGTGGGTGCCCTGATTCAAACCTATGGTCTTTATATTGCCGCTAAATGCTGTAACCTCTGAGCCAACTGCTCAGCTCATGAGAATTATATTTACATAAATTATTCACACTCAAGTTGAGAAATCACTTTGGCAACTGTAATAGCCGCATCACAATGTTCCTAGGCCATGATGAGATATGTTTGGATGACATGAAATTGGCGGCCAACGATGAGAAATCCCTCTCCAATTCTTAAATTTGTACTTCCTCAGGTTAACATTTCTGACGGTGACACATAGTGTCACAATGTGTCACTCCTGTGACAATAGGTTGCTAATGGATTTACTGATGTGGCAAATTTGAGATCTCAAATGTAAAAAATTAAATGTGCCATGTGACCTTACACAGCTCGAGCCTTATTTAAATGTAGTGTTTAATTATCCACTACGTGATTAGTTGCCATTTATTTCAGGAGTAATAAGAGAACAGCAGTCATGAATTAATTTGTTGTGTTCGCGAGCACCCATGAAAGGCGACTACATCGCACACAATTGCGGTGTGGCCATCACCACTCTCAGCTACTTTTATCTCACCAATGTTGGTATTCAATTATGGCTGAGTAGACTTAGGGGAGACCCAGGACCAGTTCAGATAATCACGACTGATGTTGACCTTGGGCATGAATCGAACTCCGATCGCCGGGTTCAGAGCTAGTGCATTGCGCTAACTGCTACTTACATACGTTTACCTTCTTTCCCATCGTACATAACCAACCATGTTAATCGGCGGTGTGGGGGAAGGACAACAAACGAAACACTAATATTAGTTCTAAAGAAATTAGTTTTTAATCGAGCTAATTTAAAAGTGTACATCTCCAGTGGCTTCTTAATAACATAAGGAAGAGCGTTCCAGACGGCCGCAGAAACGCATCTGCAAGTGCGCGATGCAGTGACCGACTTTGCTCTATGGTCAACCAAAACAAAACCCTACGCTACCACCCCCCAACACGCAACGCCGCCAATATGAGAACACTCATCCGCACCCCCCCCCCACCACCGTACACGTCCCTCGCTCGCTCGCTCGCTCTGCTCCCCCACTCTGCACACGCCGCTGCCAGCTGCTGCTGGCTCTGTGCTGCCCTCCTGCTGGAGCAAGCTTCGCGTGCCAACCCGGTAAGTGCCAGTTGCACTTCCATTCGACACATGATGATGGTGATAGTAATGATCGGTGGCCAATTTTCTTAATTGACGGTGGGTGTGTTAACGTCAGTAAATGGTGCGATTTTCTTTCTTCATTTGCACATGCTCCTGTGACTATTTTGTTGGAGAGAGAACTAATGATACTCTTTTCGATTAAACATATTATTTGGTGACGCTGCTGCTGCGAAGGCAGTGGTGAATAAGCATAATCAACGATTAAGAAATCTCAAGAGCCTTGTGGCGCTATATAAGCTGTTATTATGCTGATATTATTAACGAATTTTTTTTTACATTGAAATGCACGTAGGCTTGCAACGTGTGATCGCATACGCCGTAGCATTAACAGCCGTGGAGAAAGTGACGCTAAATCGAGAATAAACATGATAGAGGGAAGGTTATTTAACTGTTATAGCCTTTAGGACGCTGCGGTGCAATAATTATGTAGCTCGTGAGGCTTGCGCGTGCAACAGTGTGTGTGTGGATTGGTGACTCAACCCTGAGCTTGTGCTAATGCCTGCTACGTGAAGGGCTGATTGTGCATTGAAAGGCAATTAGTGTGTATGGCCTCCAAAGCAGTTACCCAAGTGAAACGTTCTTCTGCATATTTCTAGTTTCCCCCTGATTGGCTTCTCCACCTTAAACCCTTCCTCGACCAAGAAGTCTAAAATAGACTAAATGTTTGTAATTGTTGCTGAGCTGGTGAGTGGTGGTGAAGTCAAGGATGTCTGTACGGTTTTAATGGTGCAGAAGTACACATAAGAGTAGATTAGGTAAACATTTGCTAACTCATGCACCACTATGTTTTATTGAAATAATTATTGACTATGTTTTGGCTATGTCTACCAATACAATTACAGCGTCTTCAGATAGCGGTCACATTTATACGCCATAAAAACAAAATTGTTTTCGCTTAAAAAAAAGTTTTTTAAACGTAAATTGTACGCATTTCACTCCATGACGTCTGGCCCGTCTCGGAACTAATTTCTCAATTGCGCCTGGCCAAATTATTTCTACCGATATTTCATTTTAGTGTGGCTTCTAAATGTAATCCTACACATTGCTTTTGCCATCGCAGTGGATCAACGAGTGTGCATGTAGATTGAGTGAACTGAAGTGTGTCAGAATAAGGCCAAGCAGAGATTGAGCCTTCAGAATAGCAAATCGGCTTATAGGCATTCTAGGCAAATGTCATTTGAGTCGAAAACAAGGCTCACGGCTGGACTCCGTGATCTGATGCAAGGAACATCGGTACTTTGCAATCTTACGTGAGTAATTTTTCAGGGTTGTCCGTTTGCCGATTGTTGAATTGTGACACCAAAGAAGAGGCCATTGAAAATGTGAAAGTTAAATGTGGGATAAGCGTTTTTCTTTTGCGCAACATTCACAACCACTGGAGGATATTTTTATAATTTAATTTCAACGAAATTAATTTCAACGAAATTCAATTCTGTGCTTTAAATGTTTACATACACATGAGTAATGCACAATCTCCAGCTGAAAATGTATTATTATCATCATCATCAACAACATCAACTTTACTTTCATCAAACAAAACGTAAAGGTCTGGGGTTCGCACATAATCGAGTAATGGACTGCGTGGTGCATTTAAATGTGTCGAGTTGCAGGGAGACTTTTCACGGGTTACATTATAGTCGGATGATTGGCACACAGCTTCATTCATTGAGCAGAACAAACGGTTTTCCTTAAAACCTTCTGCTGCTAGACCACCCAGATTTAATGGCTTACCAAAAATCCATAAAGAAGGTACACCCCTTCGTCCCATCGTCTCCACCATTCGCTCACCCACCTACAAACAGGCCCGATATCTGTCTGAGACCTTACAGCCATTCACTGGTAAGACCACCTCTTCTATACTTAACTCAGCTCACCTGGTATGACAGGTTTGTCATCTGGTCACATGGCCGACAGGCTCTGAATCAATTCCTCAACCACATCAATTCCATACACCCAGCCCATCACATTCACCATGGAGGTAGAAAAGGATGGCATGCTACCTTTCTTGGATGTCCTAATCAAAAAGAGACCAGATGGCTCAATCAGCCATTCTGTCTACAGGAAAGAAACCCATACTTATGCCTACCTAAAACCTGACTCCCACCACCCTCCATCCGAGCAGAATTCCCTCATCAAAACTCTACACCATAGAGCTCAATGTATCTCCGACCATGAACACCTAACCAGTGAACTCAAACACGTACACCAAGCTCTCAAGGCGAATGGATACTCTGACTACACAATCCGCAAAGCCATCACCCAAACCGTGAGGAAGGAGCCATCTGAGGATCTGATCAAAACCATCACCTTGCCATATATAGCAGGGGTAACCAAAAAGATTTCCAAAATCATGAACAAACACAAGATTCAGGTCCGATTCAACACAGTACATAAAATTCGTGATCTGATCCCATCTGTGAAGGACAAGATCCCTGACATGCAATATCCCGGCGTCTACAAACTAAGCTGTATCTGTGGCAGCAGTTACATTGGAGAAACTAAGCAACCTTGTTCGTGAGCACAAGGCAGATTTGAAACACGGTAGGACCAATACTTCTGCCGTGGCTGATCATTATTTCTAATGCGGCTGGCTCACATGAAATGTATTTCTCTAATATAAAGGTACTTTGCAAACCCACTGGTTATCAACAAAGATTTGTTCATGAAGCCATCCATATATACAGACATAGATACACTTTCAACTGAGAAGATGGGTACAAACTCAGCAATCACTAGAAGGACATTACCAACCATTTCAAGTCATAACTGGCTGTCATGTTTCCATTTTATACCTAGCAGCCTTTTAATTGGTGCATGCCCACCACCAGGACCATCACTGCCCACTACTACCATCACCACTAGCAGTAGCCCTTTATTGGTGGAAGTCCACCACCAGTACCATCATTACCCACTACTACTGTAGTGACATAGACTGTTACTGTACCGTAGCGCCGGTTGCCCCATTTGGATGAGCTAAGGGCTCGTGACCGGAAGCGGAGTCTCGATTGGAGGAGTAAAGGACACGTGGCTGAAAGCGGTGCCTCGATTGAATGACCTAAGGGCACGTGACCGGAAGTGGGCCTCAATTTGAGGAGTCAAGGTCACGTGACCGGAAGCGGGGGTGCCGTCCTTGATACAGCAAGGGCCGGGGCCAAGGGATAAAGGGGGGAGCGCCGGGGGGATTCGGGGCTCGTTCATGGGGATCAACTCAAGGGGTCGTCGCTCTTCGGTCTTGGCTCTTCGCTCCTCGTTCACCGTAGAGATTTAACTGGGGATCGTGGGTCAGGCAGCGTATGTGCTGGCTGGCCCGTTCATTCAGCTAACTCACACACACATAGCGAACAGTCTAGGAAAAGTATAGCCACACTTAACTGTAGAACTCGGTGATTAGTGACGTTGTTTATTAAACACGTTGCCTCAACCAATAGTGTGTGCGCCTCAGTATTTACATACACTACACTACCATCACCTCTAGCAGCAACTTCCACCGTCAGCAGTGTGATTGTGTAAAGCAATGTGCAATGATTACCTGGCAGCCCTTTAATTGGTGGAAACCCACCACCAGCGCCATCGTTGCCCACGACTACCATCGCTTACATTAACATTAGCTGCCCCGCCCATGCTGCTGACACTTAGGCTACGCCCATTTTAAACCTCTAAAAAAAGTTTGCCTTTAGAGGCTAACCCCCCTTTTCCTGATGACGACCGCTTGTGTTGCGATCAAAACATCGTGGTTTTTTATTTAAAATTTTGTTTAATTCCCTTCATATATTTTTACTATCTATGTGACTTTACCAAAAGAACCAAAGAATATAAATTGAACAATAATTTTTTTTGATATTTTGCAAATTGGACGATTTTTTTTTGCTTTAGATCACAACTCACATTCAAAGAAATTACCAATAAAACCAAATATAACGACCAAATCCGTAAAGTATTTAGGAACATTAAAATGAACGCAAATCCGTGAGACAATGTGAGTCCACTAGACAAAGCAAAATAGTTGCTCGAGGGATACTACTGGAGAATAGAACAGAATATTTTTGCCTAGGGGAATTACAAACGGGCAGATTGGGTTTCATAACGATGACAATAGATATGCTTGAGAGCAGGATAGTGTGTTTTTTATTTTTTTATTCGAAAATGAAAAACAACATACCAATGTGTATAAAGAAGACAATTTTTTAATCGGTGCATATTATCTGCTATAACATGGAGATCAGAAACATGGTGATTAATTCCGAAAATGCACCAATGGTAAAGAGCATGCATCGGCGTGTGGACAGACGCATGCTTGGAATTACACAGACACTGTGTGCGAGCTGAGCCATCGACGCGATGGATCTCATCGATGGCACATCTGGCAATGTGAATAAAGTGAGTGAGACGTAGCAATCACGCATCACATAAAACAGCGATACAGAAACAAGAGCGCGTGGATTCGAGAACGTACCCGATTTAGTGATGTATGTATGTATGTTGAACTTCGTTGCACATCGTACTGAGTCAACCGTGCCAATTGGAGGTGCGACGTTGTTATTGACTGTCAAGGAAAGTAAGTGGGTTCGAGCCAGACAATGACACTGGTGGCAATGGCAACCAATGGAGAGAATACTCCCAAGAGGACAACCGTCCGTGTTAATGTGAGTGATGTGATCAGCTCATGTGCAAAAGCTATGTGGACTCTAGCATGGCAAGACACTGAAGGCAGTGGATTAACCATGCATATTATGGCATTATGATTGCTTCTCGTGTTATATTTGCATGATATCCAACGAGAAGAAGAGTAAGGTAATGGCGCACGCGCCGTTTTAAATCAAAGATGTTATTTAATTTACCGCAGTGTTTCATTGCATCAGTATCTCATCAAAACTGCATAACGCTGTCCACTAATTAAGGGAATAGGTTTGCGAGCTGACACATTAAATCGAAATAGAGATGCAAGTACCTGAGGATGTACATAATCAGTAATTCTACTGTGACTGCTTTTATAATCCACGAAGACTCCTGTTAACTTATGGTATGGTGGCCAGGATAATCAGGGCGAAAAAATGACGTATTCTCCATGTATATCTCTACTGCATAATAATATCCATCAGCCCAAATATACCAACATGAACGATTATGATCAACTGCATTTATTAATTCCACTTGTTGCGGGATTTAAATTTGAACCACTTTGACAGCAGACAATTTCAAAAGCCATTTATGTGCTACAAAGATTCCTGTACTGTACATCTGATCACAGGGCTCAGACTTCTCCCAACCCATCCAGTGGCAAAATAATCCCCACATTGTACTCGTGAGTAATCACACTCATTACGCCAAATCTGTCCGCTCGGTGTTCCACTCACGTCACACTTCCTTTCCAACATTAATTGATTAATTGTGTAGCAATTGAATAATGTAACACATTAGTGGGCAAGTTGCAATCTTTATTGGGTACAAGTAGCACTTGGGTTGCTTTCAGAACCTTTCAAAGCTTTGAAAAAAATTGTGCACAAAACTGCAATCTACAATTAACAGTTGATCTTATTCATAAATATGTCTAATCTTTTATTCAGATGCATAGTTGTTTGACAGATTGATAGGCATGCTGGCATGTCTCATCTTGCAGCATACTACGTGGTTTTTTTTTAGCCTCACTCGCAAGCCTTACAGTCATGTGAACCCATGCGGAGTTCAAAGCCCAACATTATGTTCATGCAAACGTAGTTTCCTCTCGGCGAAATGGGAGCCCTCACAATCTGTCAGTGAGAGCTGGGATTTACTCTTGCACTGGTTAAATGATAATTTACAGTTCATTTTGACCAAAATATCTATACAGCATGAACGGTGTTTTATTTGTTTGGATAATCGGGATTTAGAAACGTACCGACTTAAGTGCAGAAAAGCTACCATTGATGAATGAGAAATGCTCCAAAGCTATTTAGAAATAACATTTACTGTATTTGTAAAATTGCTTCTGGCAAAAGGGCCACATTCAGCCATTATTATCATGGGAAAGCAATGAGGTTTTCTACCACATGCCACCACCCCAGTGCAGCACCCTCCTATAAAAGAGTCAAACTTTCCTGAATATAGTACATTATTTATTTGTTATTTTGTATCTGTCAATCCTAATTCCAGGAAAAATTTGTTGCATTAAAAACCTAACTGCTGTGGGACCATCATCACCATGACGAATGTCATGCGAGTATAACGAGGGAGGATTTGAAGGTGAGGGGCTGATGCGATCAGCCCGAGCTATTTCTCTAATCCTATAGCCATAGCCATAGCTTGGCGGGCAGGGTCCACAGACCAGAGAAATCAAATCAGATCATTTGGCCCCATCGTCTCTGACAGAAGATGGAATCTAACTAAAAATAAGAAAACAAGTTCATACGTAATGTAAAAATCAGAAACCATGCTCAAATTACTTCTGGATGAAGGCCTGCCTACACCGTTGACATATCTCATGGCCCTACAATGCAATTAATCCAAATAAAAACGTGCACACGTGCTCATTCCATCACTCAGTCTCCACGGTGAACGTCCTATTGGGTGCGCCTCTTCCTTTTCTGCCACTCTGTCGTTATTTTCGACCACCGTCCTTACATCTCTTCTTGCGACGCTGTTCTGCCCAAGCCCAATTCCTCTTTTGAGTCGCCAAAATGATGTCTGTTCTCAAATCCAATATGCTTCTCTTTATATCTCTCAGTGTAATTCCAAGCACCTGTGTCAGCTTTTGATCCATTGCCTTTGTCAATGTCCCATGTTTCTGATCCACGTGTCATAGCGGGTAATATGCAATGATGAGCATAAGAAGCATATTCATCCTTCTTTATTGCTCTGTGCATCTTTACAGTTTATTTGATTTTATACTTTTGTATAAAATAAAAACCCCAGAGCTATAATATTATTGATTTGGTCATGCTGGTGTTGTGTAATCGTTAGCACATTGAATCTGCAATCCATCTCCTGGTGTGGCAATTGAATCAATGGGACAAGTTGTTTAAATCCTCCCAAGTCTGTCTAACCAGCATTACAAGTAGGTAGTCCGCAGGTTATGTGCAGTGGGGTAAAGTGTGGGTGCACCTTCCTCTTCCAAGATTTCTGGTGAGCGTGGAAGAGTAGGCAAAATACTCCTGAGAGGGGTCTCTATCTAGAGCTCTCTCTGATGGAGTTCCTTCCGCCAGCAGTGGCGTGAACAAGCAATTGCAGGGCTGCGTTTTTACCTTTTAAATCACCCAGGGCTATAGCAGTGCATGTGAAGTAAGTGTACATATTCGATTGTGCTTGTTTTGTCTTTCAGCTGAGACAGAGTCACTGCTCTCGCCGCCCAAAGGCTCCGGAGTACGGACGTCATTCTCCATGGACGCCATGGAGAATGAGGTGGACATGCGCAGTGAGCTGGAGAAAATGCAGGAGCGTGCGGACCAGGTCACAGACGAGGTGCGTAAGGACTGGGCGCATGCCACACGTTGACACGTATGGCCACATTGTACGAGGGACTCAACGTTACGTGTGGAATGCTGTTGTCACAACCCTCTGTTCTTTTAACTTTTTAGATGTCATTTTTTCTCCCAATTACTTCATATCCAACGATTCTATTGGCGTTATGCCATGAGACAAGTGCCTTTCCATTTGCAGCTTTAACACTCTAGCGATTAGAGAATGATCCTGGAAGATGACATTACAGAACTACGACACAAACATTATTAAAGGGATAAAACATTTATAGCCAAAATATTAGATTTGAGGGAAAAAGCAAAATTGTTGTGACTTGTGTTGGTTTCTAAAGGTTACTAAACAACTAAATATTTAATTTGTTCTTTTACTGACCTTAAGCTGCGTTTATTATTGCAGTGGAATGTATAGAAACATATCTGTCTGAGCATGGCACATACCTTCTGTGTAAAAGCACAGGTCTAATTACTTTTTGAGGTTCTACAACACATTCGATAACTTTTGAGTTGTGACATAGCCAACACGGCAGCGTGTAGCATAGTATCGACAAGGCTTGATTATTTCAACTCACTACTATACGGGACGTCTGACAAAAACATTACCAAGCTGCAACATTTTCTGGCACGTGTCGTGACGGTTAATGCAAGATCTGACCGTGTCCATCCAGTGTTTGCTAAGCTGTATTGGTTTCCGGTTGTCGAAGTAATACATTTTAAGGTCACACTCATTGTACACAAAGTGCCCGCCACAAATGAACCGCAAAAGCTTGCTGATCTTGTCAAGGGGCATAAACCATCACGCAAACTCCAGTCATCCTTGCAGCGGCTTTTGGCTAATCATCGAACAAAGACGGTCACTGCATTGCATGCTTTCAGATGGACTTCTGCGGCCGTCTGGAAGGCTCTTCCTTCCGATATAGCCACTAGAGCTATGTACTTTTCACATCTAGATGAAAAAAGTCTTATTTTAGAACTGCTTTTTGTGTTTAGTTGTCCTTCTCCCGCACCTCCGTGTAGCTCGGTTGGCTACATATGGTGCGGAAGAAGTAAAAAATACATACATACGAAGTATGTATCAAAGGCTTTAGCCGATTAATGCTCAGCATCCCATCTACAATCAGAGAGATCTGGATTTAAAAAGCTTAAAAATATCTAATATCGGCTTCCACTTTGTGTTATATGGTACATAGATTATATTTATTTATAACCAGCAATAGTCCATTTAAACCAGAAGTCTATTTTTCAAGGGAAATTCAAGTTATATGTGATCTATATGAGTGCTTTGCAAATAAAAAAGAGAGCCCTGGACTCACATTAGTATTATAACATATGCAGACAAATAATACACAGTCGTCATAATCTTAAGACATTGGTCAGGGAGTTGCTTATCCGACATACAGGGGCTGCTTTTTACATTTAAAATGTTTTGCTCTATTTCTCTCCTTGTACTCTCAATGCGTTATGTTATACTATTGTAGTGAGTTCATCTGAGTCGCAGACGTTGACTTGGAGGCAACACATTTATTCAGTTCCAACACACGGGGTAACTTTCCCCTCAACAGAATAACAACCTATGGTGGTGACCACCAGGATAACTACACTAGTTACCACACTAGTTACCACACTAGTTAGTACACTAGTTACTACACTAATTACTACACTAGTTACAACGTTACTGTTACTACGGACCGGGACCACAGCTTCAGCCCGGGTCCACGTATTGGAGACTTGTTGAACGGAGAACGTAGATTAAGGGTTTCTTCCAGGATGAACAACAACCCTGGTCCCTCTCGGGATCCGGCTTATATTCTCTGTAGCATGGCCGGCTCTGCCCCTGGCCACGTCCTTCTTCCAGAATCCTCGGGAAGGATCTGGGTCCAAATCACGTGACCACCCATAGCCTTAACTGGTCACGTGTCCTCTCGGGTCAACCAGAGTGCCATGGCCTCACATAACCTCATCCTTCGGCCGGCACCCACACACCCTGTCCTGTAGGGTCGGCACTGCACGTAAAGCGTGGCGCCAAATAGCGCTATTATATTCAACGCTCACGGGGCTTCTCTAGGGCCGGTACTACACCCAGCATGTTGACATCCAGCGATGTCACTACACTACAAAGCTGATTTGAAACAGTAGTAATCATAACATCACAATAATAGTGCCCTTTTATTTTTCCAGGAAAGCCTCACTGACACTTAAGACTATTTTTCAGGAGGGTCCTGCATAGGGATGTTTGGCCAATTCTATTTAAGATGATTTTAAAAATAGAGTACTTTGACAAATCTCCCGAGGGTGTAACGCGCATTGCTCTGCACAGATATGTTAAATAATCCATTGCTCCATAATAGAGGTTTTTTTTTGGTTAGTTTACGAAAGCCTACGTGTTAAACTAATTTATTGCTGCAATACCATCTCCTGGCCACGTCCCACCCCAAGCCTACAACATCTGTTACTCCCAGGCAGTCTCCGATCCAAGTACCGAACAGGCTCAGACCTGCTTAACGTCTGAGATCTGATGAGATCGGGCGCATGCATGGTGATTTCATTGTAATGCAGTATTTGATCATTATTGAGTGTAATCATTGATGATGATGATTCTGAGATGACAATCTCCATTTACACGAGAAATCATTTTTCACCCATAAGATGAGCCTCCTTTTGTCACTTGTTTATGTCAGGGCTTGAACCAATGATCTTAAAGGCTCTCAGTAGTCTGGTGTGACACAACCTCACGGAGCAACACAGCTATCTCACACTACAAGTTCAAATGCAGGAACTTTATAAGATATCGAGAATATCTGCTTCTGAGGTAGAAATAAATGTGACTTATCATGGGAAGAAGGGAGACCTATGTAACTGATAAACACCGAGACTTTTAACGTCTAATGTTCCAGGAAGACTTAAAGATTTCCCTGGACAGCTCTCTCAACAAGAGGCCAATCCAGGTAAAATAAACATTAGGCCAGGTGGCAACCGTAATGATTGCACAGCTCCAACTTAACGTAGCTGTTGCTTTTCACGTGACAGATATTCCCATGGCAGATACAATCCACGGTGGTCGTAGTTTTTTCAAGGAGATTGCTTATGTTGGGTTATCCTGCCTAACCTCCCTATTACCACGCTGCTGGAGGAGCTGATTGTTCGTCCGGTGCATGTGAGTGTCAAACATAAATAGTTTGTGGTCATCAGGATTACAGGGGAGGAGATTTATGAGATTAGACAGCAGCCATAATCTTAGTTCTACCTACATTCTTGGGCATTTACCAGAAGGGATTTATGAGTGCTGTTTTCCTTTATTAATCAAAAGCAACATATATACACAACACATATTTAGAGAACGTGAATATTCAAAAAATACACGTGTGTATTTCGCAAGATGTGTCAAATATTCTCGCCAGCGAAAGTCAAACTAGTCCACGGAGAGAGCAGAACGCTCTGGGACTATGGACTATTTTCAATGCAATTGACTGCTCCGTATTTGTAGGGTAACTCAACGATATCACGCAGCATGGAAGACTTGCATGAGTAAACTATATCTATATATATTTTAAAAAGTCAAAAATTGTGGCGGGGTTTGTGGGTTTGTGCGTGGGTTTGTGTGTGGTCGCGCGCTTGGCTCTCCAACAGTGAGGTTTACGTAAAAAAAATTGCCAGGTACCACGCCGGAAGCACCGCGGTGAGCAAGCGCTATTCCTTTTTCACATCCGTCAACTTGAAATTAGTTTAATTAGCGATTTAGCGCGATTTCTGTGCGCTTCACATTTATTTATGACTCGTGCACGACCATACCAACTCACGCACCTTTGGTGGGGGGGGGGGGGGGGGGACAGCCCATACCAAGTCGCACGCCTTCGGTGGGAGTGAGGGGGACATTTTCTTTCGCGTAAGAAATGCTATAAAGATACATTAAACACTCAGGTAAATTCTTCACTGTGTAATGTCCCCCCCCCCACCCCAATGCTTGCAGTTACTACTACTACTATACAGTCGCTAGATGCTACCACTATAGGCCGTAGATATTACTGTAGAGCGGCCGGGGAGATCGTGGCTGGGGGGGGGGGGGGTCAGGGGTAGCAGCCCAGCCTGCCAAGGTGCCACCTCGGCCGGTTGGACAATCTAGGCGAGGCCGGAGGCTCTGCACGGGACTAGGCCTCACCACGCCACTGTCAGGTGAGCACTTTGTGCTATAGTCGATAAATACTGCTATAGAGTCAGCATGTACTACTGTCGTGATAGCAGGTACCACCACAGTCGGTATGCACTGCTGTAATCATAGCAGGTACCACCGCACGGGACTAGGCCTCACCACGCCACTCTGTCAGGTGAGTACTCTGTGCTATAGAGTCGATCAATACTGCTATAGAGTCAGCATGTACTACTGTAGTGATAGCAGGTACCACCACAGTCGGTATGCACTGCTGTAATCATAGCAGGTACCATCACAGTCAGTATGCACTGCGGTTAGATTTTTAAGAGTAGTTTTGAAATATTTTAAGACCGAGGCAATGCCGGGTACTTCCTGCTAGTAGTATATAATGTTATTTTACATTTTAATGTTGAAAGAATGCAAATATTATAGTCACCCTAATGTATTCACATGCTAGATTTACAAAAAAATACTCAACATATTTTAATGAGCTGTTGTGACCAATATATAATTATGGATTTTGGAACAATGGATGGAAAAATGTAAGCCTGACCTTCAAAATGATCCTTGTATGCTGCAGCTTAATGCCGACTGGAAAATGGCCTTACGTGTAGAAAACACATAAACATTGTACACAGTAGAGCTACATGTGTACATATGTATTTATTCACACACAAACATATGTGTGGGGAGCGGTGGTGTAGTGGTTAGCACGCTGAGCTACGAACCTGGCGATCCAAGTAAAATTTCCGCTCATGGCCAACCCCAGTGACGGATTATCTGAACCGGTCCTGGGCCTCCCCTATGTCGACTCAGTCTCAAGGGAGTTCCTTGTGCGGTTTGTAAACATCGCCACTAGGGAGACAAAGGTGGCTGGGCGTTGTGCTGGCCACCCACCCCCTCGTGTACCCTGCTGACCTTCACAGGTCCTCTCTCACAGCACTTGCCCCACAAGTCTGTTAAGACGTGCTTTCTTAGCCAGGCCCGAATGGTAACTTAATATTTGAGGCTAACATTGCAGCAATGTTTACAGATGTTATAAAAATGTGAGTTTTATATATATGGGTGCCTGCAGGGAGGAGTTATCGTTAGTTATGCCCCATGCATAAGAAGATGACAGTATCAATCATTGAGTGAAACCTGTCACAAGTTGAGTCACAAGGCCATAATGATGTGTACATCATACTCCAGCGGGCTCTGGGATATTCACAATGTTATTTATGTTATTCGTGTTATTTACGTAATTTTGTTCTTCATTACCCAACTGCGAGTGACATGATGTTTATGCTGGGCGAGTCCCGCGGCATTGACGCCGAGTGCTTGTAGTCTTGTATAAACCTGCGAACTACAGTGCAAGCACTGGTATGTTTCCCAGTGAAACAGTGGTGCGATGGTTAGTGCAATGTGCTATGAATTTGTTGGCCTGAGTTCAATTCCCAGCCACAGCTAACATCAGTGGAAAGTGATATCTGAACCGGTCCTGGACCTCATTCATCAACCCAGGACTATTCCATTCGTGGATATGGCAATATGTTCAGGAGCGAAATCTCAATGAACCAACTCGGCATGACTGATCAGCATGGTCAAACAACCCCCGTGATCGATATGACAAGGGGGCTGGCGAGGCTTTATCCAGCAGTGGATTGACAACGTCTGTAAGTTATTATATATGTTAAGATAGCCATGTGATACATATATTTAACTAGCGGTAAGTCCCGGCGTTGCCCGGGCGAAAAAGACAGACACACACATAGACTTACACACACTTTAAATGTACATGAGTTTAGCGGAAGAAGCAAGGAATAGAAATATAATTTGTTCGCACACAAACATTATGATTGTAATATTTGCCACGGGATTATTTTAAAAGTAGGTTTCTATCAACGTGATTTGACACAATAACAAATAAATAAACGCAGAGCAAGCTATTAATAAATGAATAGTTGTGAGCACACAAACGAACATATGTGAATATTAGAAAGGTGTTCTTTGGTTCTTTCGGTAAAGTCACGTAGAATGAGAATAAAATAATAAATTGATAAAATAAAATAACACAATAATATTCTCACGACGTTTCGGCCACAACACCTGATGAAGGCCGCTTGTGTTGTGGCCGAAACGTCGTGAGAATATTATTGTGTTATTTTATTTTATCAATTTATTATTTTATTCTCATTCTACGTGACTTTACCGAAAGAACCAAAGAAGATGAATCATTGCAGTCACGAAAGCTTTAAATCGAAATTAGAAAGGTGATTATAGAAATACCAGGTTTCTGTGTGGATGCGTTGAGCGAAAGATGCAAGGAATCGAAAAATTAGTTGTCTGCACACAAACATTATTAATGTACATTCATTGTGTCTTTCGGTAAAGTCACGTAGATAGAAAAATAATGAAAAGTGTAAAAAATATCACACAATACCATACAACAACAACCGCCATTCGCCACTAAGTGGCAGTGACGTCACCACGACGCTTGTGGCAGGCTATGTGCACCTTGAGGCCACGTGAAGTGTCGAACGCCTGCTGACAGGAGGTGACGGGGCAGACCCAGATGCGACAGGTCGACTGACTGAGATGACTGGCTGATGCACCACCTGTGCCCCCTACTGTGCCAACTTGCTGTGCTTTAGTCACCTGGCGCTCCGCTCGTTGTTGTGAGCGTCGCTCCTCCGCCCTCCGTTGTTATTGGAGGACGACTACCTCCAACTGGCCAGTAGCGTCCTTCACGAGCCTCCTCCACAGAGGGCGATCTTGATAGCACTGGAAGCAGTCATCAGCAAGTCCACTCAGCTCCACGTCCTCCTGTACCACATCACTCCATCTCTTCTGTAGCCCGTGCTACGCCCGTTTAGCCCCCACGATCCGGCCGAACAAAAACTGTTTAGGCATGCTGTGGCTGGGCATGCGGGGTACATGGCCCAGCCAACGCAGCCTTGCCTGCCGGAGGAACTCACCGATGGGACTTTGTCCACATCTTTAAAGGATTTGTGAGCTCCTCACACAATTCAGCCTGGTTAGACCCAGGATGGATCGTAGGCAGGCCAGCCTAAATGTTTATAACCGGCAAAGATGTTCCATTAGGGGGGTCCACGTTTCGCAAGCGTAGAGAAGGCAGGGAATGACTGTGGCCGAGAAGACCTGTAGCTTCGTGCTGAGCGACAGACCAGGTAGCTTCCACACAGCATTACACAACCGATGAAAATACAATGCCGCTCGACTGAGACCTCCGCTGTTAAACCGGAGCCGGTCATAAGCACACTGCCCAGGCATGGGAAACTCTCCACTCTCTCCATAACCGCCCCACCAGCAATTGGGAGTTGTGGGGGTGGAGTGTCCGATGGTACAAAATACCCAGGCAGGTGATGGGAGGCTGATGGCAAAGTCCCACCTCTTAGTGGCAAGCTCCAGGTTCAGCATCAGCGCCTCCAACTCCTCGTCTTGAGTGAGCAGCAATTACCAGATAATCAGCATACATAACATGGTTTAGCAATAGGGAGCCATCCCTTGACCGCACCCGGGCATCGATCAGCCTCCCATTGTATCTGTAACAGATGGAAATTCCTCCGGTACAGCTATTGAAGGCTTCACGAACTACGTGGGTTTCCAATCGGTAATTTATTCCGCAAAAAAAAATCTGTAACCTTGCATTAATACACTGCTAAAATAGTCTAAAACCACCACTTGGTTAACCACTGCCGAAGTGAAGGCCTCCCCATGCAGAGTTGATCATGGAGGTTGTTTCGGCCATACTTCACCTCTTTCCCTCCCCCTAATATAGGGTATTTGGTCTACTCTTCCATTGTGGCCAGGCCATATTTGAAGAGGTGGGAGTAGGCCACTCTCTGACCCACCACACACCGCACCTCCGATTAGCACGGTTGGTGGCTACGTACGGTGCAAAAGAAGTCCAACATAGAACTGCGGTGCACAAATGTATACTGCTGGGGGTAGATGGGGGCAGGCATGGAGGAGAGCGAGGTGATCGTTAGACCAGAGGTCTGCAACCAAACTAACAAGAAGTGAAATGTTTTCGTTTTGGGTAAAAAAAAATTAAGTATTTAAGAGCCGCAATGCTTGTGCTTATGTGACGGTGGTCCTTAATAAACGCTGTCACTAAACACAATTGGTCCTTGAGTAAACATCGTCACTGAACAGTCAAAGAGCTGCATGAGGTTCCGCGTGCCGCAGGTTGCCGGTATGGACTAACTGTGATGCACAATTTTTTATCCTGGGTGGACGGAGGCCGGAGGATTTAAAAACAAAAAACTTTCCCATTGGTTTTCAACTTCCACGTGGGGGAAATAGAACTGGCGACCTTTTGTGTTTCAAGTCCAGTGCACTCGCCGTTACATCACGGTGTCATTCCACGCGTGTGCTATGTAACCTTCTGTTGAATGTATTCCGCTCAATAACTGAGCCTACAATAAATTTGCATGCATGGATTTTGTTTTGTTTTACTAAATACATTGTGGCCACAGTGCTTTTGGGCTGTGCTTTGTTTAGTTAAAGGCATTTCCAAGTTTAGATGTCTAGAATCAAAGCGGGGTGTGTGTGTCCTCAAATACAAAGGTCGAAATGGGTGCTCGCTAACAGCACTTGCCTCAACATTCTGTTAAAGGCTATACGGGGGATCTTTGTCTTTGTCCTCAAATAGCAATATGGTCCATTTACATCATGTAGGTTGACTTTTTCGTAAATAGTGAGGATGTAATTGTTACGAATGATAAGTGGCTATTGTGAAGTGGGAAGCCGTGCGGCGTTAGGGGCCGTGACGTCACGCACCTATGGGGTGGGGGTCAGACATTTGTGACGATGTGTGACGAGGGTGGGGGGTGAGAAATATGACGTCAAATCAAAATGCGCAACTTTAAATAAATATAGACAACACGTTCTACTTAATTAAATATACTTTTTAATAAATGTTTTCTCCTACAACACCAGAGTGCAGCGCCACATTAAATACGCACTACAATGACAATAGTTTAAAGCGATTTGAAGCATTTTGATTTAAGGATTTCGTGACTGCAGGGATTCATATTCTTGGTTCTTTCGGTAAAGTCACGTAGAAGGGAAACCATAAAATAATAAAAAAATATAAACAATAAAATCGTATTGTTGAATAGTTTTAGTATTTTATAATAATAAAAATATAAAACAATAAAATTGTATAATAATAAAAAATATAAAACAATAAAATTGTATTGTTTTATATTTTTATTATTTGTATTATTTTATTATTATTTTATTGTTTTCCTTCTACGTAGAAGGGAAACCATAAAATAATAAAAATATAAAACAATTAAATTGTATTGTTTTATATTTTTATTATTTTATAATAGTAAAAATATAAAACAATAAAATTGTATTGTTTTATATTTTTATTATTTTATTGTTTCCCTTCTACGTTACTTTACCGAAAGAACCAAGGATTTGAAGCATTTTTTTTGGGGGGGGGGGGGGTGCAGAGCTTTGTGACGTCATATTTGAGGGGGGGGGGTCTGACTTCTTGTGACACCGTGTGACGAGAGGGAGGGGGTCAAAAACCGTCCAAAATCGCGTGACGTCATTTATGGACGGTCCCTTAGCGGTTTATGTTCTGTGCTACGAGCACTACGGCTCACATGAGTGGCGAGTGATATTGATCCTGAGTGCCTCCAACAAACCCACTCTGCGGATCGTGCAGAGTGGTCTCGACATAAAATGCTGCATGGAGAAGTACTGCTAGCAGTTAAACTTAAAAAACAAAATGTGTATTTAACAGGTAAGGCCCACTGGGCTACACAACTCTTTTTAAATAAGTGACCTGGCCACAAATGATGGCTCAACGAAGTGGCTTAAGTTGGCGTTTATTAAAGCCAAATACTCGAATACGCGTGTTGCGAAATGTGGAGGGGAAAAAACCGGATGACCCAGAGAAAAGTCTACACAAGCGTCAGCGTTGGGATCGAACCCACTACCTCCTGTATACCAGGCGAGGAATTTAAAATCTCGCCACCGTGCGGTGAGTACGGCAATACCTGATTCGAACCAAATGTGGCCCAACTTTATTTTACGTGTGTAGCGTATCTCTTCTATTGTCACAGAGGTATTTAAGGCGGGTTTTTTTTTACATAAGCCCTCTCTCGGATCGTGTTTGCAAAGCGGATCGTGCAGATTGTGTTCTGGCAACCCACAGCAGTTAATTTGCCTTTGACACGAACGCGCGTGCTAAAAAAAAAACAGAGATCCGCAGACATGAAGAATATGTAAAATGATGTTGACCTATCTTTTTGGACGGTCGAAAAATCTTATTAAAAAGGGGGTTAACGTAAATCTACAAAGCTAGGTCTGTGTTGGGTCTAGCAACTGCGTGCGTACTTGCTTCCACCGTTATCGCCCCGGCCTTTTTTGTCCCCCCTTTACGTTCAGAGTCGACAGCACTCTACTCTTTGGTTCTATTCGGTAAAGTCACGTAGGTAAAAAATAAAATAACAAAAATCACGACGTTTCGGCCACAACACAAGTGGCCTTCATCAGGTGAAGGGACCGTGCTGTCCCTTCACCTGAAGGGACCGTGCTGTCCCTTCACCTGATGAAGGCCACTTGTGTTGTGGCCGAAACGTCGTGATTTTTGTTATTTTTTACCTACGTGACTTTACCGAATAGAAGCAAAGAGTATGGATCCTTGCAGTCACGAAAGCTTCAAATCTAGAATCGACAGCACTCGTTCAGAAGTATTTGGCTGCTGCTCTCCATCGCCACGCGAGGACCCACTTCGCTTGAGCTCGCGTTTGTTTCCAGGTCGCTTCCGAAAACGAACCAAGTAGCTCGAGCGGATCTTTATCCGGTAAAATAAAACGTGGTTTAGTTTTGTGGTTTACTCCCGACAAATGAAATGTGCTGGCGTGTTGGCTCTCGATTGTACCACCAGGGCATTGCGGTGTTCGAAATGCCATCTTCAGTTCTGGCACGTGGAGGTCTGAGGCCAAAATCAAAGAGCTGAGTCCAGGTTTAAAACCACTCGTCGTGTTGTCGCTGAGCATTGCGGGTAATCGCATGCACACATCAATAGGATGTTTGCCAACATGCCGCTGTTGTACAACGGAAGCTATTTTTGCGGTGGAAAAAAAAATGTCAAATGCGTTGATGCATACCTCTCACTGTTTAAAGTAAAGAGGATTTGTTTTTTAAATCCCTGATTAATAGTGGGAGGGCTAAAAACGATGCGCCCGATATTCTACCAAGTGGCGAGGGGGGGTGCGATGCCCCCCCCCCGTCTCCTTTGAAATTTCCTTTACAAGGGAAATCTTGGGAGGACGTGTGCCAACTTCGCGTAAGGGTTGTAGGATCTAGCAAAAGGAAGGAAGTGATGGCAGGGTGCGGTAGTGTCAACAGCATTTGGCCACGATGGCTTCCTTTGTTCGTGAACTACTTCCGGCACCCCCCCCCCGCCCCCCCGGTGCATGCGAGGCACGCTTCGGTGCTTGTGTCGAGAGGAGCACCGCGAGGACCCGGCGAGGGGCGAGCGCAGAAAGAGGGGCGGAAAGGGAGGAGCCCCGGAACAAGTGATGGTAGAAGGGGGACCGAGAGGGCAGAGAGGAGAGGGGGGAAGTTGGGGTGGAGACGTCCAGGGGGGGGAGTGGGGAAAAGGGGGGGGGGGGAGACGTGAAGGGTAACCTCGGGAGAGAGGAGAGTGAGGAAGGAGACAGTGGACGGGGGCTAGCGAGTGCCCGCCCGCGGGTGGAAGTGTGGAGAGAGAGAGAGAGGGAGAGAAGGAGTGCGAGTGGAGTGGAGGAAGAGGAGTGAATAAACGGCGAGCAGCCCCTGAATAAGGATCTGGTCTCCGTGCGGTGATTCGGCAAACACCCGGGGTGTCCAGAAGTCGTATTCTACACTTGTACCAGCGTGGTCCGGATGTCTTGCGACCCCTACCGACCAGTCCCATTTAAGTCACATTTAATCGTCTGAAACGTAAACAAAATAAAAGCAAGGTTTATTTAAAACAGAAATTATTACGCAAAAGGAAAAAAAAATGTTACGGGCTCAATTATTTGGGGGGTGGTGGGCGGGGGGGGTCACAAGACATTTGGACCACCCTGTATAATTGCCCCGTTGAGTGAGCGCTGCGGGGTTCTCTTCAGAAGGTGCAGTCGGTGAGGGGTTCCTGTCCCAGCGGCCGGCAACCAAAATAACAAGAAGAGACATCTTTGACGAATTCTGTAATAGATAAAATAAAAAAGCGAAATATTTCAAGAGCCGCTATGTCTGTATGTACATTGAACTTCTTGAACTTCCTTTGCACCATACGCAGCCAACCGCGCTTATCGGAGATGCGCGGGGAAAGGACGACAAACGGGACTCAAATCAGTTTTAAAGAGGTGACTTTTCAATCCAGATGATCTACAAGTTCGCAGCTCCAGTAGCATTCTAATATCGGATAGGAAGAACGTTCCAGGCGGCCGCAGAAGCGCCTTGCGTGTTTGTTTTGTTGTTGCATTTTGAAGGCGAATGAGAAATCTCCCCACCCTCCACCCGCTGACGCGCGTGCCTTGCCAGGGGCAACCCCCGGGCAGCTGTAGCGGGTCGAGGGAAATAATTAAATAATGAGGAATACCACTCAATTGTAAATTTAACTTCACTTTAAAGTTTGACGGGCGGGGAAACAAAATAGCGCTGGCTCACCGCGGTTCGCGAGCCAAATACCTTGGCGAGTTGCATCCACACAGAGACAGACGGACAGACAGACGAAAAAAATGCCTTTTATAGTTAAGAAGATAAATGTTGCAGTATTCACACTGGGAAAGCTCTGTGATCTATGCAGAATTGGCCCTGTGACATTTACATTAAGTCTGCTACATGATATTTAAAATGTGTGGGCGGTATGATATTTAGTTTTGTTTTGCTCATTATGAGTGTGGCGTAAACATTGGAACATACAGTGAGGGAAAAAAAGTATTTGATCCCCTGCTGATTTTGTACGTTTGCCCACTGGCAAAGAAATGATCAGTCTATAATTTTAATGGTAGGTTTATTTGAACAGTGAGAGACAGAATAACAACAAAAAAATGCAGAAAAACACATGTCAAAAATGTTATAAATTGATTTGCATTTTAATGAGGGAAATACGTATTTGACCCCTCTGCAAAACATGACTTAGTACTTGGTGGCAAAACCCTTGTTGGCAATCACAGAGGTCAGATGTTTCCTGTAGTTGGCCACCAGGTTTGCACACATCTCAGGAGGGATTTTGTCCCACTCCTCTTTGCAGATCTTCTCCAAGTCATTAAGGTTTCGAGGCTGACGTTTGGCAACTCGAACCTTCAGCTCCCTCCACATATTTTCTATGGGATTAAGGTCTGGGGACTGGCTAGGCCACTCCAGGACCTTAATGTGCTTCTTCTTGAGCCACTCCTTTGTTGCCTTGGCCGTGTGTTTTGGGTCATGGTCATGCTGGAATACCCATCCACAACCCATTTTCAATGCCCTGGCTGAGGGAAGGAGGTTCTCACCCAAGATTTGACGGTACATGGCCCCGTCCATCGTCCTTTTGATGTGGTGAAGTTGTCCTGTCCCCTTAGCAGAAAAACACCCCCAAAGCATAATGTTTCCACCTCCATGTTTGACGGTGGGGATGGTGTTCTTGGTGTCATAGGCAGCATTCCTCCTCCTCCAAACACGGCGAGTTGAGTTGATGCCAAAGAGCTCCATTTTGGTCTCATCTGACCACAAAGGATTTGAGTCCTTCACGACGCAGTGTGTTACCAATTGTTTTCTTGGTGACTATGGTCCCAGTTGCCTTGAGATCACTGACAAGATCCTCCCGTGTAGTTCTGGGCTGATTCCTCACCGTTCTCATGATCATTGCAACTCCACGAGGTGAGATCTTGCATGGAGCCCCAGGCCGAGGGAGATTGACAGTTCTTTTGTGTTTCTTCCATTTGCAAATAATCGCACCAACTGTTGTCACCTTCTCACAAAGCTGCTTGGCAATGGTCTTGTAGCCCATTCCAGCCTTGTGTAGGTCTACAATCTTGTCCCTGACATCCTTGGAGAGCTCTTTGGTCTTGGCCATGGTGGAGAGTTTGGAATCTGATTGATTGATTGCTTCTGTGGACAGGTGTCTTTTATACAGGTAACAAGCTGAGATTAGAAGCACTCCCTTTAAGAGTGTGCTCCTAATCTCAGCTCGTTACCTGTATAAAAGACATCTGGGAGACAGAAATCTTTCTGATTGAGAGGGGGTCAAATACTTATTTCCCTCATTAAAATACAAATCAATTCATAACATTTTTGACATGCGTTTTTCTGGATTTTGTTGTTGTTATTCTGTCTCTCACTGTTCAAATAAACCTACCATTAAAATTATAGACTGATCATTTCTTTGTTAGTGGGCAAACGTACATAATCAGCAGGGGATCAAATACTTTTTTCCCTCACTGTAGCTGGGACAAATGTATTGCACATTGAAAGACAGTCACACATAATGGTTGAATGTTTTTTTGGTGCAATTAGTGCTGATTGTGGTGTGTGTGACATTTTATGTCTGTCCTATGTGTCTTGCTACAAGCTGGTATTCTGTTATGCATCATGATGTCTAGGCGTGTCGGTCATGGGGCGTTGTATGATCATGCTTCACCATGCTGGTCAGTTTGGGTTGATGAAGAGATCTAATTTTATCTTGCCTCTCACTAAGTATCTCACTGATGATGGTGCCCCAATCCAGGAGAGCTCCTTAGGTCCTTAAAGGTGTCACGCTTCATCGTCATGTCGAAGCAGTCACGGGACCTTCTGTGAGATGGGGAGGCCTTCATTGAGCAGTGGATAAACCATGGCTGATGATGAACATGAAATATGGCATGAACCACATTCACATTTGTTCTGCTGCTGTGCTTATGTTCTTTGTTCAGTGTTTGTGTCGCGTATGTTCAGTCTGCGTGGTGTTCTGTGTGCCCAGTCTGTGTGTTGTGCCAGTGGTGGGACCCACTGTCTAATTCTTCCCCCACTTCTTCGTAATGGGGTGCCTGCCCCCCTCTGGCTCTTGGGTCCCGGTACAGTTGCACTGTTTGCACACTCGATAACGACGCCACTGTGTTGTGAAGTGTGTTCCTATTATACGATCTGCACGTTGGGTTTTCTGTGTTGCAGTCACTGGAAAGTACTCGTCGAATGTTACAGCTGGTGGATGAGGTGAGCCAGCATTTATTCTTCAGCACAGCAAACATCCTCCTTCTTTTGTGGAACTGTATCTAATATTTTCTTAAGGCAGGAACATTTACTCCATGTAAATTGTATATGACATGTACCAAAGTTTAAAATCATACCACAAGGAAACTGTGACAGATACACTTATGGGTTTTATGACATAAAGGATTTTTAAAGATTAATGACAGGTAATTATTGAAGCAATGCAATGTGACTCTAGGTGAATGTTTGCATATAATATGAAAATATAATTTATACAGATGTTTTTTTTTTAATAAGAGTGAAGCCCTCAATTTGTTTTCTTTTGCAACTAATTAAATTTCCGGAAATCATTTAAGAGGGTGTAATGGCAGTTGTTTGGCACCTTACACTGTGGAGTATTTTTTAAAAATATATAACAATATAGTTCTTCTCACATTCATGCTCACTTTAAAATCATTGGAATTACAACAGTATAGCATTTATTTATTTTATATTTGGTTCAAATCTAATGAATGATTACATCATTCTGAATCTTCACTAAGCCTGCACTTTACTGAATGCTCACAGTGTCCATAGAGCTGGTACATTTGGAAGCTAATTTCCGGAGACTCGTCACAGAGGCAGCATTGAAAGGAGCATTCTCAGATTACAACTTACAATAAAGATCTCACAGTCGGACGTCTCAGCTTGCGTTAAAGCTCAAGTGGTAATGCCATGGCGATCATTTGTTTCATTCGAGAGAAATTAATGTGATTCATGGAGGTGGTGACCCAGTTTTCCTGAGAGTGAAACCACAGAGACCAACCAATAGATCTCACTTCCGAAGCTGGGAGTGATGTTGGGGGTTTAAGCATACGGAATGCGCGACATTTCATCCGGGCCGCATGTGGCAATACAGCAGTTGTTTTTAATAAAAACATTATGAATCATTCTCATTTATTCCCTAAGCTTCTGTCCCTTGTGTTCCTTGTAAATTAGAGCAAAGAAGCTGGCATAAGGACACTGGTAATGCTGGATGAGCAAGGAGGTAAGACGCTGCACATTAAGCATGGTGCCAAGACACTTCCGTAAGAGTCCATGAGACCAGGTGTTATTTTTACAAAATAAGTTGAATTGTTTGAAGGGCGAGCGTGCAGTGTGTTCTGAGTGATCTGATTGAACTCTGGACACAGCGAAACCGTGAATATTGTTTTCAATCAGAATGGAATGTTTATGTGATCTGGTCCAACAGTTTACCTCGGTTAGATATGCCATATGTTCACAATGCATGTGTTCTGAAGATGTATTCATGTTATTGACATATATTTAGAGAATCCGTGATGCACACCTGATACAGAGGTAGGGTAGATGACGTAATGTGAGAACGTTGTATAAGCCAATTGACATGTTATACTTTATCTCTCTTGAGAGAGTTATATATGTATATGATTCAGTTGACACAATATCTAGTCAAATTATTTTGACCAGAAATCATACATGGCACAGGTATGCTTCCTTATAGGAGGTATTCTAAAACCGCTATATTGGTCAAAACGCTTTTGAAGTACAGAATTATTGAACGTAATAATAACACACTTGTCGCTGCCTTCAACAAAGGCAATTGCTGAACACATTATTATTTCATTGTGGTTTCTTTATTTGCCAGGCAGTTATTTTCAGAAATGATTACATTGCCAAATTATTTTTAATCGTAAAAAAACGTTGTTTTGGATTAGATCGCGTACATTTATAAATTGGTCATTAAACCCTCCACCACCCGACACAGCCAATTAGTAAGGTTTGTCACGTAAACAGAACATGCCAATTCGTTACAAGTTCAAAACACCGGTGTGTTGGAGAGCCAAGCCACAACGTTGACAATCTGACACCCCGGTGTGCTGTACTAGTAAAAAAAATTGGCATGTTCTGTTACGTGACAAACCTTACTAATTGGCTGTGTCGGGTGGTGGCGGGTTGATATATTTACGATCTAACCCAAAAAACCTGTGTTATGGATATTGGTCGCGAAAGCCTATGTATGAAAATATTTTCAACTTGTGCTTTTACTTTATTGCCAATACGGTCCTTTAAATTCAATTTTAGCTGTACAGTGCTGTACACATATTTGTACACACAGTTGGCAAGAACAAATTTCTATTCGCTTAATATCGTAATATTTGCCCAGCTTTAACGGAATTTAAAGAGTTCCTGCTTATTTCTCTAACAGAACAGCTTGACAAGATTGAGGAAGGCATGGACCAGATCAACAAGGATATGAAGGAGGCCGAGAAAAACTTAACAGATTTAGGGAAATGCTGTGGCCTGTGCGCGTGTCCGTGTGAAAAGTAGGTACTGGCCCACCTCGTCTGAGGGCCTCTGTGCATAATTGTGTGTCACGCTCATCCCGTGCTCTGTCTTTGGCATGGTCTTAAGTCTGTACTTGTGTTTTGGTCTTTTCTTTTCCCCTCTCCACCCTGTGCCCTCAATTTCCCACCTGCACTCATTCAACCATTTTATGTAAGAACAATTGGAGCATACCGAGCAAGGCATGGATGGGATCAATCAGGATATGAAGGAGGCAGAAAAAAACTTGTCAAGTGTAGGAAATTGCTGCGGCCTGTGTGCCCTATGCCCCTGTGAAAAGTAGGTCTGAGCAGGCGTGGTTTGTTATTTAAACCATAAACTAGATGAGCCTAGTTCCGTATCTGCTTTATAGGTCCTTACCATGCCCCCAGACATGTCTTGGCATGCCTGGCCATGCTGGTCTGTAAAGATAAATATATTGCATGATCAGTTGGGTATACATTAGCATAGAGCTGCTGTACCCTCAAGCTTAAAAGCATGCTGTGGCAATACACTGTCATTATCCATGATGCTACACACGTGGTTTGTCATACATGTTACATTTAATCTTTTATTCTGCAAACATTTCCATTCCAGTGTGTAGTGCATGATGCGTGACTCTGACAGCTGTCAACAAAATCAGTAAATCGGTCAAAATCTAAGAATGTTTTATGCCCGTGTGTTGTGCAGCTTATAATGTTATCAAATTAGTTGACATGTATGACAACGCTTCTGTGGAATGCCTGGATTTAACATTCACCAGTTGTCAAAAAAAGTATACTTTTCTTTTTTACAAAAATATCTTCTTGTGAATATTATGACAATATTTTTGGCATTTGTGGACAATTAAAAAATAAGATCAGATTTTAGTAGTGTCATTAAACCCACAAAATAACTGCTGACATCACCAAGGCACAGTTTAATGTTGAGCTTGGTTAGACATGTGTGCTTCTCTATAGACCCCTCTTTACTTTGTTGAACATTATTAATTATTACAAATGGTGATTTGTTAATATCAGCGTATTTTTGTTGCATTTTTATGTAATGTCCTTGCTGCACAATGTATGTTCTACAATTATTCAAGTTTGTTGGGAAGGCCATTGCCTCCACAAAGTATGAATACCATCATAAATAACCTATTCAGTTGCTCTTTATGCATGTGTTGAGGTGTAACTGACGACGCAGACACGGTTCTTGGGTAGGGGTGGATGCCAAGGTTTATTAAGGGCTACTGCCAGTAACTTATTAAAGGCTTACGCCTAACAGGTGACAACCCTAATATCTCCCCAGGGGAAGGGTACTGGGAGGTCCCCAGCTCCACCCAGGCTAGACGTGATCTTCCCCCAGCACGGACCGAGGGATTATCCAACTCGGTCGGCCGGGTGAAGTATCACTCTCGCCTGGCGCTGATTCCCTCTACCCTGGATCCCGACTCCCTAACTCTCTCCGTTCCTGGCTCTTCGCGACGACCCCCTTTACGTCACGGGTTCCCCCTTATATCCCCCGTGACCTCTGACGTCATCCATTCTCACCCCCCTGAGTGACATGACGTCCTCCACTACTCGTCTACACATGGAAAGACGATATGGGTTGCCACTGAAGTTGCCTTTGTATATCGTCTTGTCTGCAAGTAAGGCCATGCTGGGCTAACCCGCAGCCTGTTGTAAATTACTTACTTGTCATCTCTGACTTGTATACTGCATTGACGTATTTATGTATAGTCCCTCACTTCATTTCCACGTTTACCGTGTATTCTTTTGATCCTGTCATTCTTATTTGAAGTGAAACATATTTTAGTTTGGTACTAATTCGTAAATGTACTTGCAGAACTGCATTTTTACATCTATCTTCCTTTAGGCATTAATGTACTTTTTTCCCCAACGTGGTTCCAAGAATAAATCATCTGTAATGCATGATGTATAGCAGTAGACAGAGGTTTTCATTATTGTAATTTGTGTCTGCAATCCGTAACTACATGTCCACACATGTATACATAATTTCAGCAATGAAAACAAATCGGTTATGCTTCACTTCACATTGTATCAGCATCACAACTTTGGCTCTTAACTGCAGCTTCCAGTTGCACCAACTCGAGTTCTGCATTCCTCGTGTATGTGCGTGCCAGTTTGCTGAATATGCTCATGTCATAATCATTGTTATTCCCTTAGTAGTTAGCATGGTTTTTTTTCCCACCATGTGTGAGCGCTTAATTAAAGAAAATTCCCTCCACAGAAACTGCACACTGCTGTTCACACCCTTGCAATGCTGCCCATTGTGTCCGGTGTCCCGCGAGTAACATCGGTGTTGTAAAAAGGGTGTTTCTCAGTTCTGAGTGAATTCACCTTTCAGAATCCTCTATTTGAGGTCACTTACAGTTACCTACTCGTCATCCATACCAGACAATTGAGTAATTATTTGAGGCAGAGGCTTGGTGTGATGGGGGGGGGGGGAACACCGATTGCATGGTGATGTCTGTGTCCCCCTCAGCTCAATCTGGCATTGAAGTATATCGGAGGCTCGTGGGAGATTAAAGCTCCCCTTTTTGCAACGTTCGTCACAACACCACTGCCAAGTATTACCAGTCCATTAATTACAATGTTACTTATTTGTCGTCCACTTTGAAAAGCTTTTTTTCATTTACGAAACCCTCAATAAAACATGTCCTGTCAGTACATGTTTTGAGTTAACACTTGCCAGCAGTTTGCAGTACGTCGGATGAATTATTATAGTAGTTAATAATTAAATGCGTATGTTCTACCTTAAATACAAAATACGTAGTGTTTATGAAAACAGTTACGTGTATATCTCTTTTCAGTGTGACATTGTGTTGCTTTTTGCAATTTTACTGAGAAAAAAGCATTTTCTATACATTCTGAAGCCATTTGGACATATTGGTTTTGCTGGGTTCTGCTTGGTGTAGAACTTTAAAATATAACATTTTCATTTACTTGTTTGGGCTAGGGATCGACAGTCATGCAGTGTAATGTCGATCTGCAAATAATGCAACTGAGAGGATCAAAAGATGTAAGCTAAAAAATGTGCCATCTGTAATGGATGTATTACATTTTCCTGTACTTTGAATGAATTAGTTATGGATAAATATAGGATTTTGAACACGGCTATTCTGTTATTGAGTATGTATACAATAGCCAGTGATGGTTTGAAGTCATTGGCAATATTTTCACCATGAGCTATACAATCTAATGACAGGTTTCATTATATTCTTGTTCTTTGTCAGCACTTTCCCTTTGTGATCAAGTGGCTCGCTGTATGGTAGTACATCAATACCAAATTAAAACACACACACAATTATGATCGTTATAGTCTGGGTAGCTTAATGGTTGTACACATAACAGAGTTGAAATACATAAAACACCCATAAATGACGGTTCAATAATGCAAACACAATATTTACCGGGTTGCAACTTGCCAAGTGCAATTTTACAATTCGCAGTCGCAGCAGAATTTTTACAGCCGTCGCATCTCTGTCCAGCTGTCTCACGCCCTTTGCGTCACTGCCCCCACCATGAGACAGACTGAAGAACTTTGAGGCAGGTGATGCCTACAAGAAGGCATGGGGGAACAACCAGGATGGAGTTGTGTCCAACCAGCCAGCACACGTCATGGACGATCGGGAGCAGATGGCCTGCAGTGGTGGCTTCATACGCAGGTCAGGTGGCCCTCTTGGTGCAAGTTGTTCACGATCCAGTCGTCACCTTATAACAGGTGCTAAAATACACATAGGGGCATTTTTGCAACACGACATAACACAGAGCATGGTCTGCAAATGATCTAGAAACACTTCCCATTCAGGATTCTATATATCATCCCACCCATCTGAGGCCTATATAAGATCTTGTTTCAGCAGCTTTCTCTCTCTCACCTGAAGACGGTCGCTTGTGTTGCGATCGAAACGTCGTGATCTATTAATTTTCTCTTCTTTGGTTCTTTCGGTAAAGTATTATTTTATTCTCATTCTACGTGACTTTACCGAAAGAACCAAAGAAGATGAATCCTTGCAGTCACGAAAGCTTTAAATCGAAAAATATTAATTTTCTATCTACGTGACTTTACCGAAAGAACCATAGAGTATGGATTCTATATATATTCTAAAAAACTTAAACCATGTTTTGCATTTGTCATAGTGATGTTTAACAGGGATATGTCGGTGTTGCGTAAAGTTCTAAAGTCTGAATCTAAGACAATGCTTTTGGAAAGTTTTTAAAGTTATTTTCTTCGGTACCATTAATTACAAGTTAGTTTCTTTTTTTATTTTAACAATGAAACATTGGCAGCTCTGAAGGTGACTGTAAATGAGTCAATATTGCTGGGGTTATTTGTTTAATTTTCATATCCTACCTTTTTTTACTTGTTGTTTTGATGAATGAAATCACAACACCGGTATCGTAAATATCACACGAATAAGAAAAATGATCATATTGACTCCTGCAATTTTCGCCCACATCCCACTGCTTGCCCCTGCCCCCCCCACCCGTCCTCCTGCCTCCACGTCCCTTCTCGCCTTTTTTCTCATATTGTATATTCTCCTCCACCGTCTCTCCCCCCACGCAACGTCAATGTCCCAACACAGGGTGACAAACGACGCGCGGGAGAACGACATGGAGGAGAACCTTGAGCAAGTGAGCGGCATGATCGGCAATCTGCGCCACATGGCCATGGACATGGGCAACGAGATCGACATGCAGAACCGGCAGCTCGACCGCATCATGGAGAAGGTAATAGACAAGGACAGATTTCCCACCCGTGTAGTCTACATAGGTTTGTTGGGGTATATGATGTCAGCGTGCACCTATGAAGGCTGGCACGCTGCACAAGGGGGTGGTGTGTCCAGCCTACCAGGTACTAATTTAATGCTGAGTCGACCGAGGGGAGGTCCAAAATTTGTTCATACAGTCATCACTGATGTTGGATAAGTTGAACTCAGGTTGGCGGGTTCATAAGCACAGTGTGAGCAGCAGCTCGTGACTGTTACTCAGCAACCAAGAGAAAGATTTCTTTACCCCCTTGTGATTTTGTTTTATTGCTGGTCCAGCTCGAAGTGTAATGCAATGTAGTCATTTAATGATTACATTGCCATCTGCTGGGAATACTTTTGTTTGGCACGCAAGCCTGACTTGTTAATCCATTCTGTATGTTAATTTAAGCTCACACCTTTGACGACTGATATCTTATTTTTCATTATTTCGGGAATTATTTCATCTTTGTTTGGGTGAGGTGAGGGCTCGTTGAGACTAAAGGCTTCTTTTATGAGTGGAAATCTGGGTCTCAAAGCAATGCAGGACACGTGTTAAGCAAATTGAAATGGCATTACAAAACTCAAGAAAATGAAATATTCAACATAATTTTTTTGTTCTTGTTTAAGAATAACATAATTCCATTAAGATACATTTGGGTTGCATGAGGTATGCTTGAAAAGTATTTTATCATCATCAGTAGCAGCAGCAGCAGCCATCGTCAAAACACTTATCTCTCAGGATCCTGCGATGTTATAGAAAAGCACTTGCATTTTAGCCTATAGGGTATCGTTCAAAGACACTTTCATGTGATTGCTAATTCTGTAAAAGGCCATGCTTAGCATATGGCAGCTCCTTGTTAATGAGAACTGTCTGATTGTGCTTGTAGGCGGACTCGAACAAGGCACGCATCGACGATGCCAACCAGCGTGCCACCAAGATCCTGGGAAGTGGTTAAGATCCACGCCTGCAACATAATGATCATGTGACCAGATGGGACTGCTTCAGCCAGATGAAGATGCACAATAACATATCTCCGCACCTGTCCAGTGAAAATGCTCTCAACATACGTGAGGCAGTCAAAATACTTTATTAACGAGAAGCGAAAAAATAAGTTTTTTAATCAATTGCTAGGATTACCTTGTTTTGAGATCCTATCTTTATGCAATAATTATATACAGGGTGATCCGTGTATAGATGCCTTATTGCTTTGTCATGGTCCGCTTACTTTAATCTCAACAGGTGATTGAATATTGTGAAAGTGATGGCTTCATATCTCACAGAGGAGAGTGTTAACATATTACAAAAATTATATTAACAGGTGGGTGGGACACATGTGTGGGTATCTATAAAAGGATAACCTTATATAACATAAGTGGATGGTTATGAAAGATCACCGAATCGGAGGAGGGATGAATGTGAATTTGGAGGTGAGTTTAATCCTGAATCTACTCTCTCGTTTCGAAAACTTTTTGGCTGCTTCCTCATATAATACACAGATACAAAAATTACGTGTTGAAAACACCAACTAAAACATTTCAATTGATTTGCTTCCACTTTACACATCATGAAGAATTAAGATATTTCACAACTGGAAGTATGAATTGAGTAAAACCCAGTAAACATGCAAAGTTGGGCCAACGTTTGGCATGTGGTTGGAACCGTTACACCAACGTTCAATGTTTATTGGGTGTTCATAGTATTTGAAAGAATTATATGAAAACGTTATCGTAATGTATAGCTATTTGTCAATCAACTGCTTGATGAAGGCCTCCCCATGCCATATTGGTCATGGTGGTTGATTGACAACAGTAGCCCATGTTGGTAAGTGCGGGATTAGTGAAGGAGGTGTCCAGGGCTGGTTTAGATGTCATTAGCCACTGATGTTAGCCGTTAACGGGAATCGAACACAAAATACTGGGTTCATAGTGCAGTGCGCTTAACACTGCACCATCACTCAATCCCATGAATGTGTGTGGTGTAACTTTTCCACCTGACGTACTTCCTTGCCACTGTCCTTGATAGTTTTCCAGCTTCGTTTAAAACAGGTGTATAGGTTATGACATAGCACTGCAAGAATGTATAAAGCCAAGCTGTTATTCTTGCCATGTATTTTTTTTTCTAATACTGTAGATTTGAATTAAGTTTAAAAGGTAAATTAGATTTTTCCTAAATATATTTTACCTCCGCCAGTACTTTGGCATAATCAAATTGATTGTAAAATGTTGTCTCCAATAACTATATACGGTGTTTATTATTAACCCCCCCACCCCCCTTCCCATTAACGGTCTTGGACATTAACAGTCTTGGACAATGTGAATAAACAAAGTTTTTTTTAATGTCAATTAGAAACCTGGTGAATAAAGTTTGACGCAACGTTGGATGTCGCGGGTCGAAAATTACCTTTTACATCTGCTAAAATTATGTATTTAGTACAGTATAGATGCACTACGCTGTAAAAATACGTTTTTAGAAAATCAGATGTTGTCCAAAATGCCTCGAAAACGTGATGAAAACGTTGGACGAGTGTGCGCATCTACCATCAAACACTTGCTACTCATTTACGTCTTGAAGAATGTGGAACAATTTTCTAAGTAATCTGCTTTATACTGCAATGGCACATCTTTTAAATCTTAGAAGGCACAGCCAAAGCTAAGATTACAGCACAGGGTATCTATCTCTCACTTGTTAAACGTGCATCTGCACCCGCTCACATCAGAGGGTGAGTGGCGTTGATCTTATTCAGTATACTGTTCATTCCTCACAGCTTAACCTTAGCCAGTGCACCCTCGATAACTTAGCAGCACACGCTGAAATCATAAGTAATATTAAAAACAACTTTTTTTAAAAACACGCTTTTATGAAATGTACTCGTAATGGCAGAACTCCCAAGACTCCTGGAAGTGGCCCCGAAGCTTTGCCACAACGTCTGGGGACCTTGGCCAATTACAGCCAACGTCAGTTGACAGTGGACAATTAAACCCAAGCCGAAACATAACATATAAAAAATATGTTTAAAAATATAGATTTTTTTATGATAGAATATAGTATTGCCATCGGTATGACATAAGTATACCAAGTTTACAGTCGATACCACATTTGGAAGTGGGTTAAAATTGAGTTACAAGATTTGAGGATACAACAACAGACAGTTAAAAGAAAGCGTGTAAAATTAAAAAAGGGTGCAGTGCGAATGCATTTTAATAGGTTACTGACAACGCAGAACCCTGTTAATGATTAAACTGAAGCTGATATAGGCTAAATTTGGTTAAGTTTGTTAAGTTGTGACGCGTTTTTAGAGTGTTATGAACAAATGAAATAAACAATTCCATTTGTTTCAGTTTATTTATTTGGTATAGCCCTGTGAGTCATTCGGCTCTTGAATCGGGTGCAACCACAAGAAACAAAAAAACTAAAACACGAACACAGTAAAGCTTTGTCCTGACACTCGTATATAAACCTGATCATGTTATGAGATACAATAATTTAATACCTTTAAATATAAGACGTAAGATTCAAGTTGAATGAAAGTGGTTATAAACTGCAGCAATACATTAATGGCAGCCACAATATAGTGTTAATATAAATTATCCCAAAAATATTAATTGCAGCACTTTGTCAGCAAGGGTTGTGTGAGATGAGAGGGGAGATGTCAGAGAGTGCGTGGAGGGAAATGGGGAGAGGAAGGAGAGTGCGTGCAGGTGAGTGGGGAGAGGTAGGAGAGTGCGTGGATAGGAGTGGTAGCATCCCGTGCGTGGAGTGGGGAGAGGTAGGATAGTGCGTGGATGGGAGTGGTCGAAAGCGGTGCGTGTCCTGTGGTATGCCATACGCCCCAAAGAGTTTATATGGGCCAGAGTGGTCATTGGACTAAAAAAAGACGAATCGCGTTCCGCGGGCCACTTGGAGGTTCCGTAGCGCGGCCGATCAGCTGTTTGGCCAGTCACGTGCGCGCGCCGCGAACCGCCCCGTAAACACGGCGGACGACCTCGCGTCCCGACTCGGCGTTCTGCCCTGGCCGCCAGCTCGTCGGCTCCGTGTGGGAGCGGCAACAGTTTGTTGTTTGTAAAGACCGTGTACGTTGCCCGCCGCCGTGCGCTTCTGCGCCGTACGCCCAGCACGCGCAGCAAGGCCGAAGCCACGGGTAGGCCTTGGTCGTGCCGTCCCGTGCTGCTCGAGGCTCCCTGCCGCTTAAACCGCCACCGCTCAGCGACGCTTTTTGTTTTGTGCCCAATGCGAGTGTGGCCGCAGGGTTGATTTTGTGAGCGCCGACGAGGCTGAGCTGTTGGCCCTGGTGAGGGTGGGGGGCGAGGTAGGCTGTGTGGTGGCGGCGGCGGCACACGCCGTGTGGGCCAGTGCTGTTGAGGCGAGCGGGTCGGCGAATCGCGGTCGACGTTTTGTGGGGGAAAGATTTGCGAGGTGGTTTGGAGATCGCGGTAAAGCAGGTGGGGCTGACAGTTCCACTCGCTTGTACGCACTTCATGTGGGAGGAAAGCCCAATGATTACTCTGTGTACAGGTTTCCTCCCACACGTAGCAAATACAGACTCCTTCTGAAACGTTAATGTTGAGTATATGTTGAACTTCTTTTGCAGCGTACGTAGCTGACCGCGCTAATCGGAGGTGGCGCTTCCCCGGTTGAACATCGGATATCCACAATTTAACTGTGTGAACACCAACATGAGTGTACTGTGTCACTTTCAGTTAATGCTACTTAATTGTACTGTGTTTAGGCTTTAGTTCGTAAAATGATTACTTATTTACGTGTACAGTAAATATATGGTGGTCTCATTTACTTCACCTGGAGACGGTACTGCTTTGTGATCGTTGGTGTGTTTTTTTTGCTTTTGTGCTGATGGTTAGCAAATGGGCGCCTTATAAGTGGTTGCACACGAAGAGCCATTGCCCGACTCCTGTGTGTTATATGTATTTTTCATACTGTTATTGACGAGTTTTTGTATTGATATTTGTTCACCCGTACCAAAAAAAAAACGCTGAGCTTTGTCTTCCGGGCTAGACAATGAATGAACGATAATAAAACATGACAGGCCACTGGTTATGGCCAGTGCCATGTGTCAAGCCATTGGTTTGGTGAAGACCTTCACACACCGTATTGGCCATGGGCGTTGCCTTGGTCTGACTTAACTCTGCCTTTGTGAAGAGGGATCTCGTGTCCCTAGGGCTTGTTAATTTAATGTTGCGTCTCAATTTGGGGTCATGGTTTCGGTTACTACGGGATATTCACCTTTCCAACCGCTGGTTTGAAAATGATAACTCAAAGGGAAGTTTTTTTTTCTGTTTGGATAAATGACATTGTTACTTTTCAAATAAACTACGGAGAGAATGAAACGTGATTCATTCAAAGTGCAGCGCGTCTTCGCTGCCCAAGCTACTTCGGCGCTAGAGTTAGACAATCGATTTGGTACATCTATATGCTCTGATAAGAGCATAGGAGAGTTGTTATTTGTAAGGCTGTCACTAGTTAAAGTGATCGGTCTAAACCCGAAACTAAAAAAAAGGCTCAAGAACAGTTGGCGTACAGTGCTAAACCCTTAAACAGTCCTTGTTTCTTGCATACAGTACTTTAAGAAAATAACAATTAGTGTTTTTTTGATCTGGCTGTTGAATATATGGATTGAAGACAGGTATTTAAAGTCCACTGTGTTGTAATTAGAACCTTGTGTACCTTTTTTGAGATGTAATCGGCAAATAATTAATCTTCCCACATGTCACGAGTTCGTAAAAAACACATGATTCACCCCTGTTAAAGCCTATTACCACAGGAAGTTATAAGAAGTAGTGGCACTACTGGTTGGCTGTGGATTTGCTTGTAAGCAGTTTTATACAAGCATCAAATTAAATATTGCTCGCACATTTTGCCTTAATTCATCGTGATAATTGTGGAGAAATAAAATCAGTGTGCAGGTGGATTATTACAGGCATTTGAAAGGTGGTGGAGGCTTGGGGCAGCCTTCATCCAGCAGTGGAATGACCACTGGTGATGATGAAGGCATTCTCAGAATTGTGCTTACATGTGTACGTTTTTTGTTTCTGCTTGCGTTAATTTACAGGAAGGGTGGCCATAGGCTCCTTGGAGGAGCATGCACCCATTTGGGAACGAAGAGGCTTATTCAGCGCAGGAACTCTTTAGTTTTTTCTGCCGGAACCTGTGCAATGGCAGGTGGGAGCTGGCACGTGCCTGCCTCCCACGACTCTGTGAAAACCAGGCTTCTCTGGGACTCGATGTGGCACAGCTACTGGAGGCTGTTGCCACGCAACCTCACTACTTCCTGTAAGAATGCCGTATCACACGTTTTAAGTCAGCAGGAGTTGGTTTTGCATTGTTTCTGTACACGCAAATACAATTGATGTTTTAGGAGATTCTCAGTGCCACACATTTCAACGTGTAAATGTTTTGTACTGCAAAAACAGCATACAGCAATTTTATTGACGTTACATAGCACGGCATATGAAACTTCCCTTATATCCAGTTGAAATATTTACCACAATTTCCTCACAGCTGCATTTTTCTTAATTTATCTCCCTGTGTAATTTATTTCCAACATGTAGTGTTCCATGATTTTTTGCATCGAAACAATTAATATTACAAGTTGCAATACCAGTCAAGACCCATCTTTCTGCATAAAAATGATCTCGTCTAGGATAAAAGCCTGCTTCACAGAAGATTGCATACAACTGATATTGGGTGTGATATTGTAATTATTTGTTATGCTGATAAAATGGGCAATTCTAGTGCAGCCTGTACTACAGCAAGTTACACAACAAGTGAAGCCTACAATTGATAGCCATTTCTCAGGATCTCTGTTACCGAATAATTACTAATTCACTGATTGTAATATGTGTGTAGTTGACATTAATTGGACCAAATTAGAAAAATAAACAATGATTGACATACTGTGGAGAAATGTAGTTTTGTCTCGCACAAAACATGCCAGGAATACATGAACCTTGTATATTTTTTTTATTGCCAACTTTTCAGAGGTGATTGTCCCTACTCTGCAAATTGTTTGGCGATGATCTGTCTTCATGAGTTGGAGCATTTAAAAGGTGGTGCACTGGTAAGAATTTTTGTAAATATATATTTTTACATTGACATTTTTAAAATAGCCAGGTAATTTTTTTTTCTGAAAAAATATACGTTTGGAACCCCTTGAGGTAACACATTGTTATCTATGCCAGCATGGTGGATTGTTATCATTTCTGAGGCAAACAGAAAATAGTTTCTCATTTGTAACCTGTGCTTGTAGGAGGGCCCCTTGAGGTTGCTCCATCAAGATGTCGAGTTCCGGCTGCTGCTCGACTCCTGCAGCTGCCAGATCCCGGCTGACGTCGCACAGGTAGTGGCACTGCCCTGCAAGCTTTGGTTTTGTAATGTTTTTCATTAATTATTTGTCTGTTTTTTTAACATTCAGGTTTTCGCAGCCACTCGTAAGTCTTCTGAGTTGGGCTGCGTTTGTATAGCGTTGATTCCCTCAAGGTTTCTCCACGCACTTCCAAAGGTGCCCGGAGCAGTACATGGCGAATGCTTGAAAGAAAGTTGGCTGTGCGTATGGCCTAAAATGGAAGGCCATCATTTTATTTGGGATTGTATTGTTCTGTATAATGAAAGCATCAGTCACATTTACTTTAGATTATGAAAGGCCCAGACAATCTATAGGTATGTGCCAATTAGAAGCATGCATTTACCAATGTAGAATTAACTTGGATCAGATTTAAAGACAACATGGAACATATCCTTCTATCATTTAGTCAGCTGGTTTCTGTGTAATGTTAAAGAAGTTAAAATATTGCTCTGCATGTTAAAAAAAAATATACTTTTTTTGTTTAAACAAGTTTCTGATGCATAGTTTATTAACCTTTAACAGCTTTAGCTTTTATATGTAAATGTACTCATTTATTTAATTACATTTGATAAACCTTTGTTAATCCACTGTGTCAGTCATGGGGGTCCTTTACCATATTTCACCAAGTTGGTCAGTGCATCTTTGTTAAGGGGTGCCCAGTACCGGTTCAGATAAGACTGGTTCATATATCACTTGCTACTGATGTTAGCTGTGATTAGAGCATTCTTATCACTGCAGTCCAGCTCCCCTCACATTCTATATTTACCAGGTCAAAATACACCCCATGATTTGCGATAATAATTAACATGAGAATCGTCATTTCTTGTGTCACTGCTGTTAAAGGTTTTGTAATTATTCCAAATCCCAACCGAAAATTGTCATGCTATGCCTAAAAATACTGTGCACTTCGACATGATTTTATCTTTGGAAGACAACCTTTTAACTTATTATGTGAATGAGAAATGTCAGTGTTTGAAGTGTATTCTTAATAGGGTTTCTGAGTGACAAGGTCCACCGGTTTAACTTCCCTTTTACACGCTGTTGGGGTAATTTTTCAATTACTTTGCTTATTTTAAAATAAAACACTGGATCTCTCTCCGTTTTAAATTGCATATTCTTACATGGAAGTCACTTTGCCATCTGTAAACAGTATAATCCACTGTTTAGTTTCATATTTAAACATTGAGGAATGCTTACCCAAAAGTAAGCTAATTATTTTTGTACTAGCTTGTTTGCCCGTCCTAGGACGAAAAAATTGAGCGGATACAATTGTATCTTGTGTTAATTTAATGGCAGTGAATCTTGCACAAGTATATGTCATCAAACACTTCACTTTATTTCACTGTAGCACTGTATTAATGGCAGTGAATCTGGCACAAAACTATGTCATAAAACACCCCACTTCATGTCACTGTAGTACTGTATATAACTGACCTTCAATTTATTCAAATTCACTGCTCTGATACTTTATTCTCTTCTGCTTTTGGTCGCTGGGGTTGAAATAAATTGAATTCGATACAATATCTGGAAAATCACAGAGAAATGTCTATTTTACCATAATGTAGAATAATAAATTAGACTTACCTTTTGTTTCAAGTGCTGAAGAAAAAAATAAAGACACCAAATCCACTTTGTTGCTGGTAAAATTATTGATTAGATTTTCTTTCAATAAAGAAACATCAAACTTAAAGCGAATTTGCGGACATTTTTTATTTCCACTCAACCTGCATGTGTGATAAAATCCACCCGCTCATGAATATTAATGACGGGGGGGGGGTACGGCATGGGGAGTGACGTCACGCGCGTTACACACAAACAGACATTATTGGCTCATAGTAGTAATTTTAAAATAATTGTAAAAATTTTTCTGCATTTCAGAATCTCTACCACTGTTTCCAGCAGACCCATTGCCTGACAGGCAGTGAGCAACATGACCCCGATGTTCATCTCTCAAAGGAAAGCAAAGCATTTCTGCAAAAGATAATTGACCAAGACCCCTGGATTGGCCATGCTATCATCAGCAGCCTGAATGCAGAGATGTCGCATGGCAGCATCCACCATCCTGCCCTGCAACAGTTGTTTGTGGATTCTATTCTGGGACACCTGGTAGAGCTTCGAAAGAGTTCTAATTCGGACAACCCCAGTGATACAAGCGATTGCAAAGTGCGTGAAATTAGAGAGCGCTTATATTCATGTGTGGCCACCTTGAACTTGAGTGCCCCAGCAAGGACCGTGGACCTTGAGAGGTTGTTTTTGGAGCTCCACGATGCTTGCCATGGTGCCGAAAGCATATTGAGCGAAACCCGCTTACTCAGCTGCCTTCTCAGACAGGGAAACAACTTTCTAGTCAAGCATTATTGTGCAGTTGTGGATGAAGAGCACAGAAAGAAGAGTGTGCATGAAAATGCATTGTTTAGTGCAGTCGAGGGGGATGGTAAGTTCTTGTACACTTGTCTCTTTAATGTCAACAAAAATGCTCATAGGTATTTCAACTTCCACTTGTATTGCTTTTGTCACCATTATCATTCAAGCCTAAGTGCTACTTATGCTTTCAAAATGCAAGTTTGCCCTCTGGGGTCTCCACAATATCTCAGCTCCAAAATGCGCATGATCATAAAGTTACTGAAGGATTCCTCACTCCTACCTGTATATGAGGTCACATCACCCCAATTCTCAGATCTAATGGCTTCCAATCCAATCCCCAGTCAACAATAAAATCATGTATACAAGCCCTTGCCTTTTCACTATTCTGTCTCTACCCACCCCCAAATGCTCTGCTTCATTAACAAAGGCTTTCACTCAAAACCCTCAGTCAACTTCTGTTCAACAGGAGGTTGCTTTTTCTGTACTGTAACCCCTGTAGTCTTGGAAGTCCTTTCACAGTCATCTCTGCTGCCAACTCTGCCCCTGTTCAAGTCTAGGCTCAATGCTTTCCTGTTTTCTGTGTATGCTGTTCCATGTAATTTCTAACACTATATTTTCTTCCTATTTTTGGTGGATCCCCTAATGTGCATGTCCTACATTGTGCAGACTTTTTAAATGCAACCGCATTCAAACATTTGTGCAAATCCAATTTGAAAAACAATGTGAACTCGCCTCATAGATTGGTTGTATGGCTGTGTTTTGCTGTGCAGCGGCATATGGTGATCTGCAGGAGGGAGAGAAGATGGTGCTGTCCCTCATGTCGCATCCTGACCGGGCTCGCACCTGGAAAGAGCTCTATTTTTACTGCATTGCCAATGGAAAACATTTCCTAGAGCTCATCGTGGTGAGTCTCCAACAGAGGGGCTGGACTGCCAATATAACCATCCCCTGAACACTGCGGTATAATTGTCAAGTGCAGCATAAAAACATGGACTAAAGGAAGTACCTTATTCTCAGGATTATAAGACGCTCCGAAAACAAGACACATCCCAAACATGTGTGCGGAGCCAATGAAGTGATACAAATCTGAATATTCACACCTATCCAATTATAAGATGTATCCCCAACTTCTGAAAAATACACAGAAAAAAAGTGTCTTATAATCCGTAGAATACGGTAATGCACAATTCCCACTGGTGCAATGGTAATTGATTGAACTGTCTTGTTGGTGACAGATGGCTGCCTTGCAACTCGTGAAGCGAGGTGACCTGGGGACGCTGGGGCAGCTACTGTCGGGTGAATTGGAGCCCCTGTGTCGCCTGGTTTTGCTCCTGGGGTGGACTCACTGCTCCACCCCGGAGTCGGCCCGCGAGCTTCTGCGCACCCTGCACTGCGACAGGGTGAGAACTGGGAAGAGCTTATAACCAACCGCCTCCTGGTGCCAGAGAATATTTGTATAATTTTAACTTTTCTTTTGAGGTTCATTTTGTAAATTGTTGAATTGTATGGAAATGTCCTTGCCCCTCCCAGCATTCTGTGTTGTCGACTCCGCCCACCGACTGAAGTCCTGGCTCAGGGTTCTTGTCTTGACTGGCTGACCGCTATAACTTTGCCTTTTGTTTCTCTCTGTCATCTTGAGATACCGTCGCATTTAGATGCTTTATGTATGTATTGTATATGTCTATACGCTATACTGTTCAGTTTAATTCCAAATATAAGGCTATTGTGATCATGTCTCTCTTTTTAACAGACCTGGTTAAAATAAATACACCGTAACAGGAATCATTCTCGTGCAGGAAGTTAAAATTCAGAATTAAATATCTTAACAGAAAACGGTTGCAAATGGTTCTGGAGTGCCTTTTGGCGTCACCTGGTCAAGCACCAATTGGGTCGAGGCTCAAAAGAAAGCCGTCCCTTGGTGTGGACCAATCGGTTTCAAGGACAATGCATATATTATCATAGTATGTTTTTTGTTTGCATTTTGAACTGCAGGTATTGTGGTTAATGCAGACATGAATCCTTGTAAAAAGGTTTCAGTTTTGTTGCCAGAAAAAAGGGGAAAAGCCCTATTATTAAATAAAACAGTGTTAAACATAACAACCAACTTAACACTAAAATTCTAGATTTGAAGTTTTCGTGACTGCAATGATCCATACTCTTTGGTTCTTTAGGTAAAGTCAAATAGGTAAAAATAATAATAAGTAAAAAATAAATAACAATCTAATTACGGCGTTTCGGAAGCAACACAAGCTTCCTTTTGCTGTGGTTGTCCCGCCTGATGAAGGAAGCTTGTGTTTCTTCCGAAACGTCGTGATTTGATTATTTTCAATTTATTTTTTATTTATATTTATTAGTTTTTTTACCTACGTGAATGAACACTAAAATGTTACGTAGTGCTGCTACAAAAACCAAATAAACATAACTGGAAACGGGTTTATTCCGAGACAAAACTTTGCATATTATGACAGCATATACTTTTTCTTCCATTTCCTCTTCATTTGTTTTGCAAGGAATCTTTTGTTTTTACGTTTATATTATAATTTTTATAATTGTGACAAAAGATTTGCAAAAGCAAGTTGTGCAGCCACTTTGCCACGACAGTAACTACAAGCATCTGAGCACAGACTGGCCGTGTCCAATAAGGGAGGATTGCTGGGTTGGGTGAGTGGTTTTTATTAACGCTAGCGTTCGCTGGTGCCAGGGTGTCCATGGAGACCGTTTGCTCGCGAATGCCTGCAACAGCCTAGCGTCGCAGGTGGACGTTCTGCAGTGGTGCATCCGCAAGAGCAGGTAGAGGCCGCACTCCCACAGTCACTGCGAGAACGATGATACCAAAGCATATTATTGTCCAAGCACTGAGATACGGCAAATGTGGACCATATTGACTATCTTTCCGGTTATTGTAGGCATGTAACTTTGCATCATATCAATTCTGATGTATACGATACACATGTTAAATTGTGCTTGTAGGAATATATAATGTTTTATATGTCATTGGTTCACCTGACCTGTAAATGATTATTTTTATTATTTTTTAAATAAATATTTCTGTTGAATCTTCACATTTGTTACTGCTTTTACACACTAAATCCATTTTGTATTGTACCATTTCAGCCTCTAGAGGTGCTACATCCAAAGTAAGAAAAATCTAATGGAATCTCAAACCCCAAATCGTGACATTTCATTGCATGGCAAGGGATGAGATAGGGCAGGCAGTATTCGCATATCTTTACAGTATACCCCTAACATGTTGGGTAACCCCTCCATCCACAGCAAAAACCTCAGTGTGCAGGACCTAGCGCGGCATTTGCACAGTCAGGAGCAACATTCTACCCTCTACCAGCTTCACCACCTCACAGACCTCCTGGGGCTGCATGAGGCGGAGGTGCTGGCTGTGCTACTCAAACCCATGGTCACCGACACAGGTCTGTACGTCTGTGTGAATGTATGTTGAAATTATTTCGGACCGGAGGTAGCCAACCGTGCTAACCGGAGGTGTGGGTGGAAAGGTCTGGAACCTGACACCATCTTAAGAGGCGCACACAACAGGGCAGCCATGGCCCAGTGACTCGGGCGCCACTACGCTATGAACCCGGCAATCCGAGTTCAATTCTCGGCCATGGCTAACATTAGCAAAGTGATATCTGAACCAAAGTGTACAAAACTGCAAGGTACAGTGTGATGCAGCTATCTTGCTGTGACTGTTCCACCTGAAGACGGAAGCTTGTGTTGCCTCCGAAACGTCGTGATTTGATTTAGTTTTATTTAGATTTTGTTTTATCTACGTGACTTTACCGAAAAAACCAAAGAGTAATAATCCTTGCAGTCACAAAAGCTTCAAATCTAGAATTAGGTTCTGTGATTCTTTAAACATTTTGTCAACATAACATTCAGATATTAGTTATTTTTGTTTGCTTGAGTTATAGATATTGAAGTTTGCTCAACAGGTTGAGGTCAATTGCTCATGCAATATTTTTGTATCTTCCTTTTTGTGCCATAGAGCAAGACGCTGAAACTTCTTCTGAATTGCCAACATTGGACCAGCAAAGAAATGTCGCACTGTTTCATAGTTTCTGTGCCATGAAGCATGCTATTAGCGCCTTATGCCTAAAACATTTACCTTCCAGGCGACCATCCATTTCCCATGAAACTAACACTAGTCAGACTGTCACTAATCGGTGCAGCTCCAATCAGGACATTACCGAGAAAGATGCTGAAAGGACTACATCTAGCTTGGAAGGCCAGACATCTGGAGAATGTTGTCCATCACCGCTTGATAATGCTGAAACCAATTTAAATAGCTTGGACTGCCCAGTGGAAGACTTCTCGACCATTGAGTGGCACTTTGAGCAGTGCCACTCTCACTTGAAGCAGATTTCCCCTCCAAATCTGCGATTGGAGGTGATGGAGAACATTTTCTCACTGCTGTTTGTGACATTTGAAGACCTCGCTGGTGAAGGCGTTGGCACGGAGAGCGACTCGGAGGAGTACGTGGAGGACGCGACGTTTGATCAGTGGGCCGCCGAAAGCCTGGAGAGCAGTGTGGACATCCTGAGCTGCAGCCCGCCCGACCTTGATGACCAAACTTCGCAGGCTCGGGCAGAGTTGCAGAAGATGTCGCTTCAGAGCAGTACGCTTTCCAACAAGTCGCCAACCTCTCATGGCACTTCTGCGGAAACAAGCGCAAAAATCGATGCAGAGATCGCTGACGCTAGTCAGAGCAACCCACAGAAAGTTAAGGCAGCCTTGAAACGTTTTGCCTTTTCTTTGAAGAGGAAGTCGGGATTTATAGTCGATGAGCATTCTACTCACAGTATACTCTGCCTTTTAGAGGAAAGCCTGGAAACAATCAAAGATGAAGGCTGTCCCACGCAAAGTACACTGCAGCTTGTAGACTCTGTTGTGTCTTCCGTTAGTATGGACTTCTTCAGCCACCGCCTTTCTCGCCTGTCAAATTACATCAGTGAGGCACACTGGAGGTACAGGCTGATCTTCGCTAATCGTTGCACAGGTGCGTATGTTATAAATGTCTGCTTAGCCGGCGTTATTAAAGTGACGTGCATAGCTTTCGGTTGAGTGTTTTGCTTTAAACCATGTATTTATAGCTCATGGATACTTCGTGTTTTGTCAGTCTTTTTTACAGCCAGTTTAAGCATTGCAAGAAGTACTGCCTTGCAATGCATAACTCACAGTACACATTCTATATTATCCCACAAGATTAATGTCTTGAATATGAGCAGAGTGCTTCCTGTTTTTAACCCGTGCAGACCACTTATTTAGCTGCCTGATGTCATGTTACATGCATTCTAAGGTCCGCACAAAGGCCAGGATTTTTCAAGAGAACTTAAAAGGAAAAGGTCTAAAGGCAAAAGGTCTACACAATCACAACATAAAGGTACAATACTTTGTTTTTTGTTTCTCACTGTTGTCAAGAGTTGTGCATTTCCAACTTTGTACAATAATATGGTATTGTGATGATGCAGGTTGTAATGATTAAATCCTTGTTTATTTCAATTTGGTGTCTGTCCTTTTCCCCTAGAGTGGAGTGAATGCATAAAGGAGGCATGGAATAGTGACATTCCTACATCTGCCGCAGGTGTTCAACACAACCATCGCAGTGTCCTGTAACTCCACCTGCATTATGCAAGCGCCTTTGTGCACCTTCATTGTAAAAACCCATCCCTTAATCATACATTTAGACACCCGAAATCCAACTCATGTTGTATTGCGTAAAATTAGCAACATGTAATATGCAGAATTACCTATACAGTGTGTACTATTTATTATGAGGCTATTGTTTGTTGAAAGATGTTTGTCAATTTCATTATTTGGGAAAGATAAACATTACAATGAAAGAGTAGTACACCTAAATAATTGACAAAAGGTCATTTTACAAAGTAAAATTTTGTCTTTTTTTTAGGGCTTTAACTAACCTGGAGATGGGGTGGAACCATTGCATGGAATGAATGCTTTAGAGATGCATCTTGCCATATGGCTGAATTACAATATTTTTCAAATCATCGCCATACCACCGTTGATATTCTTGGTTCTTTCGGTAAAGTCACGTAGAAGGGAAATAATAACATAATAAAAATAAAACAATAAAATTATATTGTTTTGTTTTTTTAAAGAACCAAGAATATGAATCCCTGCAGTCACGAAAGCTTTCAATCGAAATTTATACCACCGTTGGTTTATAAAAAAAAATGGCCATCATGTGTCTTTTAACTTGAGAACTAAAGTAAATCCGGAATGAGCCCCAGTATACACAGTATCCGTTTTGTGTACACAGTGGCAAGACGGTGCTACAGGTGCCGCTGAAGATATTTTTGCCGTTTTTTACTGGCCTTTTGTAATATAAACCTATGACCAACATACCTGGAATGTGCCCAATCTCATCCGATCTTTGAAGCTAAGCAAGTTTGAGTCTGGAGAGTGCTTGAATAGATGACATAATGCATATCAGGTGTTATAGGTGGTGGGACTACATCGTTGGCAGCATAGAGCAGTGCAAGCAAAGTAAATTGTTTTATGGCACCGTGCTAATGCCGCTAAGTCTGTGCCTCCCTCCTTTACCCAACCGGCACTGACCAGCATGTTAAAGTGTTGTCAACCGCCATGATCCACACGGCATGGGGGGGGAGGCCATTGCGCAGCAGTGGTTAACAGAAAGGCTGTACATGTTTGTTGTAATGGAAGCGTAGCGTCACGGCCGTGACACCACGGCTCTGACACCACGTCTCGCGTTTCTGCAGAGTGCAGCAGTGGGGGCTCGGAGCGGACCGGCCAGAGCAGACTGAATGAGCGGTCATCATCGCGGCAAGAGAGCCGAATCATCCCACTCATGCTCACGCCACCAGAGTCGCTCCTCACTGCGTGCATTCTACAGGAGAACTATGCTCAGGCTCAACAGGTGCCGCAACATGAATTTGCTCTCCATGGTTATTTTTATTATTCTCGTGCGACTGTTCGCACCTTATAAACCTCACCTCTCTGCCGTTTTGCCATTAACCATATTATCACACGTCCCCTTTCCCACTTTATTTAAAACTATTCATCGTTAGCATGGGGGGAACAATGATCTCTAGATAGCTTTGTGCAGCATGTGCCCACTGCTGCTCGGTTTAAATTACAGTGCATAAACCACTCACTGCTGCACCCCAAATTCAGAGTCTTAACGATAGAATGTATTTGTATTTTTTGCTACATTGCAAACTTCACTGGTGGTTCAGTGGTAAAGTAAGCAGCTCTCAATCAGAAGGAGAGAGGCTGGGGTTTGACTTAGTTCAGTATCTCTCTGGGCTCCATAAAACGTTATAAAGGAGGTGAAGGGTGCATCTTCTTTGGTTCTTTCGGTAAAGTCACGTAGAATGAGAATAAAATAATAAATTGATAAAATAAAATAACACAATAATCAATTATCAATTTATTATTATTTTATCAATTTATTATTTTATTCTCATTCTACGTGACTTTACCGAAAGAACCAAAGAAGATGAATCATTGCAGTCACGAAAGCTTTAAATCGAAAGGTGAATGGTGGTCTAGCATAGACTTGCCCCTGCCATCAGTATGTGGATTTTTCGTCACTGGCTCAAGGCTGTAAACGGGAACAGAAAATAACTTTGAGACTTTTCAAATGGTTCACAGGTGGTGGCCATGTTTGGACTCGGTTCGGCGCAGAGCCTCGATGAGCTGCGCTTTGCTGAGGAGTACGGGGCACGCGTGGCTGAGCTGCAGCGGCTGGAGGTCCAGGCCAAGGCTGCGCTGCCGGCCCGGCGCGTCCCCAGCCCCAATGAGCCACTCGATGTGCTGCAGTCCATTGCCACCGCTGCGGCTGCGGGTAAGCTAACCCAGTGTGTGGTGCCGAGGTATTCAGAAATCTTCCTGCGGCTTGTGATATGAACTTCAATTGGTATAAACAAGTAAGGTACACTAGACGTGAGCCTTATGTACCTGGCACACGACAACGATGCTTCAACTCATTGTCATAATCGGCCATGGTCAGTCCGCTGCTGAATGAAGCCTTGCTTAAGCTGCCACCATCATTACACATTTATTCTTGACTTTTTACTTGTGATTTTCTTTTATTTGTTTCATTTTCACAATTTTATATAGACCGAAATACATACGTGCAGACATTGGTTCCTCCCCATCCTCGCAGTTTTACCCATTCCCATGAACGAATGGCCGTGTCTCAGGCGTGGCGTCCACGTCCGTGGTGGGCTCCGTCGAGCGGCTGCTGACCCTCGTGCCGGACTACTTCCCTCTGCCTCCCGCATTGGCCGAGGCGGCTGACGCGGGGGTCGGGGTCCCTAGCCGGGACGCGGCGCTGCTGAGACGGCGCCTCGCCGAGTGCCCGCCGCCCGCGCTGGTGGCGTTTGACCTGGCGTGCACGCGCAGCACCAGCTGGAAGACATGTCGCACGCTCCTCGAGGTGGCGGAGAGGAGGCTGCTGGCGGGCACCGTCGCCGAGAGCCGAGGTGCGTCGTCTGCTTTAGGGTGCCGCTCCTGAATTTATGTTGAGTTTCTTTCGCACCCTACGTAGCCAACCGTGTTGATCAGAGGTGCGGGTGAAGGATAACAAACTATACCCAGTTGCAGTTCTAAAGAAATTAGTTTTCAATCTAGATTTAAGACTAGATAAGCTCCAATGCCTTCCTAATATTGGAAGGAAGAGCGTTCCAGACGCCCAGAGAAGGACATCCGAAAGTGTGTGATGCGGTGACGGTCATGGTTCGATGGCTATCCAAAAGCCGCTGTGAGGCTGACCAGAGTTTGCATGATGGTTTAGGCTCCTTGACAAGATCAGCAAGGTATTATGGTTCATTTGTGGCAAGCATTTTGTGTGTAATGTCCGCAGCATAGTGTCAGAAACGACTTTTGTGAACAATGCCGCATTGACGGTAATATGGAAACGCATGTTTTGTTTGAAGGCAAGAAAGGAGATCACAAAGCGAGCACAGGAACGTCCATTCGGGGATTTCCAACCTTCCTCAAGCAAGTCAGCAAAATAATCAACCACACGCAGCCATCGGGAGCCAGCGGTGCGTCCTTTGTTGGTTATTTTCACACCACATTCAACTTTTGTATAATCGTGACCTCTGTGCACTTACTGGTAATATAAGTATGTATTTAAAAGTTGAGCGACATTTGTGCTTCAGATGAAGCCGACCTCTCTTCACACTTCAACGTGAGTGTGTCTGAGCTGCTGCTGGCTTGCCCCGGGCCCCTCTCCGCCGAGCACATGGAGACCCAGCTCACGGACAGGGCCCGCGCCGACTGCATGTTGCTGCGCATCTTTGAAGCTGTCGGCACTCAAAGTGTGTGCTCCCAAAAATTGTTCAAGAAAGCTATGAAGGGGTTTGGTGTTCTTGGGCCTTTCTCTAGCAGTAAAAACCAAAGCCACTGTGGCAATGTTAGAAAAATACTGAGTGGAATGTCTCCTGTTATTTTTGCAATCCATAGCTTATGTGGCACATATAGACAACATGCACTGCGCAATAGCTTTTCTGTAAATTGGCATGAACCCGTTTTAAATTGAATGTATTTTTACCGTTTGATCAAGAATACCCAGATATGTTCGTATTCCATGAGCTGCTCGCCAAAAGGCATTAACCCAGGCTGTGCTGGGTTGGCGTCGCCGTGCGTTGTGTGATGAGTCAGACGTGCAGGGCGACGTGGTCGCTCACCTGTTGAAGAACTGGGCCAAGGCGCCGTCAGGAGAGAGCGAATCTATTCGCCATCTCATCAAGCAGCTGCTCAAGGTGATGGACCCGCAGGAGGTGCTCGGGCAACCTACAGAGCCGGCTCCTGCATACCTTCATCGGCTCTTCGACTACCTCAACGTTCTGTCCATGATCATCATCAGAAGCCAAGGCCGGGAGACTGGTACACTTATCGTGTGCTTTTTTTTTCTTTCTAAGAGCTACGAAATCTTACATTTGCGTACATTGCTTTTGCTTAGTGTCTCAGTGATCTTTGCCAGCTTTGTAGCCTTTAATGATATTAGCGAAGGTTGTGATGGCCCTAAAACCAGTACATGTTTTATAGTGGTGCACACCTGTGATCCTATGCATTTGAGGTATGGGATCACAGAAATGTTGTTAACTAAAGCCACTGGGCTGCGAGGTGGAGAAATATGGCTTTGTGAGTGTTATCTTCTTGTTTTCATGTGTTTTCTCTTTCTAGTTGCCAGGTTTTATTTTACTAACCCATGTAATATTTTAATCTTCCTACTGTCTTACAGTCTGTGTCTATCACAGGCTCACGTTGGGGTTTTTTTCCAATATACTTTATGCCAAACACATTCGTGCAAGTTACCAAACATGTCAATGTAGGACACTCCTGAACAAAAACTATTGCGACTCGGCGAGGTTTTCCTGGAGTTATTTCTTTTTTAATCATTATTGCAAAATAAACACGTGCATGGACTTCAACTGTAATTTAAATGCAAACTAATGCATTGCTCTGAATCACGGTGTGTAGCCATTTCATGGACTTTGCATAGCTTTATCAGCATCCAAACTCAAACAGGCAATTCTGCTTCTACATACCACTGCTCACTTTTTGTTTTCAAAACAAATGCATGGATCTTTGTGTGTCTTAGATTCATTGGCCAATGTTAAACCCACAAACACGCTGGTGCTGCTCCAGAAGAGGCCAGTGGAGCTGCTATCCCAGCTGTTGTTCGAAGAGCAGACACTGCCCAGCAGGTACATGTTACACTGGATGTTTACTGTACCAGAACAGAGTCTTGAATTGTACTGTCATTGATGCTGAAAAATGTCACTTAATATTAACTAATTTAAGTAAGAATATTATCAACCATTATCAATCCACTACTGGATGCAGGCCTTCCCATACCATCACCATCTCTCATGGACCTGGGATACACACAGGTTGATTTCATGCTTCATCTTCATATTGTGGATGTCCACTCTTGGCTGCGTCTTCGCCATTAATCCTGACCACCAGCCTTCCAGCGATATTGCCCTGCCCAAGCCAATGTCATAATATGTTATTAAAAAACTGTACGTACAAAAAACATCTGTTGTCTTTCCATCTACTGACTGCTGATAGAGATTTTGTATCCTTGTTTCTGCCTGTATGTGATAAAGCTGTATCTTTGCTGTGTGCAATTGTCAGACTCGAGGTGCTCATAAAGGAGGAGTGCCCCCCTCTCGCCCTCAACCTGAGGCGCGTCATCTTAGACTGCTGCTGCCGGCCCCTCCCACTGGGTGGAGCCTCGCAGAGCCCCGCCAATGCCACCTTGGCTGCCCAGGTGGAAGCCATTCTGCACGGAGCGGTGGGCTCCTGCCTGCCTGCCCAACTCGAGCTGCTGCGTTTGAGCCCAGGCCAGAAAGCTGAAGACACGAGTGAATCCAGCCAGAACGTCTGCCAGTATTCGCTCACCGCCGTGACGCTAGCCTATCTCAAGGTAATATATGCTGTGTGTTTGTACATGTACTGCACGTTTGTCAGCCCCGCTGCTAGATGAGGGCCTCTATGCCATGCTGTTTGTTGGGGTTATGTGACCGTCTGGCACTATGCTCGTCGCTGGCTTGGTAAAGGTGGGGAGCATAGATATTGGAGCATGGAGATGAAGCACATCAATGGATTTTGCTGCACTACTCCCTTTTGACATCATCAGACATGGTCAATCCACTGCTGAATGAAGCTGCTACCTCTCGCAATTTTGCGATGTAACTGCCTCGTACCTTAATGGGAGTTGTTAACGACTTTGTGCTAAAAATATCTAAGAGCATGATGTAGGTGCCCTCAAAGCATTTTGCACTGTGCCCTGACAAAAAGCTGGGAAGACCACCATCCCTCCTTTGCTCCCTGCAACTGCATCGTGTGCCTGTTCCAGCCTGTCACTCCACGTATCACCTGCCTCTCGCTCCACACTTTGTATCCAGATCACCATAGTTGGCTATGTACAGTGCAAAAGAAGTTCAACAAACGAGAGGATATACAGCCTCCGAGAAGCAGTGAGAGAAAGAGCCAGAGAAAACGGACAGCATGAAATAATTATTAGTTGTAGTAGGAAATAGTGTTCCCTGATCCAACTTTTTTCCTGCTCTAAAGTTCTGTTTTTACGGTCTCCTGAAGAAATCTAAGTTGAGGTTTCACTGTATTTTAGCGGTTACCATCCTATGGCCTTTGTATCACTACTGCCGGTCTGCAAAGCTGTGGGCAGTGGTCCACGGAACTGCCGCAGATTATTTGAATTTTTTTCCTGCACTGTGGTCTGAGAAAAATTGTGGGAACCATTGCTGTAATTGAATAACACTCCAAAATGTACAGACGGCCTCAAAGCATGTGTTTTTTGCTGCGTCGAGGCTCATGATGGCATTTAAACTGGCAGGAGGTGAGCCCCTTGCTTGCAATGGTGGCATGCTTAACCGGGGACAAGCGGCCAGGGGACAAGCGGAAAGAAAAGAAAAACAAGAAGGAACGGCCCCTTGAGATCACGTCACTGCGCCGGGAACTCCAGCACCTGATGCTCAACGACTTTCCCGTTCTACACGAATATCTCAGCAGCACAGCCGCTCTGCTTGGGCACCCTCCCACCCTAAGGGTATTCGGCAGCACCACAATTCATGCCCACATGAAACGGTTGAGAAAATGTGATGTAAGGTACTTTGAGTTGCTGAGGCATTTAAGCACCCTATAAATGTAAATTCTCATCCCTAAATTCTTCATGTGCCATATTCCTTCCCAATGTATCGTCAATAGCATCATCAGCTATGGTCAGTTCACTGCTGAATGAAGGTCACCATCTCTCACGATTTTGCGATATAATATCCTCTAATGCACCGACGATGTTTTCATTTTAATTAAGCGAGTGACACATCTGAAAACGGTTGTTGATTGACGCCAGCAGATGGCGACAGAGGGACAGACGAAGGGCGAGGATCTCTGCGAGTGCTGGCCAGGCTGCGACTGCTGTCCCCTGCTGCTGTGCGGCCTGCACGATGAGCGGAGTGCGGCCGTGATTGCGCGAGCGTTCGAGGCGGCAATGTCAGCCCAAGACTGGGCCCGCGCGTTGAAGCTGCTCGACAGATTCGGGCGCGAGGACGCTGAGTGGGACCGCTTGAGAGATGCGCTTCTGTGCTGTGCTGCTGCAACAGGTACGGTACATGAAGCTATCAGTGGAGTTTGCTTTTGACGGCACAAAGTGCCGCTTGGAAATATTGATAATAGTAGACGCGCACCACGGTGGCAAGACGTTAACTACCTTGTCGGGTATACAGGAGGTTGTGGGTTGGATTCCGACTCCGATGCCTCTATATTGGGAGTATGTATGTTCTCCCTGTGGTCGTGTGGGTTATTCTCCGGGTCCTCCGTTTTTTCCCTGCACATGTAGAAACATGGATTTATAGTATTTGGCTGTAAGAAATTTCCACATGATAAGCCACTTCATTGGGCTATCATTTGTGGCCAGGTCACTTCTGAAAAATAGCTCTATAGTTCAGTGGGCCTTACCTGCTAAAATACAAAATAGTTTAAAATAAGAATAAAATAATAAAATAACAATAAAATTCTCACGACGTTTCGGCCACAACGCAAGCGGCCGAAACGTCGTGAGAATTTTATTGTGTTATTTTATTATTTTATTCTCATTCTACGTGACCTTACCGAAAGAACCAAAGAAGATGCATCCTTGCAGTCACGAAAGCTTTAAATCGAAATTTAGTTTAAAATGGTTTAATGATGGGGAAAATGCATCCTCATTAGCTTTGGTTAGTCGACTGCTTGATAAAGGTCTTCCAAAGCCATCACCATGTAAATATTGTGATGTAACATTGCACACAACATCTGCTATAGAAGTCGATTTATTCACTCAGTGGGGGAGAGTGGAAGGCACAGGGTAAGCTGTTGATGCAATTGTTCAATTTAGGATGACCTCTGAATTCACTTTGGTTTTTTCCACACGAACATTGACGTGAGACCGTCCAAAGTATGGAACTGCGCCTTGCGAAAACTTGTTGCACACTTAACCTTTTTTTCTCTCCGCACTGTTGGAAATGCCCCACCATCCAGATAAAGAGGGCTGGCGATTCTTGCTGATGATGCGAGGGTCTGAGGTGCGTGCTCGGGTGGCTCTGTGGGGCCTGGAGCGCTGGCCGGCCGAGCAATGCCTCGACCTTCTGGAGCTGTGCATGTCCCAAGGTGACACTGCCCCCGACCTCCAAGAGCAGCTCAAGCTCAAGCACCGCGAGATCACGCTCTACAGCACGGTACCCGAGCGTGCGTCGCGTGCATCTTCAGCTCGATGCAAGAGAGTCATCGTCATGATTGTCGTCGGCCAAAAATGTGTCTACCGCTGGATGAGTGTTGCCAACTCTCGTGGGTCCTGCGGTGCAAAAGAGTTGCGATGTGCAGCAACTTTTATGGCAGATCGAAAATTTTGTCAGCCTCACAGTCAAAATTTTAAAGTCATCTTAATGATACATGCAGAGTGTGATATTGAAAGTGTCCATAGTGTTGGAAAATGTGGCTTGTATATGCAACAAGGAGATGGTTTGACGCACAAAACTGAATGCACCATCTCCATCCTAGCACGGAGTCTATTTGCCTGAGCACGTCCGTCACCCAGGTATTTTATGAGCATTTCTCTGTAAACATTAAGTTATTTCTCCATAATATAGGTTTTTGGTTAGATCGCGTAAATATGTGTCGTTAAACCTGTCACCACCTGACACAGCCAATTAGTAAGGTTTGTCACGTAAGCAAAACATGCCAATTCATTACTAGTACAGCACACCGGTGTGTTGGAGAGTAAACCCACAACATTTACAATTCGAGTACAACGTTTTTCTGGTAATTACAACGAGCATAAGGTGACACCCAGAGTTGTGGATAAATCCTCCTGTTTTGGTCTTAAATAGAGGGATAAATGTAATGTCGTCACTTGTGAGCCTATCAGGTAAATAGACCAGCCACTTATTGATTACCCGCAATTTTTAAATGATGACCCTTCATCTAAAATGTACATCCAGAATTGTGGAACTGCCATTCAGTAAATTACAGAAAATTTTGGTTTGTGTTACTGCACTGGCTTCACCAGTCACTGTATTCTCTTGCTTGGGAGCTTGATTGCATTATTATGGCCTTGTCTAAAACCTGATCGTGATGTGCTTGTCTATCATTGTTCAGATACAAAACTTCTCCATTCTTGAAAATTGCACAAGCTGGACCGATGTGGTGAAGGAATCAATTCAAGATCCTGCACGCGTTCTAGAGGGTCTGCTGAAAGTAAAGGTAGACGACCGCTTGTGTTGCGATCGCAATGTCGTGAAATATTTTTTTATTTTATTTTTTACCTACGTGACTTTACTGAAAGAACAGAGTATACATTTATCTTTTGCGTGCTTTTAAGGTGTATCCACTTCATCACGTAATATCATGCTTTTCTGTGCATTACGGTGCTCATCGCCGTTGTTCTTATCCTTGAGATGTTGAGTGCAAAATACGGCTAGCCGGGTTTTATTGTGCATAAATTCTAGTAAATTAGCAATTTAATATTAGGATTTATACCACGTCCAATTGCAAGCAGATCTTCATTTGCACATATTACAGCCAGCATGGATGTGTATTGGTTCTGCAGAAGTTTGCAGTGTGCAGAGAGTGGGCCCAGCTATACAGTGTGGGAGCGGACTGTCTGCTGAAAATCGTGGAGGAGGAGGTGGCCCACTTACTGGAGAAGGGCGACACGGAGCACGCACAGCACGTGAGCCCTCAACTCTGATCATACACAAGCAGCACGCCTGCACGGAAAAATACATGCAGGCAATGCCTGTGCACTTGTGTGTGGTGTGTATTGAAGGGGGGGGCGGTGGTGTAGCAGTTAGCATGCTGCGCAACGAACCTGACGACCAGAGTTAGATTCCTGCTCATGGTCCTGGGCCTCCCCTGGGTCGACTCAGCCTCAAATGAGTACCTGGTTACGATGTGGAAATGACGGCACTGGGGAGGCAAAGGCGACCGGGCGTGGTGCTGGCCACCCACCTCCTCGTGTGACGTGCCGGCCTTCATAGGTGCTCGCTAACAGAACTTGCCCCAACAGTTTAAGGCTAAACAGGAAATGTTTGTCTTTGTGTATTGAACTGATGTAAGGTGTGGTTCACAGCTTCTGGAGTCTCTAGGAGAGGTGCAAACGTGCCAGAGCGTGTGCGAGCGGCTGCTGGAGCAGTTCCGCAGCGTGACGGCCAGTCACTTCCTGTCCGACTACCTGAGCACACACTTCCTGCCTTCAATGTCCCCTGAGCAGAAGAAGCTTACTCAAACCATCTGGATTGGGACACAGGTAAGGGCTTCATACGGTAGTTCATTCATGTAGAATTCATATTAGAGGCTTTTTTCAACCTGAAAATTGACTGATCATGACGGATATATTTTGATTCTAATAATTAATTAATGGATTTGTCATGACCAAATCACCCGGAATGCGCCCAACGATCTCATCAGATGACGGAACCTAAGCGGGGTTGAGCCTGCTGCAGGGCTACATTGTTAGCAGAGGGTAGTGCATTGAAATCCATTGATATATTCTAAAATGCTCCAACCTTTGTGATCCCTGCCTTCACCAACCTACACTGACAAGTATACTCTTTGTTTTTTTTTCCGGTAAAGTCACGTAGGTAAAATAAAATAAAAGAAAACAATTAAATCACGATGTTTCGGAGGCAACACAAGCTTCCGTCTGCTGCATCTTGCTGTGACTGTTCCACCTGAAGATGGAAGCTTGTGTTGCCTCCGAAACATCGTGATTTAATTGTTTTATTTTATTTTACCTACGTGACTTTACTGAAAAAAATATCAAAGAGTATGAATCCTTGCAGTCACGAAAGCTTCAAATCTAGAACTGACCAGAATGTTGAGGTATGGTCAAACAACCCCCATGACCCACATGGTGTAGGAGAGGCCTCATCCAGCAGTGGATTGATAAAAAGGCTGTATATGTACAATTTTAGTGGCTTTACCTCATGGACTTGTGACTTGATTACCTTAGATAATAATGTGGTGAAGAAAAAAACAAGTTAGTTCAGAGCTCGTAAATAATAGATTATGTCTTGAATCCAGAAAACAATGTTTGTGAACGTCGCTCAATTAAACGAACGTTCACATGAGTGTGTGCGTATACTATTGTGTGCACGTGTGTATCTTGCGCTCTGTCTGTTGGCTTTGTGTGCAGCTGTTGCTGGACCTGCCTCAGTCGGTGCACGTGCACTACCAGGAGCTGGTAAGTGCGCCTATGCTGCTGCTGGAGCAGCTGCTGATGAACATGCGCGTTAACTGGGCAGAGGGCGCCGTGCGGACCCTGCGCACGCTGCTCATAGGGAGGTTCGTGGACATCGCGAGCGAGGATGTGGACGTGCTGCTCTCAACGTACGCTAGCAAGGCGTTGGAGTTCCCCTACGTGTCCCAACGATCCCGCAGTCGACAAGGCAAGCGCTGTCGTGCACAGCAACGATGCTCCCAATCAAGACTATCCCTCTCTGTGCCTCCCTCACCCTGCGCCCAGTCACGCTTTCGTTCCTTTTCCCTTGCTCCCCTTCATTGGAACAAACTCCCATTGCACATAAAACAGTCAACTTTACTGACCTGCTAACATTCCGCCCTTGAAACAACCCCATCTCTTCTCCCTTGTCCATCCTACTGCTACTCCCTGCCTCCACTCCCCAGCTACAACCAGGCCAACCTTAACCCCTCCTTTTATCACTCCCACATGTTCTCCTGTCACCATTACTACATCATCTCTTTTAATAACCCCACACTTTATTTCAACCACTATTATCTTATATACAATTTTATAATTGTTGTAAAGCGCCTTGGAATAAAGTGCTTTGTAAACATATATAAGATGAGATCACTTTGACATTGTTATTTCTCTCCTTTATTGTAGAGACGTGTGAAAATTGACAATTTTGGAAGCAAGATGAATTCCGTTGTCATATAATTATCCGAACAGTGATAAAATGAATGCCCTTACCTTTGTGTCATGATGCCAGCACAACAAGGATACTTGCCCATGCTGCCATCTCACAAGCCCTTGTAAAAATGTCTTCCTTTCTTTAGACTCAGATGGCAGCACACCTGACTCTGGAATGTCCAAATTTGGAAGCTCCCCTGAGGCCACCAAGTCTGGTTCCCAAGCCTCAGGTAATATGGTACCTTATTGTATTTAGTTTTTGTTATGGCATTTTCAACATGGTGGACAGAAAAAGGGCAGTGTAGCAAAAATAAATTGTTGTACCATACATCTATACTCCCTACCTTCACAAATCAGTCCTGACCAGCATGGTGAAATGATGTAAAACAACCCTCTCAACCTGCATAGCGAGGTCCTCGTCATGCTAAATTGAAAAATGGGCTGTAAATATACGTGTACAAACCATTTTTCATATCGCCAATCTTGTCCTTTCATCACTTGATTATTGTGCGATTTTCCTTGTTATTTTTCACGTCAAAGGCATAAAAAGGCAAGCGCGTTAAGTGACGAAATATGCGACGAAATAATTTTGTTTGTCATTACAAACATGCCCAATTTGATTTTGACGTCTGCTCTCTCACCACAGATAAAGACGGGTCGAGTCCAGATGGCTCTGTGGGTTCCATACCTGGCCCACGGACTTCCACGCCTGTGGAGAGGAGAGCCAGACTTGCAGTACGGACTAACAGTTGGTCTCCACCGGCCACCATACCTACCAAGAACGATTGGGTGCTGGACGAGAAGGCTCGCGTGTGCATGGCTTGTCAGCAAGAGGCCTTCAGCATGGTACGGGGCGGACTACTGGTGCTTATTGTTGTCGACATTGGCTATGGGTTTTGGCAATCAAGCGGTGAGGAATTAACAAAAATGAGATATTCAGTAGATGTGATTCAATAAATATGTTCTGTAGCTTAGTCGTGGTTTTGGTTTGGCGTGCCCATTTGGTTTTGAGGGCTTCTCTTGTTCAATGCACACTTGTAGCATTTGAGTTTGATCTCTGACCTTTCAGCAAGTCTTCACCACTTTGCACAACCTCAAAGATAACATGGCCTGTGAACTGGCAACCTTACTTTGGTTCTTGGTTTTGGCTAACATCAGTGGCAAGTTATATTTGGACTAGTCTTGGCCCCCAGTGCCTTCACCAACCCACACTAGCCAATGTGGTGAAGTTTGGCCAATCAGGTCTCCATGTCTGGCATGGAGAAGCTGTCATTAAGCAGTGGATTGACAAAGGCCTGTAAATACATATATATTTCATTGTTATTATGGCCTCAAAGCACTGCTGCGATTCTGTCTCTGTGCAGTTCAACAGGCGGCATCACTGCCGCCGCTGTGGCCGCGTGGTGTGCACCAGCTGTTCGAGCAGGACCATGGTGGTGGACACCTACAACTCGGGGCCTGTGCGTGTCTGCTCACAGTGCTATGACTACTTCCACAGTGATGGGTACGGCCTCCCACTCTCTCGCAGGCCCTTTGCTTGCATGTGTATATCACATTACAACACTTTACAAGGCAACATTTTGCAGTCGGGTCGAATAACTTGTAGATTTTAGCCGGGCGGTGGTGGCGGCACTTGCTTGGAAATCCAGCACTGGAGGTGAGGGTTAGCGGATCACACAAATGTTTTAAAACTGCCTTCCCCTGGCTTGCCAGGAGAAGGCAGTACAGCTAAAATTTGCACTGCATTTGTTTCGTCTGTACGGGATAGATTTTCACCCTGCCTTTGCTATTGGATCTATAGAGAGCTGTTTGGTACTTTTATATTTAACAAGCATCTTTTGTCTTGTGTGTTTGATGTTTTACAGACCTACTGAAGGTGAATCTCCAATAGAAGGTATGTTAATGTTCAATAAATAAATATGTTAATAGTTGAGTAAAATATATTGATAACACATAAAGCAGTCACTAAAAAAAGTGTTGATTTTACTGCATAGTTATCTCCCTGCTCAGTGATTCACTCGTAATCAAGTTAATTTCAAACAGAAATATTTGTGTGACTTGCTCCATTTAGTGGTAATCAACAGATCATAAATCACAAAATACTAAAAAATTTCAGTGAAAAGAGCGATTTGTGAGCAAGATGCATTGTTACCCTTAACTTGGCTCGGTTCTGGATCAGAAGCCTCTCATAAATGCTTTTAGAGCAGTGTTTTGTGGGTAAGCATTGGGGGATCGAACACACTAGCCTGCAAGTTGTAAAGTGGCCAGGAGATGGCAGGAGGTGACAATGAGTATGAGTGTTATTCACTCATTCGTTCGTTCCTCGGTTCGCTTAGCATGTTGAGTAGGGAAGTCCAGACCTCCATTTCCCTGGAGACAGACTCTAGCTCTTCCTGGGGAATTCCCAGGCGTTCCCAGGCTAGCTGAGCGACAGTCCCGCAAGCGTGTCCTAGGCCGGCCCCGGGGTCTTCGCCCAGTGGGACGTACCCGGTAGAGTTTCAGGGGAAATCTACCAGGGGACATCCTTACCAGATGCCCGAACCACCTCAACTGGCTCCTCTCGATCCGGAAGAGCAGTTGCTCGACTCTGAGGCTCTCCCGCATTACCGAGCTTCTCACCCGATCACGGACAGTGAGCCCGGCAACCCTGCGGAGAAACATCATTTTGGCCCCATTCATCCTTTTTTTGGTCATTACCTAAAGTTATTCACTCATGTGTTGTGAATTTTCTCCAGGTATTCCGATTTCTTCCAACATTGAAATCGAATGTAAAAAAAACAATATGATTAAACTTCCCAACATATGGTCTTCCTGAAATAAAGCCTAAAGACACCCATTGGGGCTTTGTCATATAAATAAAAGTCATTATTGTTATTAAAGTGCACCACAATTGTTGTCTGTAGGTGAACCAGGGCAGGAGGAGGTGACAGACTCGCCACTCCAGATTATTCTGCAAGCGGTAGAGGACAATGTGTGGTCTATGTCCTTGAATACCTCCACCAGTCAGCGCATTCGTGAGGAATTCTACTACGATCAGGTACCCCCGCCACTGTTTTTAGCTCTTGATTCACATTGCGTTTCTTTCAAGCTTTCTGACAAATTAATTTTACTTTTTAATAAGGAAAAGAGGCAGTTTTGTAGTGGTATAAATGAAATTATCCAATCCACTAGGCATAACGGTGTAGTTTTTTGTGTATGTGTGCTAAAAATCATTCTTGTGTTTTTAGGTTGTACCGCCTATTTGTTCCGTTTAATGTCAAATGTTTTTCTCCACGGGCTGGGAGCTTCTTTGAATTTCGTTCCAGAAGAAGCTTCCAGCACGTGGAGCTAAACATCAGACAGTGCCGAAACAACGCGCGGTAACAACCCGAAAACACATCAGGGGGGTCCTTTGCTTGCCGACTTCCCACTCCAGCATTGATCGACTCTCGCCCACGGCTATACTGTAGTGGAAAGGATAATTCTTGCCTTGCTCGTCTTGTTAATGGAACGGTAACGTTGTGCCCCGTGGCTCAGGCGCCCAGCGCGTCGCTGTGTGTGGCCCTGCTGAAGCTGCACAGCAACACGGTGCAGTGCAGCCACCAGCTGATCGAACACTGCCGCGAGCTGTCGCTCACGCTCAATGAGCCCGAGGTGGACAGCGTCCTAGTCATCGGCATCATGCGCAACCTGCTCTTCAACGCCAAGATGATGTTCTCCTCCGCTGGCCACAGCCAGGACCTCGGCGTCTGTGACAGGTCCGTGGTTTAATGTCCTGTCTCGTTTACATGCTTGCAGTGCACTCGGATGAGCGTCGGAAGGAACCCGCCTTTGGAGCAGAAGCATGTTTATTTAAATTAGAACCCAGTTTGCTCCACAACAGCAAGATTAGTTTTTGTATTTCCATTAAGCAATGGTGCTTCCATAGAGCAATTGCCCATAGTGTACATACTTAATGAAGGGGCGATGTATGACTAGGGAATCGATTTACATGTATAGCCTGTTTATCAATCCACTGCTGACACGTTATAAGACTCCTTATAAGACTCCTTATAACGTGTCAGCAGGTTCACCATACTATACTTCTCCATGCTGGACAGTGCGGTTTGGTGAATGCGGGTAGTATAAAGACATGCTGTACAGCAATGGATGCACCTGATGATTTGCTAGTCAAGCACTCCAAGCAGGCTTAAATCTGCTTAGCTTCCAAGATCTGATGATGTTAGGTGCATCTTGGGAAATTTGGTCATGTGCTTGAAATTGATATCAAGGGGTTAAAGCGCAGGCCTTGGTGGTGACTTGTGGAAGTGTACATGCCGTCTCGCTCGCTGTTTTCGCAGCTACATAAGCCGCGTTGACGTGCTGAAAATCCTGGTGTCGGCAAGCTACCGGCTCATCCCATCCCTGTACGACATCTTGCGTCCCAGCGCTGTCACGAGACTGCGCGATCAGCTGATCCAGGACGAGCGATACCTCCTCGCGATTGAGGTCAGTCCGGCTTGAACACTTGGTCCTAAACAACAACCCTTCAGTGGCAAGCGCTCTTGTCTGAGCAAAGTATGGATTTTAAACTACGTGAAATGATATTTCAGCCTTAAAACTGATCAGTCGTGTATCCTAACCATCAGATGTTTTATAATGCAAATAGTTGTTTTAGTTGAAATTTTAATACAGAAAGTCACATTTCAAATACTCCACATTTTGTTTTGTTTTTTCATTGAACTTGACTTTGCTTGAAGAAAGTAAACTAACATTACACCTAAAACCTGCTTGTTAGAGTAAATATGTTTATTTAAGCCAGCACACAGTCTACTCACCTCTGATTAGCACGGTTGGCTATATACGGTGCAAAATAAGTTTAACATACATATAGTATGTGACGCAAAGGCTCATATTTGGAGACGTGGAATGGAGTTCTGCTTATATTCACTATTTACCAAATGCCATTTTACTACGGCACGCTTCGCTTTGTGGCTATAAAACCCCAGCGCACTATAATAATGACGAAACAATATTTAGCCTGTAGTGTGACACTTGTTACTTTATAGTCCCGTTCCTAAAGCTCTGTGCTAAATGCATTGAACATGCGTGCCAAACCATGTTGTGCCATTGCAGGTTTCGACCAAGTGTGGGCTGGACACGAGCGGGGTGTGGAGTGCCTGGGGCATGGCTTGCATGCGTGCGGGCTGCCTCTCCTCGGCTCGGGAGAAGTTTTCCCGTTGCATGAGGCCACCGCCAGACCTGAACCAAACGTCGATGGGTTCCACTGTCCTGCAGGAAGTTGTGCAACACCTGGAGAGCATCATGCCGGGCAGTCTGTCGATGGTGGGCAAAATTCATTTCTGTCGCTTTGTTTTTGTAATTTCTGCTCCGTTCTATGTGGAGGCAACCTGCCCGAGCCCTCTTGTGCTGCAGGGAAAATATGTTTTTGATCATTTCAATTCCTCATGTGAGAAAGTTGTTTTGGGTTTTTTTTTCTTATTACTCTTTGTTTTTTTAATGCCATTATTGTAACCCAGGTCAGTCTTGTAAATGAGACTATCCTGGTCTCTTTGAGTTCTCACCTGGGTAAACAAAATATATTTAACTTGAAGTCCCCCATCACAATGAATCCGAAATGACCACATCTCTCCACTCAGTGCCATATGAATGTAAACAATGCGCTCCTAATCTTGTGATATGGATCTTCAAATGTTATAACAGGTGGTGCTCCATTATCTTGAAGCATATTATTGGTCCTGTTAGCTCCATCTTATAAATAACATTTATAAATGGCAATTCACATATTGTGATTGAGTATAACTGTTATGATTATGAAAAAGCGAATTATGGTGGGTTACTTTTGCAATTTTTACACCACAGCATTCACCTATAGCTGTTACTTTCCCACAGGGTCGTGAATGACCGTCATTCTCATGGGCAAAGGGTAAACCTACTACGTAATGTTTTGTGCAACATTGTTTGATAACCTGTAGCAAACGGCTACAAGAAACGTGGCTAAACCCAAAAAGGAAGTGTGAAATCACACGTGTGCGTTTGAGAAGACAAATTTTACAAGACTCGTATCGTATACAGATGTGTATTGTTGATCATTCTGGGCATTGGTAACATCGATGTTTGGCGCGAATGTTGTGAATACCGGCTGTTGGGCAGGACGACGACGTGATGGCTTCGCTCAACGAGCTGGAGTTGCTGCTGAAGGTGGAGGGCTCTCCTGTTGTTGCGCCGCATTCTCCCAAAGCCCCGCCACGGGACACGCGGCTAGAGGAGTGCCTCTTTTACCTCCAGCATTACGGGACGTACCTGGCGCTCGTCAGCTTCTACGGTCGACACAGCCGTTACCACGAAGCCCTCACCTTTCTGCTCGAAAAGGTGCTCATTTTTTTTTTATTCGCGTTTATATAGATAGTTTGTGTACGGTGTTCATGGGTTAGATTTTCTACCCCTGATTTCTTTGAAACTTTGACAATGTTAGAGCTAATAATGTTTCGGGTTACCCTCAATTTGCTCCCCTCTCCCGTGTATCCCCACCCCAACTTCACCCGGCTCAAACCCCTTGAGTGCTTCTTGTTTCGCCTTCCCCAGTAATGTTTCTCACTCACAAAGCAGCTGTTGTATTTAGATACCAATTCAATTTCAGTTGTAATTGTAAATAATAGTTTCTAGCAGTATTAAAAACGTCAACGATATCATCAGGTGGCTGTTTAATTCTTGCTTATAGTCTCTTCCAGGATTCATGTGTGCAGCAAACATGATGTGGCTTCTGCTCTTTGTACAGAACTGCGCAGAGCACGTGTTTGTAGAGGGCCTGCTCGTGCCCTGCCTGGGCAAGGGCCAGCTTGATGTGCTGGAGAAGCATCTGGAGGAGCTGGATCCCAGCCTGCAGCGCTGGAGAAAATACCTCATAGCGGCCTGCAAATCTATGGACAACAAAAACATGCCCAATGTGCTCTATGCCCTGCAGTGCTTCATGAAGGTGGGCCCTCAATTTGATTTGTGTCTCCATGTTCATTCTTTGGCATTCGGCATAATGTTCCATACCACCATCTCTGGATGTAGCTTGACCACACGATAGTCATTTGCAGAATTCTTTGCAGTGTGTGTGTGATACGATGCGGTCGTGTAGCAGGTCACGCGCTGCGCTATGAACCTGGTGACCTGAGTTCGATTCCTGCGGCCAACACCAGTGACGATTATATTTATCTGAACCAGTTCTGGGCCTCCCCTTGGTCGATTCAGCCTGAAATTTGTACGTGGGGCGGTGTGTAAAACATCGCCACTGGGGAGACAAAGGCGTCAGGTGTGGTGCTGGCCACCCACCCCCCTCGTGTACCGTTCTGGCCTTCATAGATGCTCACTAACAGCACTCGCCCCAACAGTCTGTTAAGGCTATACGGGGGATCTTTGTTTCGTACCGTCTGTCGATGGCGGATGAACGATAACTCTGAGCCTCCCCTTACACAGGACAACGTGCGAGCAGCGATGACGTGTATCAACTTCTTCAGAAAAGGTGCAAACTCGTACGCTGAGCTTGCCACGCGACTGGATTTCCTGGAGAGGGCCAAGAACCACCTCAATGTTGCACTGAGTGAACAGCAAGTGAAGGCACCGACGAGTGGACCGGCTGTCAGTCGCATCTTGCCCGGCTCCTCATCCACTCCGAGCCAGAATGCACCTTTCACTCTCAAGATGTCCAAAATACAGCTGTCAAGGTTTGTACCTTGATAATAATTGCACGTTGTCTTACATGCTGCATCGTTATTATTTTACGCCTACTGATTTCATAAAAGATGTTCTGCTTGTGACTTTAGAACTAAACATTAACTGTAAGATGAGCATTACACCAAACATTTGCAAAAAATCATTCCAAAATGCAGTTTTGTACTTGTGAGACGTGGTAATCTGACCTGAAGAGCAGACAGAAACATTAAATCAGCAGAACTAACAGAGCTGTATAACACCACTTCACGGCAAGTCGCAAAGCATCAGATGTTAACGGAGAGTGCAACATTGCACGTTTCGACAAGCTTCAGAGAGAGAGAGAGAGCGGGAATCACATCCATTACAGAAAATGGACAACCGTGGATACATACAGTGCAAGCAGGTCCCCCACTAAGCACCAACTCGGATGACTCGTACAATTGTTTTTATTAAACACAGAATTTTTTGCGCTTGCAGGAACATACGCAGAATTGAGCTGCAGGTTGAGGTGACCCGCTTTCTGAGCCAGTACGATACAGCGAGGGCGAAACCTCCGCCCACCCTATTTGACGACAACAACGTGAAGAGCGAGGTCGCTGGCCTGGTAAGCCCAGGATATGCGTCCCGTTTCACACCCACTGCAGCGTTGCACACTGCGCACACCGAGTGATTGTGGAATGTGGACCTGTGTTACGTTCCTGAGAGATTAATTTTGATTGTGAATTAACATGCAACATTGACTGAACTATTTGGACGGATTAATAGATTACCTTTATATAGGAAGTGAAGGTCAACATATTTATGCATGTCAAGAAAAAATGTCTATAAATATTAAGTACAGTGGTACCTCCGAGATCGAACTTAATTAGTTCCAAAACCGTGTTCGAACACCCATTCGTTCGAACACCGAATCAATTTTCCCCATAAGAATGAATGGAAATAGCATCAATTGGTTCCCCACCTAAGGATGGTCCTATTATGGGCCATTTTTACACAAAGTTTACAATATTAAAATACAGTACAGTACATAAAAGCATACAAAAAACAAGAAAACACAGTTATAATTAATAGAATAAATGAACATTGAACTTCACTTTACCTGTAGTAAGGAGAGTGGATGGCTTGAGTGGAAGGTGGTGAGGAGGGGAGGAGGAGGTGTCAGTGTTGCTTGGAAGGGGAGTTTCCCTCCATAAACACGTTGGGTAACTGCCCTTCTGGGGTTCATTCTTTTCTTTGCCTTTTTTCGAGCACTAACTGTGATTCACTTGAGGGCCTTTTTACTAAAAACTGATCAAGAGAGGATTGTTTCTGCCTCCGTTTTAAAGTGTTTCTGAAATGACTCGATGCATTTTCATTAAATTAACGAAAAAGTTAACAATGTTTTGCGGGTCTGCACTGGGCGAGAGCTACGCATAAACTGGGTCATACGCCTTTGTCTCGGTCGCCCTTGCTATGCATCTCGGCCCATACAGGTTCTTTCAAGTTGTTCGACCTCCGAATTTTTGTTCGATGTCCGGGGCAAAAAATGGTCGAAAATTTTGTTCGATCACCGAATTGTTCCGAGTTCTGGGTCATTCGATCTCCGAGGTTCTACTGTATACGCTTTTAAACTATTTGTAAAATGTCTCGCTAAATTTGTTTAGACGTCTTGTAACATGAGCAATTATGCCTTTGACTGCAGTGTTCGTTTTATTTCCTGGGCATTTGTTATTTTCCAGGACTAACTCTTGCGTTTGTGCCCTCTTAACCTGAGCTCATTTGGATTTCCTGCGTGCAGCTGATGCTCTCTGGTGGAAACGTGGAGGTGGGATTTGGAAATGCCTTCCGAATTATACAGGTTTGCTACCGGTGGCCGAATTACACATTGTGGTTTATGCACACATGGGAGCAGTGCAGCACGGTTTGGGGGCGTTTCTCCCACTGTGCTTAGCGTTTTTAATACTTTTCTTTTTAGTTTGGCTGTTGGAGCCTTTGGCATTTATGTAAAAATCCTTAATTTGTGTGGTCAGTCGGCCGTGACTTGCAACTTCCGTCGACTCACAAATCTTACATCTCCTGGTTGCAAAGATATTTCATAATTTACTTGAAGTAATTATTTTTTAAAAAATTGTGTGATTCATTTGCCGACTTGGTGCTTGACACATCTAACGTCAATCACTTCCCACACCCCACTCATGTGGTGTTGCCACACGACAGACGTTCCTCTTTTCTATGGTAGCCTAAAATGGGATGTTTTTAAGTTGACATTTTTTAAAGTCTGCAAGTTTACGCATGTTGCAATTACAGTTCAAGGGCTACTTTTTTGTTTAGACCTTACATTGTAGGCTATGTGTGGATAAGGATGAGTGGGATATAGAGATATATACATATGTAAAACACAACAAATATATTAGTAGCTATGTGAGAGAAAGCGAGGTAATTGGCACTTAATGTAAAAATGAAAACGCAACTTAGTGATGGGATTTGTGACTATTCAGTGCTTCTGTGTACCATGTGGTTGGTGCATACCTGTATACGTTGGTCTCTCGGAATGCCGGTCTTGCTTGACTCCAACGTTTACATTGCACCTACATCCTGCCTCGATCCCATTACCAAGGTTTCTCATTCAAAAGAGATGAGTGCCATTGGGCCGTCATCCTCTTTCCAAGGGCATTTTGGCAGAAGGTTTTATTCAGGGTGCACGTGCGAGCGTATGTGCATGCGTCTGTGCATGTGGTGTTGTAGGAGTTTCAGTTGCCGGCGCTGACGGTGTACACTCGGGTGGCGAGGCGCCTAGTGGAGGAGAGGCAGCTGCACGAGGTGGAGACACTACTGCGTAATGTGTCCGAGTCCGGTTCGGCAGATCCCAGTGACTGCGACTCGATTGCCCTGGACACGGTCCGCGCTGTGGCCGCCGCAACCGCAGCACAGCCTGGCACGGGACAGCTGCAGGTGCGTGTGTGTGTGTGTGTGTGCGCGAGTCAGGCTTGGCAAGCAAACTCTTGCCGTGGTAACCCTATACAGAGCCCTTTTCCGAACAGTGTGCTGTTTATAGCCGCCCATGGGGCTATTCTTGGTTTTCTACCTTAGCTTGACAGAAACTCTGCACGCTAGGCATATGATACTGTAGGTGTCGCTCCTGTATGGAGTGGCTTTATCAAGTGTTGCGGCTACACTATTTGTGAGCTGTGACAATTTGTACAATCCTATAAACCAATAAAAAAACTTGTTTACTCTTAAGAATTTGAGTGATGTATGCATCAATAACTATTTATGAAGAAATTAAGTTATACTGATCATATTTTACATGTTATATTTAAGGTAAAGGAGATTGAAAATCTGATCATGAAGATAAAGAATAATTCTGCGAAGGTACCCACACATTTCCACACAATATGCCATGTTTCATTTGCTTATTTTATGACAGCGTTTCAAGGTCATGTTTTAACTCCACATCTTACGAATCCTGATAACGTACGTTCGAGTGTTCACCATCACCTTTGTGCAATGAGCATCCTGCCGACCCGCGCGTTGACCTGTGCTGCAGATTGAGGCCCACCTGCTGTGTGGAAAACTGCGTGCTGCTTACCTGGTCGCCGTGAAGCTGCCGAGTAGGGATGCATCACGCTGGGTGGAGACGATCCGCAAGCGAGCCGCTGAGCTGGAGCAGGCTGTGATGGTGGAGCTGTGCGAACGATGGCTGAGCACCCACGGAGACACGGCCCCGCCGCCTGGCCAATCCAAAACCTGAATCTTCGCAAAGCAATGACTGCGAGTCGCCGCTCTATTCGTGTTACCCACACTAATGTAAAATTACCCCCGCGTGCATTTCATTTTCCCGTCACAAGCTCCCTTGTTTTGTAAGAACTGACGGGCGGTGCAGGGACAAGTGGAACCTACTTCCATTTCACTTGCCAAAGTTAGTTTTCCGTAAAGTGAACTGTTTAGAGGCCTCCATTGTCATGGGCAATGATTAAATGGTGGCTTGTTGTCATGTGTGCCTCTTGTGCTGACTGTGCCGGGCCAAGTAATGAGTGCACCCTGGTTATATTTGCCCCATACTATCCTTCAGGGTTATCAGTAAGTGCCCTTAATAGGTCTGTTTGTGGTTATTTGTTTCTCTGTGACCCTTCCCTCTCTTTGACACTCATTTGTTTCAATAGCTGGTGGTGGTGTTAGATAAATGCTAAGTCAACTTTCTTGGCTTTGGGCAAAATTGGACGCTGCCTGATCTCGGCAGTTTTGCAGGCATGCACAAAAGGCTGAATGTGGAATGCTGCACTTTATTCTCGCTTGAATTAACATTAGGATCTTGTTTCAAGAGTCCTGTGCTGTAATCTTTGTATCGTTAATCTGTGGAGCACATGCACCACATTGTGCTCCGAAAGGCCATTAATGGATGCAAAGGGACAATAGTTTCATACTTACCGACTCGTGCTCCTGCACCGGCGGTTCTGGGAGACAACCCGACAGCCGTATCGGTGGTGGAGTCATTTTTATAAATGTTAACAATATGTTATTGCCAAATTATACAAATGTGTTTTGATAAACCTCGTTGCTGACTGTCACTGCACGGTATGTTACTTTAAATTCAAATAGTGAGATGAATGTATTTTTCTGAAGTTTTGTAGACTTTATACATTTCAACTGCAGTTGAGCCTTGAACGACTATATCCGAAGGTGCTCCGAATAGACCGCTTTGTATTTTAAGGTTAATTTCTTTGACCTCACTCCTGAATTAGAATGCATATTTTACAGGTATTAGATGACGCTGGCCTGTACTTGATCACTCTCTTTGGTCATCTTTTGTAATGTACAGCAGAGTGGTTATTTATTGCATATTCAGGGATAACGTTTTCACTTTAGCCGATAATGTACAATTAGATCAGGACACGCAATGCCAATGTGATTGCACACAATTCTGATAAATTATGTGAGGTGGTTCTTGATAAATCTTTGGCCACTAATAGCTTTTGAGTAAGTGAAATAGATGTAACAAAGGGCATTACTGTGCAATAGCCTTCTTTGTAAAGGTTAACAAGCTGTTAAAGCGAGAACGTTAAATGATTGTTGTCTTGGAAGTTGGTGTTCTGCAAGGGTTTAGTATACGCTTTCTTTTTGGGTACACGAAGCCATTCGTACCAAGGAATATTGTTTTAAGGTTAAACCAGGGAATGACGAGGTCAAAATAATAAATGTATTTCACGCATTACATTGGCTTGAATGATTCACGTTAATGGTTCAGTGGTTTAGTGTTTATCGTAATGAAACGCCTATGTGCACTAATAATTATCCCATTGGAATATCCATAAATTTGAATATTAAAAATAGAACATCTCTCTTAACCTCCTGGATGTAGCCTAAGGTCGCAGACAGTAGGGGTGGAGCTGTAGTGCAGCGGTGAGTGTACTGCGCGCTATGGACCCGGTGACCCGAGTTCAGTTCCCAGCCGTGACCAACAATGAGTGGCGATTAATATCTGAACCTTGACTTAAAGCTTTCGTGACTGCAGCAATTCATATTCTTTGGGTCTTTCTGTAAAGTCACGTAGATAGGTTCAAAGAAGCGGTCATCAGGGGTTACCTTCTAAAGGCAAACTGTTTATAAAGGTTTAAAATGGGCGTAGCCCAAATGTCAGCAGCATGGGTTGGGCAGCTAATGTTAATGTAAGTGATGGGCTGCGATCGCGATTGGCGGTGGGATTCCACCAATTAAAGGGCTGCCAGGTAAAAATTAGCATGTTAATGTAAGATCATTGAGCGCCCTCCACGGCGAGCGCGCTGAGGTGGCTATGTTAATGTGAGAGATTAGCATGTTAATGAGGGATCGCAGAGCCACTGCCACATCGAGGTACGACACGCGAAGGTGGCTGTGTTGGTGTGAGAAATTTTACCTGTTAGTGTAAACCCATCTTCTCGGTTGAAATTGTCTATATATGGATGGCTTCATGAACAAATCTTTGATAGCCAGTGGGTTTGCAAACCCACAACAAAGATTCGTTCATGAAGCCATTGATATATATATACCAGACACAGACACAATTTCAACCGAGAAGATGGGTTTACATTAACAGGTAAAATTTCTCACAACAACACAGCCACCTTCGCGTGCCGTACCTCGACGTGGCAGTGCCTCTGCGATCTTACATTAACATGCTAATCTCTCACATTAACATGCTAATCTCTCACATTAACATAGCCACCTCAGTGCGCTTGCCGTGGAGGCCACTCACCGATCTTACATTAACATGCTAATTTTTACCTGGCAGCCCTTTCATTGGTGGAAACCCACCGCCAATCGCGGTAGCTGCCCATCACTAACATTAACATTAGCTGCCCCACCCATGCTGCTGACATTTGAGCTACGCCCATTTTAAACCTTTATAAACAGTTTTCCTTTAGAAGCTAACCCCCTTTTCCTGATGACGACCGCTTGTGTTGCGATCGAAACGTAGTTTTTGTTATTTTCTATTTATCTACGTGACTTTACCGAAAGACCCAAAGAATATAATATCTGAACCTGTTTTTCCTCCGTCACCAGTCCCCTTCAGTTTATATTTGACCAGTGTAGTGAAACATGGTCAAACCACCCCCATTACTGACAAGATGCAGCGAGACCTTCATCCAGCAGTGAATTGACAAGGGCTCTACGGATTTGTTTTTTGCTTTAACTGTTGCACTGGGCATCTGGTAATGCTGGCATATGATTTATACAGGATTCTTAGTATCGTGGGAATTAGCTGTGCTCTTGGTTGTTGGGCTTTCATGTGAGGTATGAACATTATTTTGTTTGTTATAAATCTAGTGTTTATGAATTGTCTTCGTCTTTATAACAAATGTTTGATTTACAAATTATTAAATGCTGCTAATTACAGTTGGTAGAACTTATGACAAAACGCTTTTCAAAAAGGGAATTCATAGTTAAGTGTCGCATTGGGAAATAAGTATTTAAGTTCAGTAATCTGTTTGCATGAGATACGTTAATACAGTAGTGATAAAAAAATCTAATTTTTTTCTTATTTTTGAAAAATGTTGCCACTAAGAATGTAAATTTCTTTAACATATAAGTATTTTTGTAAGACACTTCATGGCAATGTATCGTGCACACTTATCTGTCCGGAACAAATTAAAGATGGTGTACTTTTTGATTTAAAGCTTTCGTGACTACAGTAATTCATATTCTTAGCTCTTTCGGTAAAGTCACGTTGAAGGGAAACAATAAAAGAATAAAATATATATAAAACAACGTGACTTTACCGAAAGAGCTAAGAATATGGTGTACTTTGTTGATATATTGCACTGGCGCTATTTTTATTTACTGGTGCCGTGTATTATTGTCATGGGTGCTCGGAACTTAATAAAACAACATCTGGGGCTGCGTTGGCAGTGGTGCTTAAGAACAAATGAACAAAAAAAATGCCCTGGCAACGTTAGCTTATTTTTATTCTCTTGCAAGGCAACAATGAATGAATGCGGGCATTTTTATAAATACAAATGTAATAATGGAGTAACCCACGCTTAGTAATCACATCAACATCTCATTAGGAAGCCTACCTTAAATGTTTTATTGTTGTAATGGAAACATTTTATCTCGTATATCCTCTAACAAAAGGCACTCCCAAAATGCCATTCTGTAATTTCCTATTTTATTAGCATTTCTTACAAATTAACAGTGTGTGCGCATTACAGCATCAACAACCATTTGCAAACATGGGTATTATTGTCTTATTACTGTGAACCTTATTTCATAATTTAAAATAAAATACACTAATTGATGCAAACAGAGATGGCTTTTCCATTAAATAAATATATTTTATTGTATTAATATTCAGCAATTTCACATGTTTAATGCTCTAACATATAAAACTCACTTGAGTGCACACCAAGACAGACAAAAACAACAGTAAAAACAATTATTCCTGAGTTTGAATTAATTTCAAACCTCATTAAAAGCATCTGCTCTTTTAATGTTGTTTGCTTATCGTTTTAAAGAATTTTACAAACAATTAGGTGTTTATCTAAAAAAAAATCAATCTCACACTGCACTGAAAAAGGTCAAGATACTTGACAAAGTAATTTAATAAATACTATTTCGCACAAAGAATTTCCAAAAAGCACATTTTCAAAACCTCACTCGAAAGCTGGCATTGCCTTTAAATCAGCAAGATTGTCATTTATATAAGCATTGAAAAACTGTCTATTGTTAGATAGTTTTACACTCTGCGTTTATGCTAAGCTGCGATCAGATTTGCTTTTGACACCAATGGCGATATGCTGCAGCATTTCGTCCCGCTCAATAGCGGAGTAGTCTTGTCCAGGCAAGGTCTGCAATGAACCAACGGTGCGAGGTCTATCTCTGAGAAGCAAATCTTAACCATGAGAAATGTGAATATTTTTCATGTTTACTGGAATTTATTCTGTCCACATCTGTTGGTGAGATATGTTTGTTGCGTGAGAAGTCAAGCTCATTCGTGATGGGGCTGAGGCCATCAACTCGGTATGTTTGAACCTGGTTTTAATCCCTGGCGGTTGCCCATATTCGAACCGAGCATCTCGCTAGCCACCAGCTCTACCCTCTGACCTCTGAGCTACCCAATGCAGAATTGGCGTTTGTGCGCTTGCCATTTGTTGCACGCACGCAGTCGATCCATTTGACAGGGCCTGTTCATGTTACACAGTGGAAGACAATTATGTCGGGAGGTTGGACCCACCGAGCCCACGGCCCATTTCATGCTCCCCGGCAGAGGGGAGTGGAGGTTACAACGACAGCTCCTGCTCTGCCAGATCGTCTGGCGTGGCCCCACTGACGGGCGAGGGCAGCGTGTAGCCCAAGCTGTAGGAGCCCTCGCGCGCGCGCCCCAGGCACGACAGCACCACCTCCAAGCCGAGCTGCACCGTAGCATTCACCGCGTCGGTGCTGGCGCCCAGCAGTGGATTCACCTCCACCAAGTCCATCGCTGACAGGCAGCCTGGATAAAGGTAAACGCACACAATTGTGAGATATTTGGGACCATAAACATTCCATTTGTGCCTCTACAATGTGCCTTTTCTCATCAGTTCTCGGCTTGGAAACTAAACAGGGTTTAGCCTTGTTTGCACTGTACTCGCTTCAGCCACTGCCTGGGAATGTGTTTTAAATTTGGCCATTGAGGTGATCAGGAGATGATAGTACATCAAGGGGCTCTTGTGTCCTTCTGTGTGGAGCTTTTGAGTGTTACGCCCTTAATGTAATTTTTATACCAGATCCTTTCGCTTTACCTGGATGAAGTGCATCTTTACTATTGATTTAAAACTTTCGTGACTGCAGGAATCCATACTCTCTGGTCCTTTCGGTAAAGTCACGCAGATAGAAAATAATAAAATAAAACACGACGTTTCGGTCTCAACACAAGCGTTCGTCTTCAGGTGTGAAAAAATGATCTGCTGTTGTGGCTTTATATAGGCAGGGAGGGGAGAGGGAAGGGGGGGGAAAGGAGTTTGGCGTTGGGAGTTCACAGGGGAGAGGGTTTGTGGCGTCCATGGACGGGTGGGGCTAGAGAAATTAGCAAGTACATGGACTTATAGTACAAGTCGTAACCGGTTGTCGTCGTCCTCACTCACCCGCCCGGTTGTCATCGTCCGATTACGACTTGTACTACAAGTCCATTTACTTGCTAATTTCTCCAGCCCCACCCATCCCTGTGAACTCCCACAGCCAAATTCATTCCCCCCCCTTCCCTCTCCCCTCCCGTGCCTATATAAAGCCACAACAGCAGATATTTTTTTCACACCTTAAGACGGATGCTTGTGTTGCGACCGAAACGTCGTGTTTTAATTTATTGTATTACTTTTTCTATCTACGTGACTTTACCGACAGAACCAGAGAGTATCTTTATTTTTCTTGTAATACATGGAATTCCAAGTAAATAGACCTGCTACACTTTTAATTGAATATAATGATGTTAGTAATACACTTACCAGAGTTGTGGACTTCCTCGGCAATGTAGAGGCCTTCTCTGTAGGTGAGGCCTCCCAAGACGGGGGTTCCAGTTGCAGGGGCCAGCGATGGGTCAAATGCATCGATGTCGTAGCTTAGGTGGATCGGCCTCCGTCCTCTGGTGCACACATCACAACAGATCAATCTCAGGTAAATTTGTGTATTTTTTACAAGGTCAGGCCTACTGAGCTATCTCGCTCTTTTTCAGAAGCGACATGGCCACAAATGATAGCTCAACGAAGTGGCTTATGTGGAAATGTATCGCAGTCAAATGCTCTAAACGCATGTTTCTAACTGTGGAGGAGGACCCAAAGAAAAACCCACGTGGCCACGGGGAGAGAGACATGCAAACTCCAAATATACAGGCGTCAGGGGTGGGATTGAACCCACGACCTGCATACCAGGCGAGGTCGTTGACATCTCGCCACCGCGGCACCCCAGTAGTAGATGCCTTAGCATAATAACCAAAATGCCGTTTTTAAACATGACACAGTTGTGATATGTTTTTCGATTCTTTAAAAAAAATGTCCTCATGTTTAATGTCGTTGCTCCCCACCTCGGATTGAGAAACTCCAGCGACATCTCCATCACCTTGCGGATGCCCAGCCGGTCCACGTGACGCATGGAGAAATACTGCATCCCGTAGTTCTTCAGAATGTAACTAAAATGAGGTCAGGAAATGGGATAGTATGAATTCTCTACGGTGATGAGTTCATGGACGTCTGTGGAAAGGAGCTTTATACTAATCGGATTCCAGTCTCAATAAATATTCTGATAACGCACGATGTAAATACATATTGGGGGGGGGGAATCCAATACATATTGGGGGGGGGGGGAATCCATAAAATACGATGTAAATACTTTATCAACAAGGTGTTTAGAATTTACTATAATGTTCATGAATTTGGAAGAACCTGTGCATGTATCCAAAAGAAAGTAGGAATGACCTTTGTCGAACAGGAAAGCCTGGACTCTTGTTCAAAAGGCTGGCAAATACCATATTTGGAAACGGAAATACCCATATCGAACACGTGAACATGTAAAACTCAGACAGGTTCAGTTACTGCCATCCCATAGCCACCTTGGCAGTCTGTCATCCAAGCACTGACACGGCTCAACTGCTTCGTGTCACGAGTTCTCGCGAGATCAGCACGATTGAGGGGGTGGGGGAAGTTGGGATATTAGGTTGCGTACAACAATTTCACGATATTTCATCATGCTGGGCGGCAACCTGTAATGGCAGACAATTGCTGACGCAAGCTCGTGAGCTTCATGTCGTAAGTGTAGTAATTAATTAACTGTCAAAGAGTCAAGTGGTGGACGTACTGTTCGCCAGGGTCTATGTCCCGAAGCCCAATGTACACAATGTCCTGCACCGTCAAGCAAGGAGAGACCCATGACAAGCCGGGCACAGCTGGTACCTGCTCACGCACAACAACAACAGCAGCAGCAATAGCAGTAGCACATGTCAGCACCCAGACCTCGGCTATAGCAGAGCACAGTCAAATAAAGCTGAGTCTCTTTAATTTTTTCAAATCGCTATTATTTGTGAAGGTATGTCTGTAAGTGCAACATATTCTGTTACATTTCAGACTTACACTGCATTTTAATATATAGGCATGTTTTATTAAAGTTGTGCACAACTATAAATACGTACTGCTATTTCACCATATTCTATTCTTGGTGATGGATTTTGTAGCGATATTACTTGCAAAACCTCTGACTACAAAATTCGACCCCATGTCCGTGCAGTACTCGCCGAGCTGCATGGGCTTGCAGTTGCCGAACGAATCCATGACAAGGTCGCACTGATTACACATAAAGTGCTTGCCACACATTAACTGCAATACCTTGATGATCTCGTCATGGAGCATAAACAATCACGTGAAACTCCGGTCATCCTTGCAGCGGCGTTTGGCTAACCATCGAACAAAGATGGTCACCGCATCACGCGCTTTCAGATGCGCTTCTGTAATCGTCTGGAACGCTCTTCCTTCCGATATTAGGAGGCCACTACAGCTCTGCATTTTTTAAAAATCTAGTTTGAAAACTAATTTCTTTAGAACTGCTTTTTGCGTTTAGTGTATTGTCCTTCCCCCGCACCTCCGATTAGCACGGTTGGCTATGAACGGTGCAAAAGAAGCTCAACATATGTACCTCAATTGTCTCTAATAATCAGGTTATGGGATAGTTTTCTTTAGCCTCTTCGCAGATTTTTTTTTCCAATTATCTTTACGAATCACGCCTAGCAAGGCCCCACAACTTGATGAGTATTTCACCTCCGCCGTGCGCCACTGACGAACTGTGTCCCTCTCGGGGTGTGTATGTGGGTGGCCCTGCTTTGCCCACCGTCAAAAGCACCCACCTTGCTCGTCAGCTCTTGCAGGAGAAACGCGAGTGGCTGGCCGTGCAGGTTCCCGGACGGCGACGTGAGTGGCGTGTTAATGTCGGCATGAGCATCCACCCATATCACGCCCAGGTTGGGCCGTGCCATTGCGTGCCCAGAAACCGAACCTATCGCCAGGCTGCGCACAATAATACACACTCGTGTTCAGCGCACGTGCACAGTGCAATCTGCGGCCTGCTGAGTGTCACACAGAAATATTTGCGAGCATTTATTTTTAGCGGAGTACAAAAAAAAAGAATGGTGCTGAAATAGGATTGTTACGTTCATGTGGTTACAAATTATTCACGCGTGCATCTAATCAGCAGGGTAAGAATTGACGAGAGTTCCAATTACATAAGTTTCGTCATTTGTGACTTTACAGAAAGACCAAAAGAGTATGTTTACATATTATTTAGTTATCGCATTATGTGATGTATCCACCGTTACCATTGGCAGGACACTGGCACATATGTAACCGAATGTATCCAGCACAATGAAGAGTTTTGCCCAACAGACATTGTAAATTGTGGTAACCATAGGGTGACTGAGAGAAGTGGGTGGCTGGTGGATGTTGGTGGGTGATGACATTGACATAAAGTTTGCTTTGAGACTGGTTGCAGTATTCATTTGCAATGATGGGTGAGAGTGGATTGGTGAGTGGGTTCGTTGGTTGGTTGGATGGGTGGCGGCTATCTGGGTGGGTGAGTGGGGTGTATTGGTGGGCTGGTTGGTGGGTAGGCGGATCAGTGGATGCCTGGCTGAGTTGGTGGGTAACCGGGTAGGTTAGTGGGTGGGTGGAATGCTTGGAGGGTGGGCGAGTGTGTGAATGCGTGTGTACATTGGTTGGTTGGTGGCTCGATGGGTGGGTTTGACTGCGGGGTTCAGTGGATTGGACGAAAGGGAGGGTCGAGTGGGTTCATGGAAAAAAAACTGACCTGTGGTCGCCTCCAATTGTGATGCAGGTGCGTCCGTCACACACCACCTGACGCACGACCTGCGCGAGCCCTTGGCATGCCATGCCCACGGTTCGTGGGAAGGGCACGTGTTTTTGGAATGGCGTGTCATCCTTCACCTCACCAAACGATAGGTCTCCAAGGTCGGCCACGTTGTAGCCTGCCATAGTTACATACAAACATAGCACAATAATGATGAAACCCGTGTTATCATTATCATCATCATCAGCCACTGCCATCTTTCCCTTGGTACCAATTAATCTAGCACATGCACACAAGCTCAAATGTCTTGATGTGGCTTTAAATAAATGGTGGAGCAGGTGGTGCAGTGGTTCGTGTACTGTGCTATGAACCCAGTTGAATTGTCCGCCATGGCTAACATCAGTGGCAAGTGCATCTGAACTGGTCCTGAATCCCGCCTTTAACCCGCGCTCACCAGCGTGGTGAAGTATGTTCAAGCATCCTCCGTTACCAACACGGCATGGGAAGGCCTTCATTCAGGAGTGGATTTACAAAGGGTGGTACATTATTAATTACACAGGATTTACCTGATTATTAAATAAATAACAGACTCAACTCCGGGATAAATAAAGATGATGATGATTCTGGTTGGCGTACTACACGATGAACCCGGTGACATCCATTTGATTCCCAGTCGAGGCTAAACATCAGTGGCAAGTGATATCCGATTCACTCTTCCACATTCATCAGCCTGCACTGACCAGCGTGGTGAATTAATTACGGCCAAAAAAACCCCAATGACTGACACGGCTTTGCAAGGGCCTCCATGCGCACCAGTGGATTTGACGCAGTGCCGTAAATAACGTATGACGATGAAATAATTTCTGATAAATATATTTTACGTGGCGCTTGCATTTGCGCGGTAAACATAATTTGAAACTTTAATTTATGTTTAACCTAAAGATGTAAAAATAATCCTCGAGGCATTTCCTACAAAGTCTGTTGATAGTGCTGACACTCCGGAATGTCCGGTATTCCCGTATGAGTCTCAGCCGCCTTTAACCACCACGCAGGCTCGCTGGGGGGGGGGGGGGTGGGGGATGAGGGGGGATGAGGGGGGATCAGGTGGGGCTCTGGCTTGAGAGGGAGGGGGGGCGTCAAGGCGCGTTGTGGGGTGTCCACAGTCGGTCGCGGCTAGCCAGCCATACCAGACACATGCTTTGTGCAGGATTGATGGTCATGTGTCGCTGTGCAGAGTTACAATTCCAGCCCCAGAGAGCGGTGGCGGGATGAGCGAGTAGTTGGAGGGGTGTGTGTGGCATTCAGAGGTGGTGGGGTGGGGTGCTGGAGCGAAAACTGTTGTTCACGAGGCTTGTGGGTTGGCTCAACGTGCTCGCTGTTTGCGTGTGTTCAAATAATAATTATAAACATCAACAAGCCAATGAGCGGGGAGGGAGTGGAACTAGAACAGGGGACACGGCGATCCCTTCGTGATGGCTGGGGGATGAAGTGCACGAGATGCCCGAAAGCGTGATTGCCAGACAAGGAGGTGTGTGTGTGTGGGGGGGGGTAAGAGGATGAGTTGCGCTAAAAGTGGAGGGCAGACTGGATCTGTTCACGCCGGTTCGGGCCGGTACAGGGCTGAACTTCGTCGTGGGGCGTAACGCAGATGAATCACACGGGTGCCAGACGCAGGCGAATGCTAAGCGTTCGCGTACTTTTTTGCCTGTGGATTAGCAGGAGCGCGGAGTGGGGAAAGAAAGAATTGCGACGTCCCTGACTCATGCAGCGCCGCGGGGAGAGGCGGGGGGGGGTCGATGTTAATCAGATGGCACATTAACCCCCGTCTCCTTCTTTTGATACATTATTTCGCTGCTCAAAGTTACCCGTGTTGTTCTGTTGGTTATTGCACTGCTGAATGTTCAAGTATAAAAGATTCTGTATAATGTTCGGTTATTTGTAGGAACTGTTCCCCCCCCCAACATTGCTTTACATGCTTATAGCAAGAAGTGTTTTCCAAGTCTTACAAACGATGCTGATTGGGCTTGTAAATTATAACTGAAATACGTTTACATTTCGATTTAAAGCTTTCGTGACTGCAATGATTCATCTTCTTTGGTTCTTATTTTATTCTCATTCTACGTGACTTTACCGAAAGAACCAAATAAGATGAAATACGTTTATATTCATATAGAGAACTGTATGCCGCACTTAATTAGTTTTATTGGAGAATTTGGATTAGCGATTGTGTGGAACGGATGCTCAACATGTGAGGTACTAAAGCAACAAATCAAAAATCGACACTTAGAGTGCTATAATACATCACTACTTGCATTGACACATAATGTAGTCGAATATTCAGTGGTCAGAAAACATGCTTCGCTCATATATTTATGCACCGAGGTCAAATTCACCTCTTAAAATGTACTTATAAAATTAACTCGTCCACACGAACCATTCGCTGCTTTGCCACAAAATTGTAGACATTACATGATAGATGTTGCCTGAGTTACGTGCTGTGTCAATGATTGAGCCATGCATACTGGATGAAATACACTCTCGCGAAGCACGTAGAAACCATTTGAGAGGTGGGGACCCTGTTGAATTATAATGTTCCATAATAATGTTACATTACAATGTGCTTGGCTAAATATACATCGCTTTAATATAAAATGTTACATTCTATACACATGTTCTACTACTGAACGAGAGTTAATGTCATGTATGTTATTTTAATAAAGAGCAAAATTTCTTGTAAGGAAAGATGCGAGGAGCCAATATCTATTTTTTTGTCATAATGTCGGCTTATATTCAAAAGGACTTTGGTTAAGCGCGTTGGTGATGCCCTTTTAAATCTAAATTGTAACAATTACATTTGCAACAAATAAGCAGTGTTCTTGCGAAAATGGTTCACTGATTCTGTGGTAAGTAAAAACCACTACATCCACCTCCACAATATTAACGTGTGTTTTGATTGTATTTTTATCGACACCATTATTTACGTGCAATTTTATAAAACCACACCGTTCAACATTTAAGTCAACATTTGACACCAAGGGTTTAAGATTTTTGTCAGGGAAGCTTCAAGCTTTTAATGGCTCAGCACCAGTGTGCTGTGCAGTGCACACTGGTGATACACAGGCTTTATATAAGAGGATAGCTTTACCTTCCCTGGTATCCGATACCGTAATGTATACGTTGCGGGGTAATCCCCTTGTTTACGATTGCTTCAGTGGAGCCTTTGGGTGGCACGCATGTGCAAGTAGTGGTGAAGGGGCCCAATTAAAAATAAATTAAAATTGCGTGCCACCATCACCGATAGAGGGTATCCTGGCAATGAATCATTATTTATCTTTGGCTGTAGTCTTGGGGTATGGAAAATTCCATTCCTTCTCCATGCAAAACCAGATTTTCAAAAACATGTTTATACCTGGTCCTATATTTAAATGCATTGCTTGCTGGCTACGATATCCAAAAGTGTCATACTAAACTTCGTTGCGTGAACGTGCATTGCTTGGACGTGTATATTTTATAGTGGCTTTCACCGTCATGTAGACAGCGAAAGTCTTTTATATTAAAAACATATTTGAGATTTATATTTTTCGAATGCGTGCTAATATATTGAAAGATGAGAGATGTAATGACCCAAACTTCACCCAGATGGATTTGGTTGCCTGAAGAGTGTAAGACAAACCAACATTTTGTTAGATCACCTGTCTGTTGTCTGTAATCATCTCTGTTATGCCGAAAAACAGGACTGAGGATTGTGTCGCGACGCCACGAGCCCGAACGCTCGCGCAGCTGCTGGTTGGACTGAAAGAAGTCGTTTTGGCAATGGACCAAAACTTTAAAAATACCACAGTGCCTCCCAGAGGCCAGTGACTGCAATTACGCCGAGGCAGTAATCGCCCAAGTTGTGCTCTATTGGCCAAGGAAGGTGGCAGTTGTATTCAGTGAGTGTATAAAAAGCAATGGTTAAAAAATAAGTGAAAATAATTACGTAAATTTTAATGTTTGTGGAAATGTTTAAGATTATATTTTTATTTATTAACTTTAACTTTAAAGCACGTGTAACTTGCAATGTGTAAAACAATTTGCTGCCACTGCTCTCTGCGCACTGAGACACCCTTGACAAAGAGCTGTAACGGATGAAGGGGCTCGACTCAGGAAATACAATCCTGATTCTTCTGCTAAGCAGTACTTGCATTTTATTTCAAATTGATACAATTCACCCCTGGATTGAGGCATTTCCAGATCATGTCGGTAGTGGGTTCTTTACCCTTAACTTTACCACACTGGCAAGTGCGGGTTGGTTTCAGATATCACTTGCTGCTGCTGCTGATATCAAGTGTGTACGGAAATCTAACTCAGGTCGCTGGGATCATAGCGACGTGAGTAGTAAACAACTCTTACCACTGCACCACGGTTTTTAAATCCATACAATTAAATTGTACGGGGGTGGCCAGCACTACGTTCGGCCACCTTTGTCTCGTCAGTACTCATTTGAAGCTGAATCGACCGAGGGGAGGCCCAGGACCGTATCAGATAATCGTCACTGGTGTTGGCCACGAGCGGCAATCGAACTCGTCGGTTTTTTTATTTCTATAATTTAATAGGGCATTGTCTATTCCCTTTTAATCTGTCACTTCGTATGAAGTTTGTTTTCACATTTTCCCAGAGAGGTGATGAGATCTTTTCCACAAGGAATGCTCAAGAAGAAACACTGAGTACTGTATGTAATAATTGTACTTGATGCGCATGGTATACAACAGCATCCTTATATAAACAACAAGGTCTTAAATTAATTAATACCTGTTGTTAAGTGATGCATTTCATTCATGAGATAGCATTTGAATCGATAAAAGACATGGAACTTTTGATGCTTATCCACTCTCACTGATAAAGAAAAAGATTTAAAGGTTCTCATTCTGTTTAAAAATGTAGAATACATTTAAAGTGGCCCTGACATTGCATACTATATACTGTATCGCCTTTTCTCATGTTAGGGGAATTCATGACATTTATCTCAAACTTGATGTATCTCAAGTATTAGTTTAATCGATGATTGTACTGATTCATTTAATGAAAATGAACGTACATGATCAATTGTCCAATTATTTTTTTTTATTTAAAGCTTTCGTGACTGCAGTAATTCATATTCTTAGCTCTTTCGGTAAAGTCACGTTGAAGGGAAACAATAAAATAATAACATATATATTTCATTATATTATATATATTGTTATTGTTTCCCTTCAACGTGACTTTACCGAAAGAGCTAAAAATACGTCCAATTATTATTCTAAATAGGCTAGACAATTAAGATTTGATTGTATTTTTGGTCTGCTTGTTCAGAGGAATATCGCCCAGCTTGTTTACATTTAAATTCTGGAAGGGATTTAATATGACGAAACACGTATATTTTTTGCTACAGTACTTGCTTTGGCAGTGGTGTGCAAGCACAAATAACAAAACTCAACTCATTCGTCAAGATCACTGCCTTAATTATAAAAATTATAATATAGGTGACGTTTCAGGCAGCGGCCCCCCTACTTCAGAGTGCAGAGAGGCTGAAGAGGTACAAAAATAAAAAAAGTAAGTACGGTAAGGATGTATATTGAAATTAATGACACATTTAAATCTTAACTTAAAGCTTTCGTGACTGCAGGAATTCATATTCTTTGGGTTCTTTCGGTAAAGTAACGTAGAATGAGAATAAAATAATAAATTGATAAATAAAATAACACAATAATATTCTCACGACGTTTCGGCCACAACACAAGCGGCCTTCATCAGGTGAAGGGGACGAGACTGTCTGGAGGACAGCGCTGGAGTGAGAAAGCCACGCTGAGATCACGACCTTTAAGCTGACCTCCAGACAGTCTCGTCCCCTTCACCTGATGAAGGCTGCTTGTGTTGTGGCCGAAACGTCGTGAGAATATTATTGTGTTATTTTATTTTATCAATTTATTATTTTATTCTCATTCTACGTGACTTTACCAAAAGAACCAAAGAAGATGCAGTCACGAAAGCTTTAAATCGAAAAATAAAAAAAGTAAGTACGGTAAGGATGTATATTGAAATTAATGACACATTTAAATCATAACTTAAAGCTTTCGTGACTGCAGGAATTAATATTCTTTGGGTCTTTCGGTAAAGTCACGTAGATCGGTTAAAAAATAATTAAATTAAATAAAAACTACGACTTTCGATCCCAACACCGGCGATCGTCATCAGGGACGTTTTTTGTCCATTTTATTATTTTTTAAAACCTATCTACGTGACTTAATATGGCTAAACATTATTCAAGGGTCATGTTGTATTGATATTTTAATTATGGTTAATTACATATTCAACTGCATCCGATTTCTAAACGTTACATATTGCATCTTACATTTTAAAGCAATGGGACATTTAAATCAAATCCTGTCTGCAATTCTTTAGATCAGTTGTGCGCACGTATTTTAAATCGTATCTCATTTTTAAATGTTTGAATGGTCGATCATATTTCGTATCAGTTTCCAAGACGGCATTCCACTTGAGCTTGTATTCTTTTTGTTTTAGCTCGACCTGCGCTTGTTTGAACTCAGGTCTCCTTGAAAGAATATCATTGTCTCGGTGGGATCTCGCCTGCTTCTCAGCAAATGCCAACTACTACTCGTGCATTAATTTTCATCTTTATATTTAATTAACGACCCGGAACATCGTCCGTGGTGTATTTATCTCGAGGTACTCAATAACACAACACAATTCGTGAAACGGCGGTTAACTCGGTGCACGCTCAATGTGCGTAATGAAAATAGCTAAGGAGCGACTCTTGCCAGATGACTCACCAAATTAACCCCCTAAAATGTTATTTTCGTACGTCGTCGATATTACCCATCAGACCAGCTCAAAGCGGTTTGCTGCGCGCGCCCCCCCCCCCCCCCCGAGTGATTGACTCAGCCAAATTGACTCACCCATTTCCTCAATCTTCTCCACGAGCCCGGCTTTCCGCAGGAGCATCGGGGCGTGCTCCACTCCGCCTCGTTTCTGGGAAAAGCAACAGAAATCACAGAGCTCGTCATCACAGGCGAGAGACACCACCCACCCACCGCACGTGTCTGCTGAGTGCGACTAACGCGTCAATCGCCGCGAGCAGGGGTGGGTGGCGTAGCGGGTTCGCCTGCGCAGCGGCGTGTGCGCTCCGAACCCAGCGACACGAGTCCCATTACCGCTTACGGGCCAACACCCGTGGCGACTATCTAAACCAGCCCTGGCCTTTCGCCTAGGTCGACTCGGCCCTAATTGAGTACCTGGTACGATGTGTAAACGGTCGCCACCTACTCCCAAGACAAATGCGACCCGACGTGCTGCAGACACCCCACCCCAGCCAACAGCACTTTCCTCAACAGTCTGCCAGTTCTATACAGCGGATACTTGCCTTTGCGAATGAATGTGAGTGTGAGTAGTCGCACCTATTGTGTGAGTGCGCGTGTCTTCACATAATGAAGGGCGGTTGCCCAAAATGTCGCCTATTTTTCTCTAAAAGACCAGAGCGTAATTGACGAATGTGTTGAGTGGTTTGCTATTTGTCTACTAGTTACAACGCAGCAGTTATCACCAAATAGTGTTTTATTTCGTATTTAAACTATATTCGCACATGCTACGCTCTACAAACTTCGTTCCAATAATTTGTGTGTGCTGTAGTTTACTTGGAAGCCTTCGTCCCATACCTCTGATTAGCACGGTTATCTACGTACGGTGCGAAAGAAGCTCAACAGACGTACATGCAAGCCCTAAATTATTTAGCGAATGCGACTTTGATTAAGAATTAACGTGTATGGCTGCATGATTTACGGTGATAAATTACAACATTTGATGACCAAAACGTTGCCATTTTCAATGGGAAACCCAAACCATCAGCAGGACATGAAACATATAGTGAATACAGACACAATTTGTCCACGTCTAGCAACGATTGAAACCTGTTACTTAAACAAGGCGTCACTGCTACAATAACGCGGGTCCATAAAGTAACAAGACATTGATATTAAACGCGAGTTGCTTAACACATTTAACGTTATCGCTTCCGAGTAGCACGGTTGGCTCCGTGCGGTTCGGGAGGAGTTCGACATACGTACACATACATTACACGGGGAGAGGGAGAGCGAGAGAGAGAGACCTATTACATAATCACCTGTCCTTTGGAGAAGGGCACGCCGATAATGCCGACGCTGGACTGGCTGCTCTTCTGGAATAGAAACGACGAGGCGCTCTCCCTGATCCGGTTAAGAAAATGCCTCCTCCTTAACGCCATCTCTGACAATTACTTTTGAGTTCAATTTGTTTTAGATTAAAAAAAATCCGACAAATCGCGTAACTCCAATTCCCCGCTAGCGACTCTCAACTCAGCCAACAGCACCTGCAACAGACGAGCCTCTACTGTGACGTGCCGGGCTCATATGACGCAGTGCGGAGCGCGCCCTTTGGCATTTAACTGCGTGTGGCTCTCCTACGTCACTGGCACCAAATCGCTGAGCTCCCGCCGAGCCGCGCTAAGTGGATGAGACGGGGGTAGGGTTAGGGAGTGTCTGTTTACGGCTTTCTCATTGGCCGGCCGCCTTTTAATGGGGGCGGGTTCAGCGGGTTTCAGTTTCAATTTTTCAGTTGATTTATTTTGGTATAGCCCTGTGAGTCATTTGGCTCTTGAATCGGGTGCGGCTCTTGAATCGGGTGCAACCACAACAAACAAAAAACACACGAACAAGAAAAACATCTTAAAGTGACTATGTGTGACTGTACAAACAGAAAATCCATGAAAAAACAGCAAAATATTCCTGAAAAAAGCACCGTACACCAACGCTGTGTGCAAAAAATCCCAGTGGGATGCAAGTCAAACAACAACAACAACCACAAGAAAACTTAGATTAAGGCCATCAGTCTAACTCCGGACTACAACAAAACAAACATGTCCAAACAAAAAAACTTTTCGAAATCACCAAAAAATAAAGCCATAATTTCAACGTAACAGTGATCACAGGGACTGTGACCGAATTTTTACAATAAACTACGTAAATAACATGTAACACCAAATCCTAGAGCCATAGCTGGCTGCATGAGTTACTCCACAACAACAGAAGCATCAGTCGAAGTATCAAATTTTTCAATGCACCTTTAAGATCAGCACGCTAAATCAAAATACAGATAATACTTTGCAGCGTCATCCGGAGCGAAACATTTTATTTTATTTTACGCCAATGAATAGCAGTGGCAGCTAGGGGTGTACAACTCCTCCAGAGCAGTTTTGAGAGAAGATCTCATTGGTAGCGATTCAAGTTGCAGTTTATTGGCAATAGCATTCCAGATCCTGGGGGCATCAATAGCGAAGGCCCTTCCTCCAGTTTTTGTACAGAAATAGGGAATATGAAGCTGGTAAATGAGCGAAGATCTGAGGTCAAATTTGTTCTTTGAAACAGGGAAGAGATCCAGCAGGTAGTCTGCGGATTTTTTTGTAAGTACATCGTGAATAAATAAGATCTGGTGCACAAGCCATTGAACATTAAGAGATGTTACGTTTGACCCAATGTAGAGATCACAGTGGTGAGTCCTATATAGGCAGTTCAATGTAAATCTTAAGGCCGAGTGATAGATGGAATCAAGCTTCTTCAGTACAGTACTTGGGGCTGATTTATACACGATGTCACAGTAGTCAAGTAGAGGCAGTATGGTAGCTTTTATCAATTCCAAACGGAACATTGGGGGGAAGCAGTGTTTGTGTCGATACAGAAAACCAATTTTTATTTTTGTCTTTTTACCAATATAATCAATGTGATCTTCAAAATTCAGTTTTGAATCCAGGATTACCCCAAGATACTTATAGATCTTGACTTGCTCTATTTGATAATTATTTAAGGAATGTAATTGTGGAAAAATAACTTCCTGCTTTAGTCCTGGTGACAAGCAAAGCACCTTGGTTTTAGAGATATTCAGGACTAGTTTAAGAACAACTAGCTGATGTTGTAGTTTGTTGAAATCACCCTGTAGCTTAGCAATCACGTCATCCGGAGAGCAGCCAGCAGTAATCAGTATCGTGTCATCTGCAAAAAGATTTACCCTGGAATGATCCAGATCAGTGCCCAAGTCATTGACATAAAGAGAGAACAAAAGGGGGCCGAGGATGGAACCCTGTGGAACCCCTTTTGTTATCTTAACACTGTTGGACCTCCAACCATCTGTGAATACAGTTTAGGTGCGAGAAAAGAGGTAATTTTGTAACCATTTTACAGCGTTTTCGGAAAAAACCGAGGCAACTTAGTTTACTAAGCAGGATGTTGTGGTCTACTGTATCAAAAAACTTTGGACAGGTCTAGAAAAATACAAGCACAGTACTGCTTATTATCAAGGCTACTGTAAATGTGTGCTGTTTGCGAGCATAGGATTGGCGTTAATGCGAACGAGCTACAAGGCGGGTAGAGAAGAGGCAAGTGTAGATTTTGAATTTGCCACTCCAAGCGGGTCGTTGGCAGTGCCCGGCCTGCCAGTGGCTGATGTAAGATGCTGCCGAATTTCGTCTAGGTTGCTATATATATAAAATATGTTGCTGTGGCTGAATATCAGATCCTGTTACATTGGCCATCATGCAAGTATTTTACTTACAGGGTTGTTGGAAAAGTCCGGCATTGTTCGCATTTTGCGCCAAGAGGTCCGAAGGTGATATCTGCTGGTTTTGAGTATCGGCTCCAAGACAAGACATTTTAGTGACTGGAGGAACGTGTTCTTTGAGTCTTTCGGCAAAGTCATGTCGATAGGATTCAAAGAAAATAACAAAAAGCGACGACGTTTCGATCGCAACACAAGCGGTCGTCATCAGGAAAAAACGTGGTTTAGTAATCACTTGTCAGTATGGTTTGACATATCACTCAATGAGCTGAGGTGTGAAAACGTTCCAGTTTGCGACTGTGGTCATCCAGAACATACTATACAACCTGCAACGTAGTGGTCTGGCTTGACCACCTGAACGTGAAATCGTTGTTCTGGCACAGCATCTACATGAGCCATGCGAAATAAGAAGCTGAGATGCAATTTAGGTCTTGAATATGAATTGTCTCATCGATTTGCCCACAAACCTACCAATGTTTTACATCACGAATAATAGCGATTCGTGTTTGTGCAGTCAGTCCACTGCTGGATGAAGGCCTCCCCCATGCTGGGTCGGTCAAAGGGGTTGTTTTGGCGTACTTCAGTATCCTGGTCAGGGTTGGTAAAGGACGAGCAGAGGCCGGGAACAACGAGGGTGGGTGGCAGGACCAGGTCAGATTATATTATCACCCGCCACGGATGTTAGCCGTGGAGTCAAACTCAGGCCAGCGGGTTCATATCGGCGTGGGCTATAAAGCCTCCCAGAACATCATGCCTCTGATTGCGCAACATTCATATGTCTGTCCACGTGGTGCAATTATTCCCTGTGGCTCACGTTGAATTAGTTTAAAATATTATCACCTTTCCCCCCCCTCCCCCCCTCTACAATATTGAACGCGGCATACCATTTGTATTTCTAAAATATTTTTTGCAAACAAAATACACATGCTATCATGCCCTTCAGAAAAAAAAAACACACGCGGATGCAAACAGCTGTTGTGAGGTTTTTTTGGACTGTGCAACCGGAGTTGGGTGCAATGGGAGGTGTGTGCGGTGTTTACCAAGACCATGTCTGCCTTGATATTTCCGTTGGCATGCGTTGGCAACAATGAAGGCGATGTGACAAACATGTATTTTGAAATGACACATAACTTTTGTGTGTGAATGTTTTTATGACCACCATGGTTACCATTTTTGCCAAACTTACATGATGGCTTTCTTGATTTGAAGCTTTCGTGACTGCAGGAATCCATACTCTTTGGTTCTTTCGGTAAAGTCATGTTATTTTTCTACCTACAGTACGTGACTTTACAGAAAGAACCAAAGATTATGATGGCTTTCATTGCTTGTGCACGTTTTGTACCGGTTTGCAACCTTCTCAGCATTATCGGTCATGATCGCTCCACTGCTGGATGATTCTCCGACTCAAGCCGTCACCAACTCTCACAATTCTGCATTGCAACAACCCGCCTAGCAACCTGTACACGAGCTGATTTCATCACTCCATATCTCTCTCTCCGATGAACGCAAGAGGCCTTTATGACCAGGTAAGAGACCCTTGAGACTGATGCTAAGTTTCCATGACTATCGGAAAGTGCCCATGCTGTGCCGGGCCGTTTTCATAATGGCCGAGCACAATTCACGTCTTGGCCCAATAAGTTTTCCCTCCATCCCCAACACATCTCCTCTGCAGCTGGAGGGAAGTGACAGTATTTAAGGCATGCTCGGGTTAGGTTACTCGTTAGTAGGCACCAGTCTATTCTTGTTACGATAATCTATATATTTTGATAGGGTCAACAAAACAGCAGCTGAAATGTTCACGCCGTTCTATTCAATGTGATTAATAACATTGTTCTGGGTTTCAACGCGTTGCAGGGTTGAACGCAGTGATGCACGGGCTCTCTCTCTCTCTGTAGCAATGAGTCACGAGAACCCTGGTAAAGATAATCCAATGGATCTGAAATGTAAAGTCGTGTTGCTGTGAGAGGTATGTGTATCGACAGTTGATATGTTAATGTCCCATTTGTGGTTGCTTTTTCTGCCTTGCCCAAGTTTGATAAGTGAGACATATTATTGATGTATTTATTACTTACTTATATCTAGTCACTTGCTTACCTTTTTCTCTATGTTTTAATTGTTTTTAATTGTTGTTTTTGTTGTTGTAACTTGCTGACCCATCCCATACTGGACAACTGTGAAAAAGAGCTTCATAGCTCATCGGATTCCTCCAGTCTAAATTAAGATTGTGGTTCTCATCATCGAGGGATGCGATCGGATCACGCGTCTGCCTCGCAACGTGACGACGTTACAACTTCGTTCCGCGATCGGCCCGAGTGAAAACAGGCAGCCACCCCACGAAATGGAGCCACAGGGGCCGGTAATATCGAACTGCCCGACCCGGTTGGTGCCGGCTCGCCTCGTCGAGCCTGCCGTGGGAATCTGGACCAAGCAACAGACCGGCTCACTTGCCAGTGGCCAATGGAACGTGGCAATGAAGCGTCTTTCAAGGGAGACCCCCCCGGTTAAAAATCAAATGCAGAAAAACAATAACCAGACGTGAAGCAGTAAAGAAGTACAACACAAATTTCGATTTAAAGCTTTCGTGACTGCAAAGAATCATCTTCTTTGGTTATTTCGGTAAAGTCACGTAGAATGAAAATAAAATAATAAATTGAGAATATTATTGTGTTATTTTATTTTATCAATTTATTATTTTATTCTCATTCTATACAACACAAATGTTCCGAACGTTAGTCATGTTAAAACCTATTAAGGCGGTGTGAAAGTACGTTGGATGTTTTGGTTTGTTTCATGGCTATCTCGTGCATTTGAGTGTTTACATCACATGCTGCATGTATGCGAACATCAGAATAGTGTTACTCTTTGTTTTTTTCGGTAAAGTCACGTATAAATAAGAAATAATAAAATAACATAATAGCGTACGACGTTTCGGTTGCAACACAAGCAGCCATCATCAGGTGCAGAAGAGCTAAATTTACGAGAGGAAACACATAACCCCAGATGTATATACAGACACCCAAGTAGGGGGAACTAACACAGATACAACAGGGGACACAGAGAGAGAAGCACACCAAACAAACAGGGTTTAGCAAAATATTTTTAGCTCTTTCGGTAAAGAGCTAATAATATGAATTACTGCAGTCACGAAAGCTTTAAATCAAAATTTAGGGTTTACCAAAATTTGTAAGCCATATAAAGCAACACAGACGGTCGGTCAAAACACAATTAACGCATAGTCTGGTTGATTACGCTATTTCAAAGATTGCTAAATTGCAAGTTAAGTATGAAATTTAAAATACAGACCGCACACACACACATAGACATCCAAGTAGAGCGAACCAGCACAGAGACACGCACACAGTGAAGTCGCCTTAAATAGGCAGAGAAGGTAAGGCTGAGAGACAATGCTTTGTGTTGCAACCGAAAAGTCGTACGCTATTATGTTATTTTATTATTTCTTATTTATACGTGACTTTACCGAAAAAAAACGAGTAATTCCTGCAGTCACGAAAGCTGCGAATCAAATCAGAATAGTAATTTGGATGGGTGACACCGCGCATAAAACAGCTGATGTGGGGTGATGTTGGGGCTATGCTGCCAGCAGACGGGCTTACAGAAAATCCATTGTTCTGTTTTATAGTACAACTGTTATGTTATAGGAATAGGGTTTACCCTTTTAACTGGCACAAAAACTGACACCTTTATTCAAGGCATCATGTTTGCAATAACCACAACACAAGCAGTCAAAATGCAGTTAAAAGGGTAAAACCTATTCCTATATCTTGTTACTGGCAAAGGAGGTCTCATAATGAAACTGTTATGTTGTTTTATTCTTTTTAGCCAAACAAAATGCACAACACTGAACTGTACAGGTAGACTGCTTGTCCTAATATCGCACAAGACATCGAAGAGGCGGCGACTCAGATGGCTCGGAGACGTACTGAGAATCGACGAGGTCCGTATACCAAAATTTGCCTTACGACGGACATCACCGGGCAAAAGAAAACCTGGGAGATCCAAGACCACCTGGGCGCAAAACCCGTGAAGGACGAGCTGGTAGCAGCGATCAACCTCTCTTGGGACGAGGCTCAACATGTTGCCAAGGGCAGGAAGAAGCGCAGGGAACTCACTGTGGCCATTTGTCCCATAGGGGATGAAGAGGATTCACTAACTTTTATGTTTCGAAATTCCGGTGACCCAGGTCCCTCTTGCAAATGATACTGCCCTTCCTTGTCCCTTGAGTTCGAACCGCGTTATGAATAATATAAACTCAACAATACTTCACCAACCCGCATTGACCAGCGCGATGAAGCATGGTCAAATAAACTTCGCACCACCTGTGTGGCATGGGGAGCCCTCATCCAGCAGAGAATTTGAAAATGGGGGGGTACACATTTGAAGACTAAGTAAATGTTTATCAATTTCAGTCGTTGATATGTCACCATTTATTTGGACAGGGTTATGTGTAACTGCTGCAAACACATAAGGGGCATGGCAAGAGGACATCTCTGATTGGTCGCTTCTCAATGGAGTGGGTTAGTTCCTCTCTGCTTGTTGACCACAAGTCCCGTACATGTATTGCTGCTCATCATAACAAGTTACAGCCACGTTGTCAATGCACTGCTGAGTGAAGGCCTCCCAACGTTGTGACATTCGCGAGGGCTGTTTGACAATACTTCACCAAGCTGGTGGCAGGGGCGGATCTAGAAACGTTTCAGGGGTGGGGAGTTGGTGGTCCTGAAATGTCAAGCTTTTAAAATAAAATATTTTTTCAAAACATTCCATATATTTTCTCTGCTAAATCAATAACATCCTAAATTTTGGTGTCTCACGGTGGGGATTATCAACCTTGATCTGCTCCTAAGTTGGTCAGGACAGGTCGATGAAGTGGGGGTACATAAATAGTGGAGTTAACGCTGTTGTTAGCTGTGCCCAAGACACTAGAACTCTGGTTGCCGGGTTCATATCACAATGCTGCTGTGAAAATGGGTCCTAGTTTGGTGCTGAGCTATACAGTATATCGCATAACAGAAAATAAACCTATTATTTCAACAGCATCTGGTCAAACAAGCCTGATTGTTCACGAGACACTCATTCGTGGGTCCTTGCCTATAAACATTTGGCAGTTCAACATCATCGGTTCAAACGAGCCTGATTGTTGACGAGACACCGAATGTTGAAACTGGTACATAATTAGCTTGTATTAAACCAATACTGCTGAAAATATGCATTCCCAAAAGTTTGATGGAATGTGTACAAGAATACTTTAGACTTTTTTTCACGTGGAGGGACAAATACGTGAAGGAGGTATATTGTCTTCTGGGTTTTTTGTAACCTATATTCTCCACAACGACACCAAGGATTAGTTTGTGTTATGATTATAATTGGTGGTTATAGATAAATCCGTGTTATGCACTCGATTGATCGAGGTTAATTGGATCGTAAGTCTCCTCTCGTTTGACAATGATTTACAACGTGGTCGATTGTTTGATTAGTGTATTGCAATGATGAGAGAGACATAATTTATTGAGTGCGTTAATGGACACTATTCTCACGTTTTGGTGTGCAGGACTTTCATGGATGGGAAAATGTGGAGTATATTTTCGACCTGGCCCGATGTGCTTTCAGGGGCGGGAGAGAGTTGGTGCCGTTTTGCTGCTCCTCCATCGAAAGAACGCAGGCTACAGCGGTTTTCTACATGGCCCATAGGTTGGACCACAAGTTGCAATCTGCCTTGTCTTGTATCATCTGTTCATAAAGGAGATGTGCTCATCATCATCATAATCACCACCAGCCATGATCAATCCCCTGCTGAATGAAGCCCCCCACCCCTCCCCCTCAAGCCATTATCTTCTCTAACAGTCCTACGATGTAAGAATCAATTTCGCACATGCATACGAACTGATTGCATTACTCCATCTCCACAGAGGGTGTCCTCCCGGGCGCGTTTCCCTTTCTTGGCTGCCACTCCTTCAACACTCCCGAGCCCTGGCTCCTCATATCTTCTATCTACTTTTCCTGCCGGGTGCTCTCTTTAAAAGCACCACAATGCTGAGTTCAAGTGAGTCACCACCTTCATTATCGTGGGCCGTGGCCTATCCACTGCCGGACGACTGCCTCATCGCACTGTTCGACGTCGCATGCGGTCCTGCAATGCCGAAATTCATCTCTCTCCTTGCGTCAGTGACCTGAACTGACGCCTACAATCCTGATCCACGTCCTAAAGTCACTGAGTGCAGGGCAAATGTTAGCATTTGAATAGTAGCACGGGTGGTTGTGTCTATTTGCGAGCACAAAACCAAATTTGGGTTAGAATGAGAATAAGGATTTGCATTCTTTAATTGCTTACATACCACAGCGACTGGAAACTGTTTACACATTCACAGAGAAAATGCCAAAGACATTGCGGAAGAGACGGAGGGGAAGAGAAAGGGAACAAAAACACACAAAAGATCAAAGGGAAGAGGAGACAACTGATGCGTGGACAAAAAAAAAACAGCGACCTACACTTCCCCAGTAGGGCACCAGTCAACCGAGAGTCCCAGCAGCATCTGGAACGCTCTAAAGGTTACCACGAGCACCAGACGTGAGAAGTTCCACGTTTTTGTATTTGTACATTAAAAAAAATATATATGGATAATAAATAATACTCTTTGGTTCTTTCGGTAAAGTCACGTAGAAATGAAATAATAATAGAATACGACGTTTCGATTGCAACACAAGCAACCATAATCAGGTACAAATGAATGAGAAAACATAGTAAACTTGGAAATATAATGCAATACATACAACACAGAAAGTTGGCCAACAAAACAGTCAACACCCCACCTGGTTGATTACGTTATTCGAAAGATTGCTAAATTAGAGAGACAAAACATAGACACGGAGACACAGACACACAAGCAGAGCGACTCACACAGAGACAAACACAGAGAGACACACACATTGTAATCAACAATATGTTAAGAATATGTTAAGTTAACCATCGTATGTGGTAATCAATTATGACTGTAATTCAAATATAAACAAGAATAATGTGTCCACCTTCATTGATGGGGGAGAAGTTCTCGTAAAATATCGCGGTGTCGGACATACTCTGAGATCTGACTTTTTCATCCACGCTGGGACGGTGATGATGCGTTCCGTTCTATGTATTTGCAAAACTATTAATTCAGACCATAAAGTCGTCACTTTTTTCTTTTAAAAACTGAAGACATAATTAACCTTCAAATTGAAACCGCATATTAACTGACTGTGGGGTTGAGGTTGCCTAATATGTGGAACTGCAAAGGGGATGCAGGCGCTGAAGTTAAAGTTTTCATTTAGCTTGAAGTTTCATTTCCAAGCAGTAGATGGCAGAATTAAACTACGGAACTACCTTGGTGCCTCCGTTAATTTCTCACGTTTTCTTAATTTCTCTCTGACGAATGGTGTAGGATAGTCACGTTATTTTGTAAAGTACCTGTTATAACAAACACTATGTAATAACAAACACGATGCTGTATGTTGCGCAGCGCAGGGAAAAACTCTTACACTGTTGAGGGGTGCCCTGATTAAAAACAAGACCTTTGATAAACCCACAAAAGCCCTTTGTCGAGAAGGAAGGCTTTTGTTACTTGGCAGAATACGTAGATCAAGGGAATGGGTGAATGATTCAGGTCATTGTGCGGCCATCTGTGGTAAGATAATACAGTGAAAACTGGATTGTTCATGTCTATTCAATATAACCTTCTTGGGTTATCGAAAATTACCTACATTGTAGGTTATGGTGTTTTTCCAGGACACCCCTCATTTGGTGACCGGGTCACTCTTGCAAATTAGACAATTCACGCCTCTTGAGTTATATCCTGGTAAAACAAATAAACTTGAATGTCTGTGATCTGCAGGAAAGTTCCCTACATGCTCACTTTTAGGATAATATTTTCGGGCTTCTGCTTTCGATGTAATGCATTGCCTGGCTGACTCCGCGGCATCATAACTCGTATTCTGTCGTCAAAATCGACACGTGCATCATTCTCGACGTTGTCCGAACAGGGAAACTAGCACCCACCATGGGAATGTGGAATTTCTACTACTGGCTCAGGACTGACATGAAGGCTAGTTCAATCAGGAGGCAATTTGACCTTGGTCTGTGCACTGCTCGCTATATTTATGAAATCCTAGGGTATTGTATTTGTACGCTCTACTGATAGTAATAATAATGTTTAGTTTGACATAACGTTGTTCATGCAAAATCGATCTTACGATCGCGGAACAACCACAGACAAGCTGAAAGGCATCCAGGCGGCGAGCCTATGTCGAACATCGCCCAAGTTCTGCAATCCTATATATAACGATGTTTTCAGCCAATTAATGACTGTTTATATATCTGGGAGGAAACTGGAGCACACGGAGAAAACCTACGCGTGCAAGGGGGCAATACTCCATCCCATACAGAAGGAACAGATGATACTAGTCCGTAATTTACTTTACTACTTCTCCTGGCGAGCAAGGGTATGGCACCTCGACGCCCATTGGAAGGGCGTTTCGCAACATTTGTGCGATACACCAACCCATCACCTCCACAGTGCTGGATTAAAGGCATGAACTACCATCACCCAAATTTTGATTTAAAGCTTTCGTGACTGCAGGGATTCATATTCTTGGTTCTTTCGGTAAAGTCACGTTGAAGGGAAACAATAAAATAATAAAAATATAAAAACATAAAATTCTCACGACGTTTCGACTGCAACACAAGCAATCATCACATTTTCTTGCTGTGGTTTTCACACCTGATGATGATTGCTTGTGTTGCAGTCGAAACGTCGTGATAATTTTATTGTTTTATATTTTTTATTAATTATTGTTTCCCTTCTACGTGATTTTACCGAAAGAACCAAGAATACCATCATCACCCAGTTAAGTGTTTCAGGACTTCTTACTGTGACCTCGTTTTGCTTGTGACCAAATCGCCCAGAATCCACCCGATCTCGCCAGACCTTGGAATCTAAGGGAGGGATGAGCTTCGATGTGCGACCCCTGTGCACAAAACCAGGTGCTGCAGGCTGCTGCGGTGCTATGTTTTCAGCGGAAGGCAGTACAGCCAAATCCGTTGATGTTACTGCACCGTGCTCCAGCACCTGTACCGCCGCATGTACCCATCCGCACTGAGCCGCGTGGTGAAGCACGGTCAAGTAACCCCCACGATCCGCACGGTGTGAGCAGCCCCTCATCCAGCAGTAGATTGACAAAAGATGCAGCCCTGCAATGTCTTGCTCATACGATGACTGGCAAAAGGTTTCGATTTAAAGCTTTCGTCACTGCAATGATTCATCTTCTTTGGTTCTTTCGGTAAAGTCACGTAGAATGAGAATAAAATAATAAATTGATAAAATAAAATAACACAATAATATTCTCACGACGTTTCGGCCACAACACAAGCGGCCTTCATCAGGTGAAGGGACGAGACTGTCACTCCAGCGCTGTCCTACCAGACAGTCTCGTCCCTTCACCTGATGAAGGCCGCTTGTGTTGTGGCCGAAACGTCGTGAGAATATTATTGTTATTTTATTTTATCAATTTATTATTTTATTCTCATTCTACGTGACTTTACCGAAAGAACCAAAGAAGATGGCAGAAGGTTCACTACTCGAAGGAGATCTAGAGAGACACTAGATGACAGTTTGGCCTGCTCTTCCACGCTGGACAGACATGCGTGGAAGAGGTCGGAGAACCCACACTTTACCCACACCATACGCAACCCGCCGTTTGACTAACTGTGGTGTGCACATCTATGCTGCTGGGTGGACACAACTGGCACGTTGGGAGATCGAACCGCTGACCTCTAGATTCCAAGTACAATGTGCTCGCCATCACACTCCAGCTGTATCAGAATCATCCGAAACACTATCAAACAAATGCTTCAAGGTGAATGCGAAGTGGCTGTCTTTTTGTCGCACATTTGGTCGCACATCCGATTAGCACCGTTGGCTACGTGCGGTGCGAAAGAAGTTCAACATACATACATCCACATTGAATGGAGGGAACAGTTCTAAAATCTCCGCGGCAGGCTGAGGCTCTCAGGAATGCGAGGGTGGCTGTGCTGCACAGTGGCCTGCTGGCATTGCGTGGCTCGTGAAATTGCAGAGTAAACGCGCTGTGGAGAGGGCTTAACTCGTCCTTATCCCTGGCCACTGCAAGGGACTTTGATCGTTCCAGCATGGACCTGTTCCCATGGCTGATCAGAGCTCACTCGGCTTGCTCCCAAAAGGAGACGAGTCACTGAGCAGCGAGCAGACGATGTGACCCTGTTCCAGCCACATTGCCATGTCTCGGTGTGAGACGAATGAACATATGTGATTAGAAACAAATAAAAGGAGAAAAAAAACTATCCTTCCTGGTCTTGTGCATTTCTGCAGATCCATTCGGTCAGCTCTGTAAGGATCGCTAATTAATTACTGGACAGTGTGCATCGGAAAGGTTAATAAAACTGATATATCTGCAGCATTTAATACGTATACCTATGAACGAAATTTTGAATCGTAGATTTATGAGAACCATATTCTTGTGATGGCGGTTCGTTCATTTGTATGGGAAATTTAAATATATATGGTTGAACTGTTCAACAAATCTTGATAACCTTTCAAATGTGGTGCACATTCATTATAGGTGAATTATGTACATCGGTTTTTTTTTAAAGGTTACTAATGCCATATTCTGATGGAGGAGCCTTTTATTAAAGATTCACCAGGACTAGTACGGGTTCATAAGTGCTCGACCGTGTTATAAGATGGTAACCAAGTGTTCAAATCAATTGGCTTTCTTCAAAACAAAATACATTCTGGTATTTTACTACCAAGTGAGACCTATGCAAAATATTTCAAAAGCACTATGCACCAATGTAAATGTTTGGTCATTAAAAAAATACAGATTTTTTTGCAATTGCGAATGGCACCGCTACCGAAAGTTATACGAGTAGCAGGGCGCATGCCACGTTGTGGTATTGCGGAGAACTTTTAACATTTGTATTTTATAAACAACAAATAATGTGGAAAACATTTCAGCAAAAGCTTCCCGAGAAAATGTTCCCGTCGCACGAAGTTTGATTGTCCCAAGAGTCTGTGCACTTCGTCCCAGTGTGCATATGCTTTTTTAAAGCTAACTGCATGTTCTCTGCAATGAGAGCTATTAATTTGCCGTTCTGGCATGATTTGGTGTAAAAAAATGGCTTAATGTGCAATAGAGGAAATTCCTTTCATGTGTTTGGGCAGCGGCTTTATCTTATTGGATTAGCGTTCCGTCAGACAACTTAACGATATTTCACTCTGGAATATCTCGGAGTGGGGTGTAATATTGGCCTGGCGGTGCCTATGTTTATATTTTCCTTGGGCTTGTCTTCACTTGCGGTGGAATGGCATGTACAGCACAGGGAGATTTTAACATTCTTTTCGCTCCCTGACACAAGTGTTTTATTATCGGCAAAATCTTCTAAATGACTTGCCGTTTTCTTTGACCAAATTTAGCAAAAAAATGCAGTTGTGTTATACTCGCACGCTCTCACCCATGATATTGCTATGATAACCGTAATCACAACGGTATGCGAGGCCTGAGCGTGCCGGCAGTGCCACGCGCACGCTGGCTCGCCAGCACTCGCCAGCGCTGGCAACCAACACCTCTCTAATCGGATTCGATTTTTTTTCTCGTCGTTGTTGTTGATGTTTTCCGCACGCTTCTGCGTTGCACCTGTTTTTCTTTTTTATATTCGACGCCATTGTAACGACGTCTTGCACTCTGCTCGCGTGTGCGACGTGAACAAGCAAGGCAGTGTCTCGTGCTGTGACCGAATTAGCCTGACTGCACCCGATCTCGCAGGGTTGAGCCTGGTTTAGTGCCTGCATCGGAGACCGCCTGCCTTGGCAATGGGCCAGTTGTTGGAGGCTTAAGCTGTGAGGTGACCGGGAGATGGCAGTACAGAAATGGATTGTTGAATCTATCTGTGCGGACCTTTGCGCGTGTTAACTGCCCGTATGCATGTTTTCTCCGGGCGATTCGGTTTCCTCCCAAACACTCATTCATCGAATTGACCACAGATTCCAAAGCAGGACGCTTCTGAAAATGAGTCTTTAAATTCAGCGAGGCTCTCTTGGGTAATTGAGAAGGGCGTTTGGTGGTAGTGGGAGGGGGTAATGTTCATACATTTAAGTGGCATGGGAGACATTTGGAAATGTAATTCGCATGTGGCCATGGGGGCGCATGAAGGCTGAAGATTGAGTGAACACAACATATGGCTTCGCCTCCCCTTTGAGCAGCTGGCTACCTTGCTCCAGTGATGCAACATCGTCATCATCACGTTTCATCCGCTGCTGCATGAAGGCATCCCCAATTGGTTGCCATCCCTCTTAGTGCCACAATCCATTTATCTCCTGAACAAAAGTGATCTCATCTCTCCAAGCTTCACAGGTGGTCACCATCTCAGGGATGTTGCCTGATTGGGCGAACTCTCCCGTTATCAGTCCCAATCGTTGGCCATCATACTTTCTCACGATTTGGCCGACCCAAGATTTCTCCACAGTCAACATGATGTCTCTAACTGACCTTTGTCCTCTGACACGTGTTCCCCTTTCTATCTTTCAGTGTCATTGCAAGCGTGCACCTCTCCAAGCATCGTTATGCACCCTTTAGCTTTCGTTCCATTTACTTTGCAGTGTCCATTTTTCTCGATTCACATTTCACAGTAGGTTATGCGCACCGATTGAAAACCTTCTTCTATTGGCACCCTGGTACGTTGCTCTTCGCTGTTAAGTTTCGTTTTTCGATGCTCTCGCTCACCTCTTTATCAATTAATTAATTCATTGAATAATTAATATCCGAGTGTGGCATCAATATTTGCCCTAGGTATAGATGATGAAATATATTTAAGTTGTGTCCGTTAATAGGTACCCTCATTTGTGTAGCAGACTCTGCAGGCTTCCTTTTTATTTTAAGTTCTTCAGTTGTTGCCCGTGATTCATTTCCATGGTTTGTTATAATGGCTAACCCATCAGAAAATAAAAAAGAAGGGAAAGGATTTACATTCAATTAGAGCTTAAATGCCCTGGCATCTCAAAGCACGTTACAAAACACGAGGACGACAATGCAAACTCACCAGGAATAAAAAAAAGCGCAAAAGATAGGCTGAGAAAGAAAACGAGGGGGCATGAAGGAACAAAGAGTGAATGAGATCTGTGACCCAGGGATAAATGACGATCCCCGCACTCATATTTGCGTAACTGGCAGCCTCTGAGATCGTGATTAACATATTCTGTTCACGTTCGTGCCTTTATATTTCAAATCCTATTTTTAGGGCACATCTTCTGATGTTCCTATGCACACATTCACTTGGGGTAAAATGTTGTAGTTTGTACTTGGTTTCTATACATTTATAATATTATTATTGCCGCGTAATCCTTCAAATCATTGATCGTTATTTGTGTCGTCACACCATTCCCAGCTATCAGCGAAGCCCCAAGAATTGTGAGACCTTCACGGATGCTGGACCACCTCGAGCTCAAAACTGAGACCAACAAATTGTATCTATCAGATTTGCCCATGGACTAAGCATATGCTTGCTGTAGTTCTAGTGACGATTCATGCCGACGAGTCCACTGTTTAAGGATGATTGTTTTTCATGATGCCAATGGTTTATTAATGTCAAAATTTTGAAACAAATCACTGAGTACATTTTTAAAAAATGCATCCTCCATGTGCACCGGGGGTTTTAAGACTTCGTTGATATCGTGCGGGAATATTGCCAAAAGGCATGCCTATTGTTCTATTTTAATACATAAGTATAGTTGAATTTATCTTGAGCTTTATTATTTTACTATTAATTTGAATGCACTCTTAATGTAATTCAAATCCTTAAGCTTTTGTTTAAATAATTATGCTGAGCACACTCTTGTGTGTTGAGTCCAGTAGCTTTAAACAGCTCCATTATCTGGGGTGGGCAGGGAATCCATACTCTTTGGTTCTTTCGGTAAAGTCACGTGGGTAGAAAAAAATAAATCACGACGTTTCGATTGTAACACAAGCGGTCGTCCTCAGGCAGAAAAAAATAATCCAGCAGTGGAACTGATGAAACCAGGAAGAAACACATCGAGAGAGCTGTTACAACAGGAGGTTATAAATGTGGCGAAGGGCAAGCAAGCGGGGTCTGAGCTGGAAAGGAAATCCATCCCCGCACGCAAGCTGTATTTTTCCATTTTTTTTTCAAATTTTCTTGCTGTGGTTTTCACACCTGATGATGATTGCTTGTGTTGCAGTCGAAACGTTGTGAGAATTGTATTGTTTTATATTTGTATTATTTAATTGTTTCCCTTCTACGTGACTTTACCGAAAGAACCAAGAATACACGTCAGTTGTGTTTATGGGGGAGATTAGGGAGAGAGAGATTAGGGAGAGAGATTAGCATGAAATGAGCTTTCGTCGCCGCATGAGTATCGCCCCCGCATATGCGCACAACAGCAGTGCTAATGGAAGACTAGCACTATGTTGATGGGAGAGATTAGGCAGGGAGATTAGGGGCATTAGCAAGTTAATGTCATGTCTATGTGTAACACAAGCTGCTGCGGCGCTGCCAACTGCGCTGTGAGAGGCAAGCGTCCACGCAAGAGAACCACCGCAACGGTGGTCGCGCCAGTGAGACACACAGCCCATCACACAGCCAGAACCATCGATACATCGAGGCTAAGGGAGCAGAAGTGGCCATGTTAGTGAGACCCCAGCCCGTTAATGCAGAGGCACCCAACAGGGCAATGCAACTCAGAGAGTCGGAGATAACAGCCAAACGGCAGGGAAGAATGGAAGCACCACAACAAGTTACGACTTTGCATGGTTAATAACGTCCTTCCAATGATTGTTCAGCTTATACCCATCTTCTCGGTTTAAATTGTCTCCGTGTTTATATATCTGGATGGCTTCATGGACAAATCTTTGATGGTAGCACGAAGGTTTGCAGAGTACCTTGGTCTAGGAAAAAACAATATCGTGCGAGCCCACTGCGTTATAACAATGATCAGCCACGCAGGGGTATTGGTTCTGCCGTGTTTCAGGGAAGTTATAGATGAAGGCACCTTTGTCTTCACCCTTATGCATAGTTTATTGGTATTCTTTGCATTATATAACAGCCAACATCTGGCTTAAAGTTACTTTGGAGCATGCCTTACCTTCAGGAGGCATCTTTGTAGGCCCAAGACCAACTCTGAAACATTAGCCCGAAACAACATATACAGCCACCATGTGTCAATACACGTCTGCGCATATTTTTTTGGCAGACTTAACTGCACACAAACCCATTTTAATTGGCTCACAGACGCGCTAATGGAATTAGTTTGTGTAATGTGATCGGTGAGTGCATAACTTGTATTGGTCTTAAGCCACCTTCTCCTGAACACAATAAATAATTGGAACACGCTTTTAAAAAAATCCCACGGATTGGTAGAATTCCTGAGGAAATTATAGCAATTTTATTAGATTTCATAAAGGGTTGCATACACTTATGTAAGTGATTTTGGAGAATGGGTCACAACCGGTCTTTTTTTTTGAGACTCCAACCAGAGTTGGTGTGACTAAGGCCAGTTCCGGCTTCGTCATAGTTTGTCGGCACATAGGCCGAGGCTGCACACTTTATAGCTTCATCAGTGCCAGCTGCATAAGTGTACTGGGTGGAATTAGAGCGGTGGCACAGTGGTTAGCGATTCCTGACATAGTGGTTAGCAATTGTTGGCCACGGCTAACATCAGTAACGATTGATATTGAACTGGTACTGGATGCTCCCTTCCCCACTGATGACTGACATGGCATGGGGAAGCCTTCATCAGCTCCTGATTTATGGAATTAATTAAACATTTTCCCTGTAAAATATTGCTGTTGGTGCAGCAAACATCTTGCCAGGGACAGGCGGATCGAATGCTACATGTAAAGAGAACAATATTTAAAATAATACCTAAATGGCAAATTCAAATATTATTTATTCCAGATTTGAAGCTTTCGTGACTGCAATGATCCATACTCTTTGGTTTTATTCGGTAAAGTCACGTAGGTAAAAAAAAAACATAACAAAAAAATCACGACGTTTCGGCCACAACACAAGCGGCCTTCATCAGGTGAAGGGACTGGACTGTCCAGAGGACAGCGCTGGAGTGAACACAGCCAAGCCCAGGTCGCGACCTTCAAGCTTGTGGTCGCGGCATCTTTTGAGGAAGGTCAGCGTCTCGATGAGCTGTGGTGACTTCTTGTCCCGTTGTCAAGAAGTCACAGAGTATAAAATATTATTTCCTGAAAGGCATTTTTTTATGGACGTGAGGACGTAAACTGTGAATGCAGTCTGCTGGCTTGAGCCTCAGCACCATACTGATTTGTTGCGCATTATTTTGTGGAACTGCATTGGCAGTGTTGCACAAGCATATATTTTAAAACGCAACACATTCGTCAATAACACGGTTGCATAAAAAGGAAAAGTATACAAAATGTGACGTTTTCAGCAATGGACTTTCTTCATAGCATGATCTAAGGGGGAGGCTGCCAATTTTGAAACCATTTTAATGCATAGAGTACTGATTCATAAAAAAAGGAGTAAAAAATGATCCACACTTTAAAGAAACGGAATGATTAGCTTTACAAAATCCGTGCACAGTGAAATGGATTTTAAAACTGGCAGCCTAACGCTTAACTCTGTATGTCTGGCGAGTATGCAACACGGACAGAATGGTTTTCATAATCAGACTATGTATTTGCATCGTACGTTATCCTATCAGAATAATAATATTTAATTACACTGAAGGAATCCGATGATCTATAAAGCTCTTTTTCACAGATGTTCAGTTTTTAATCACATACTCACAGCGAGATGCATGGCATTGCACCGTGCGCGATTGTCAATCCACCTCCCAAGCGTGGACACCACACCTGGCAAATTAGATGACATTTGCACCATGCATTTTTTTCATTTGCGAAGCATTTCCCAGCCAATTAAATGCTGTTTATGTGAACATTTGCTGAATGGTGTGCTGTTGTATATAATACCCTATTTATAATGTATTGCATCCACAGTTTGTTTTATTATATAAATGTATCAGGTGGTTCTGCAATGGGTGGGGTTGCGAAGCAGTGGTTCGCACACTGGTGTTAACCCGGAAACCTGAGATCGATTCCTGGCCAAGGCTAACCCTCCCTGATGAGTGATATCTTAAACATTACTGGACCCCTCTTCACCAACTCGCACTGATCGGTGTGGTGAAGTATGGTCCAATAATCCCCATCACTGGCACTGCGTGGGCAGGTCTTCATTTAGCAGTGGATTGACCAAGTGCTGCAAATGATTAAATGATTATGAAATTAGGAATAAAATGGAAACGTGCGAGTAACTTTTAGGTCAGGTGCAATTTATTAACATAATATACATATTCACCATACTTGCGTGCCTTATATGTGTTTATAACATGGATTCCTACGCTGTGTGCCAGCAAACTACATAGCTATTTTGCGAAAAATACATTTTTGTCTTTTAATAGCCTTAAGTAAACAGAAAGCGTTATTTCCCATAAAACGCAGAGCCACATTTATCTAAGAGACAACTTCAATTACTGGTTCGTGTATGAGTCACGGATGTGTTTACATGATCCTGCGACCACACCAAGCTTAGAGCCTGGCCTGTGGGAACCTGCCCAGGACAGCGTCAGAATAGTTTGGTGATGTCGCATATTTAATGCAAGAAATATTTTAACCCTTCAAAATTCGGGTCACGAGATACGGTCCGCAGCTGCGGGGCGCCTCTGCGCTTGCGCTGTGTGCAGTGCGCGTGAGTGGAGAGAATGTGGGGGGGGGGGGGGGGTCAGTGCTGCTGCCCACGTGGATTTCAGGGGTGTCTTGAAGAGAGTTGGTAACCCACATATATACAGTTTCTAAATAAGCCACGCTGGCATGGACTCTTGACACTGAAAGATTATTGTAAACACATGACGACCGTTGCCTCCTAGGCAAAAACAAGAATGATAAACTCGGACATCGCGCTGATGTTATTTTATGTCCGGTTTTGTTTGGTTACATAATTACCCCCCCGCCCTCCCCCATCGCTGCTCCTACTGTGGTAGGGCAGTGAGCCCAAGTGCCTCCAATCGGTCCCTCATTTGAGGATATATTGCTCCGGGTTCGTTACGCGCTCATGACCTGTGTGTTTCCCTCTTTGATGTTTTTTTTAGATTGTTGAATTAAAAAAAACAGATACCCCACGCTGGCTTCATTGAATCACATGCTGACACGCCATGACTGTACTGATGATTTGTATCCTGCTATATACGGTCCACTGTTGGGTGAGGGCCTCCTGAAGCCTTGCAGGCAGTGAGGGTTCGATGAGCATACTTCACCACACTGGTCAGTGTGTGGGTTGTGGACGGTGGGGAGAGTTCAGAGCTGGACTGCCCTCCACTACCCACAATGGCTACTGCACCTATAGTATGCTTGTTGTGGCCGCCCGTCCAAGCACCGTTTTTACTCCGTTTTAGCTGAAATATAGCATTCATATTCAATAGGCAGACGTGTGAGATATATAGCATTCATATTCAATAGGCAGACGTGTGAGATGCATGTGTACACCATAAATACTCGCATAATTCTTCTCATATATCATGCGCGTCAGAATCAATTAAACTCACGAATGAATGCATCTCACACGTCTGCCTTAACCAATCAGAGCTTCTGTAGGTAATTTTCACCCGAGCTTCTATCCGCGAGAGCAATTTTGAGGTTTTCTACTCATTGCAAAGCTTTCAACACTCCACAGCTTTCAACACTCCAAAGTGGAAAATGTCTAATTTTGCTGTACAACTTTTCTTCCATCAGCTGTGTGGACGTCCAAAAGTGTCATATAACATATCACATTGATGTCCACCCACCATAGCTTTGCAGGCTGTGGAATTCACATATGAATGATCGACGAACGCCCATCCTTATCTCACACATTACTACGGAAGTTCTCTGAACAATGTTGAAGTGTGAGTTTTCTATTGCATGTCTTGGTATGCTATACTAACACTGCGTCATGCAAACTCACGTGTTGTGGTAGTGCACCTCCTTCCACTCTCACGTGTACAATATATTTGCTGCCCAGTAGCCCAGACAGAGATGTATCCGTGCGGCTGTTTACAGCCTTATTGAGGTCACTCCCTAGGAAAAGAAATGCTCTTCCCAGATATTCGAAAATAACTCAAGACACTGCCTTAATAGCTGCCTTAAAAATATAAAAAATTACAGAATAGGTGACATTTTAGACAATGGCAGAGAGGCCAGAGAGGTAGAGTGGATAAGATTGGGTGGAGACGACACTTTACATACCATTAGGCCTAATAACAAGTTACAGAAGTGTCCCAAAGTCATGACTCACCCTGATGCATTGTTATAATCAATTGAATATTTTGGTGATACCCTCATCCTTCAGTGAATCAACAATCCAAAGATACTTGTCCGCCAGATTAGAGAGTGCCAGTGTACTCGTGTGCGGTACATTGTTTTAATACCTCACTTTCCAAGTTCCACAACTGATCAACGGCAGCTTTGGCCACCCAAGTTATGTTTACGTGCTCCGTAAGCCGGTGTGTGTTCTCACACGCGGTTATCAAGATTGCCACACCTGCCATTGAAATTGAGGACCCCCCTCTCGAACTTGTGATGAAGCTTCAGTCGGTGATGAAGCTATAGAACTCTGGAAAAAAAGTTTTGCTGAAGCTCATGTCAAAATTGATGGCACACAGCTGAAAAGCCACTTGACCCAAAATTCCTCAGATGCTGCACATGCTGTGTACGTCTCATGCCACATATACGTTTCATGGTGTTGAGATTTTACGAAGAATCGGATTTATCCGAAAGCAGGGAATGTTGTATAATTTTGAAAGATGAAAAAGCACAATGCTGGGTTTTTAATCTGGCACATCACCCCAGCTGTTCTATAATGAGCAAGAGTTATTGACAGCTTTGCAAGTCCACAGCTGCCAACATGATCGGTTTCAACCCTGTACTGTCTTGCAAAATAAACTATAAACTATTTGTATTTTAAATTGCGTTTTCAAGCTTTCGTGACTGCAGGGATTCATATTCTTGGTTCTTTCGGTAAAGTCACGTAGAAGGGAAATAATAAAATAATAAGATATAACAACAAAAATTCTCACGACGTTTCGATTGCAACACAAGCAATCATCATCAGGTGTAAAAACCACAGCAATAATAATTTTTTTGTATTTTACCAGGTAAGGCCCACTGAGCTATTTAGCTCTTTTTCAGAATCAACCTGGTCACAAATAATAGTTCAATGAAGTGGCTTATCATGTGGACATATATATCATGTTTCTAAATGTGGAGGGAAATACTGGAAGACCCGGAGAAAAATCCACGCGACCACGGGGAGAACATACCTCCAAAAATATGGGTGTCAGGGGTCGGGATGGACCGACGACCTCCTGCATACCTGGCGAGGTAGTTAACATGTCGCCACCATGGTGCCTGCTGGTTGCGAGACACACTTCAGTCTGTGCAGTTCGGAACATGTCCATCGCTAAGATAAAAGATTTGCGATTAAACAGAATGTATGCAAACACAGTGACCGCAGATTATCTGTAAAATCGTAAGTCTTAAAAGGTGTCCACAGTTTCTGGATTTGTTGATGGCAATGCTGTCCGCCCAGCATTCTCCCACTGGCTGCTTTGTCTTTTGGTGTGTGAGTGTCGATGAGAGAGCTTGAACGATTACCGCAGTCTATTAAGTCGATTAATCGACCAAACATGTTTAATTGCCTGCTTTATTTATAGTCGATTACTCTGGTCCCTTTAAAAATGGAAACCACCCCCACACTGTCTCCCGAAAACGGGAAACCCCCTTTACGCTACTCCCAGCGCGACGTGGCTGTTGATAGCAAGCATATCACCAAGCCCTGCCAGCGTCACCGCCCCCCCCCCCATCTATTTGGCGTGTTACCCGATCGGTCGAGTCATCGAACCGATAATCGGTCATGAGTAAGCGATTACCTTAATAATCAGATATCCCAGCTGTACTCTACGCGGACCCAGATGTGTCTCGACTTCACGCGGGCCACTTCCAACGGTTTTCAGCGGCCGTTCGTTTAAGTGGAGATGCTTTAACCAGGGCCGCATTCCTTTCTATGTGCACCACACGGCACTAGCCGGCGCACGGTTGTGCACATACGCTGACAATAAGACCTTTGGGAAATTGGAGAGGCTTGTTTTTCAGACAGCCACACGCACGCAAGGAATTCTGGAATTTCATTGCCAACACAGGATTTCTGGGAAATATTTAATCGGAGCTGTTGGCCTCTTTCAGGTCACAATCTATGGAGATGCTGCCTGCAGTGGCATATAAACATGCATTTAGGCTATTTGGCTTCTACAAATTTTCACGTGATAAGCCACTTCGTTCATCTATCATTTGTGGCCAGGTAGCGTCTGAAAAAGAGCTATATAGATCAGTGGGCCTTACATGGTAAAATAAAAAATAGTTGTAGTTTAATAGTTGATGCAACAAATCGGTCGGTATTTTCTCTCCTCTGCTATGCCAAATACCACCAACACATGTTTCAGCTCAGGAAAATGGCAATAGCTGTTTTAAAACCAACCTATTACCTTTTGAACTATTCCTCTTTCTTCTTGATGGTAATTTTAGCAGCAGATATTTAAGCCTGCCCATCAAAATTGTCGAATATAAAGTCGTCTTTGCATTTTATAATTAACTAAGTTTCCACCACATGAATGAATACCAATTCCCTTTGCTTTTTAGTGAGAAAACATGTCTCTGCTGAAGACGTTAATAACATAATTTCTGACTAAGGGACAGGAATGTTGGTCATGAGTCATGCACGTAAATTTGACAAAAGAGCGTTCCGAATATTTGCACCCCATTCCTAAGAGGTCCTTCAATGATGAAAATTTTTGAAAAATTATTGACCTACCAAATTAGCAGTTTCCTGTCCACCAACAATCTACTACATCTAAAACAATCTGGGTTCCGAAAAAAATACAGCACCACATCTGCTGCATTAGACTCGCTGAATCACATTTACAGTAGCCTTGATAATAAGCAGTACTCTGCCTGTCTTTTTCTAGACCTGTCCAAAGCTTTTGATATAGTAGACCACAACACCCTGCTTAGTAATCTAAGTTGCCTCGGTTTTTCTGGAAACGCAGTAAAATGGTTACAAAATTACCTCTTTTCTCGCACCCAAACTGTATTCACAGATGGTTGGAGGTCAAACATTGTTAAGATAACAAAAGGGGTTCCACAGGGTTCCATCCTCGGCCCCCTTGTGTTCTCTCTTTATGTCAATGACTTGGGCACTGACCTGGATCATTCCAGGGTAAATCTTTTTGCAGATGACACGATACTGATTACTGCTGGCCGCTCTCCGGATGACGTGATTGCTAAGCTACAGGGTGATTTCAACAAACTACAACATCAGCTAGTTGCTCTTAAACTAGTCCTGAATACCTCCAAAACCAAGGTGCTATGCTTCTCACCAGGACTAAAGCAGGAAGCTATTTTTCCCCAATTACATTCCTTAAATAATTATCAAATAGAGCAAGTCAAGATCTATAAGTATCTTGGGGTCATCCTGGATTCAAAACTGAATTATGAAGATCACATTGATTATATTGGTAAAAAGACAAAAATAAAAATTGGTTTACTGTATCGACACAAGCACTGCTTCCCCCCAATGTTCCGTTTGGAATTGATAAAAGCTACCATACTGCTTCTACTTGCCTACTGTGACATCGTGTATAAATCATCCCCAAGTACTGCACTGAAGAAGCTTGATTCCATCTATCACTGGGCCTTAAGATTTACATTGAACTGCCCATATAGGACTCACCACTGTGATCTCTACATTGGGTCAAACTTAACATCTCTTAATGTTCGACGGCTTGTGCACCAGATCTTATTTATTCACGATGTACTGCAAAGTATTATCTGTATTTTGATTTAGCGTGCTGATCTTAAAGGTGCATTGAAAAATTTGATACTCCGACTGATGCTTCTGTTGTTGTGGAGTAACTTATGCAGCCAGCTATGGCTCTAGAATTAAGTGTTACATGTTATTTATGTAGTTTATTGTAAAAATTCGGTCACAGTCCCTGTGATCACTGTTACGTTGCAATTATGGCTTTATTTTTTGGTGATTTCGAAAACGTTTTTTGGTTTGGACATGTTTGTTTTGCTGTAGTACGGAGTTCGACTGATGGCCTTAATCTAAGTTGTCTTGTGGTTGTTGTTGTTGTTGTTTGACTTGCATCCCACTGGGATTTTTTGCACACAGCGTTGGTGTATTTTATCCCTCGGTTACATTTCAATTTCGCTGAAGGTGCCCTGTTATGAGATGAATGCATCTCCACAGTGAGCATTGTAACAGCGTAGTGTGTCTGAGAACAGCCTCTGGAAGATGATGCCACAGAACTACGTCTGAGGTGACTCCAGCACTAGATGGTGCACCCTTTCCATGTCCCACAAGCAGTATTCGTAGCATGGCAAATCAAGCGTTTTAGTCCTCAGAATTAGAAATTTCTGAAAAAAGTCTTGACTTAAAGGGTGCCAATAAATTGCCAATAAACTGCAACTTGAATCGCTACCAATGAGATCTTCTCTCAAAACTGCTCTAGAGGAGTTGTACACTTCCAGCTGCCACTGCTATTCATTGGCGTAAAATAAAATAAAATATTTCGCTCCGGATGACGCTGCAAAGTATTATCTGTATTTTGATTTAGCGTGCTGATCTTAAAGGTGCATTGAAAAATTTGATACTCCGACTGATGCTTCTGTTGTTGTGGAGTAACTCATGCAGCCAGCTATGGTTCATGGATTTGGTGTTACATGCTATTTATGTAGTTTATTGTGAAAAATCGGCCAGTCCCTATGATCACTGTTACGTTGTAATTATGGCTTTATTTTTTGGTGATTTCAAAAAGTTTTTTGGTTTGGACATGTTTGTTTTGTTGTAGTACGGAGTTATACTGATGGCCTTAATCTAAGTTTTCTTGTGGTTGTTGTTGTTGTTGTTTGCATCCCATTGGGATTTTTTGCACACAGCGTTGGTGTACGGTGCCTTTTTCAGGAATATTTTTGCTGGTTTTTTTCATGGATTTTCTGTTTGCACAGTCAACACATGGTCACTTTAAGATGTTTTTCTTGTTCGTGTTTTTGTTTTTTTGTTTGTTGTTGTTGCACCCAATTCAAGAGCCGAATGGCTCACAGGGCTATACCAAAATAAATCAACTGAAATGAACCTTGGACAGCCTAATCCGCTGTAAGTAGCTTTGAAAAAAAATGATTTTGGGAAAATAACAAAAAAAACTTCTCTTCCAGTAAAACGACCAGGAAAAATCCTCTCTGTGCGTTTGGTCTGCACGTTGCGTCGCCGTACACATTGTTTAGGAATGCAAAAACGTGTCCTTTATTAATTGTGCCAATGTAGGAGTTGCATAAGTATACGATTTCGATCATTTAAAAAAAAAACGCAAGGCAGGGAATTCTGGAGACCATGTGGTGGGTTGTAATGGCTTTGCTCATTTGTTAACATCTGGAGTTTGTGAAATCCCCCCCAAAAAACCCCAATAAGTTATTTTTGTCTCAGGCTCTCGGACTGAACTCTTACGCCGTGATGCTACATTACAATACATAAAGGATGCTCCACATACAAAATACATATGTTTCGTCCCATTAGCCCATGAGACCCACAGGGTTTAAAACTGGTTCCGAGTTTGCTTAAACAAATTCAGTACTGCTGGATGATATTGTTCCACAAGGCCCATTGGCCGTTGAATAATAACATTATCTACGTGAAGATAATTTATTTATGTATGAATTCGATGTAAATACTGTATTCGCATTTCTCAGGACACATTACACAGGAATAATATTGTTCGAGTGTGCATCTCAAACGATGTTGGGATGTCGTTTAAACGTTTTGGAAGAAATATCCCACGTAAACTTTTAAAATTGGAAAAGCTGTACTGTATTTACAGATATATTCAATGAACGGGTGAATGCTTCAGTGCACGTGACCACATACTTCTGCATGAAGCTTATGACATTTAGTTGTATAATGATGGCAGATTGTTTGGGTTTTTAAGATAATGGTATTTAATGCTAACCGTATATCAGTGAGGTATTCCCAACTGGGTTCGCCATAGGATGTCAATTTCTCTTCTCACATTCAAGATGCTTATAGTACATACACACACATCCATTATCCAGCTTATGTACACACTCGCAGACATGGGCTTTAGAGCTGTCATTCTAGATATGAAAACATTTACAGTAACATTAACTGCACTCCAGCCTAAGCTCGCACTGAATGCACTGCTCTGATGAGACACACTATGAACTGACACTCGCTTTCACCCATTCATAAAGCGCAGCTATAAAGCTTTGTATTTTACACAGCTACGTGAGTTGCACTTTCACCATGGAATTGATCATATATTGTTAATGTACATTTCGCCTCCACCGTGTTACCTGAGAATATACGTTCATTTGAAGTGATTGCACTTCACGGATTGATGAAAAACTACGTCCGGTGGCCCAAGTGAGAGGCGAATGTAGTTTGATATAAGTGGGTGGATGTGGATCATTTGGGGGATCGAAGTGGTTAGCACATTGTGCGATGCACCTGTCAATATAAGTTTGATTCCTGACCATGGCTAATGTCAATTGTGGTTGACATCTGAACCTGACCTGAGCCCTCTCCTTTCACCAACCCACACTGACGAGTACGGTAAAGCATGGTCAAACAGCCCCCATGATCCGACATGACGTGGGGAGGCCTTCGTCCAGCAGTGGATTGACAAAGGGCTGTAGATGATTATATTAATACCTGATTTGAAGCTTTCGTGACTGCAGGAATTTCTCTTTGGTTCTTTCGGTAATGTCACGTAGAAAGAAAATAAATTGAATAATAGAATACGACGTTTCGATTGCAACACGGCTTGTTTTCTCAAACTGCCTATTTCTCTCTCTAAAATGTACCAGGCTCTCATAGGTTAATTCGCTCTTTCTCTCCCTCGGTCGCTTCGGGGTGGATTTCCACACAACTCTCTCTAAAATGTACCAGTCTTGTTGGGTCTTCATTGACATTCTAATTTCTCTGCTCCAGCAGCTGCTCCAGCAGACCCACCTCTCTCTCTGCCCCCCCTCTCTCTCTATTTAAGGCCTCGACACAGAGGCATTGGGTCTCTGTGTGTCTATGTTGTGTGTCTCTCTCTCTGTGTGTCTGTGTTGTCTCTCTCTGCTTGTGTCTGTCTGTGTGTCTCCGTGTCTGTGTTTTGTCTCTCTCTCTCAAATTTAGTTCTACCTGATGACGGTTGCCTGCGTTGAAATCGAAACGTCGTATTCTATTATTTAATTTATTTTCTTTCTACGTGACTTTACCGAAAGAACCAAAGAGCATATTAACACCATTATTCAATAAACCCACTTTATCCGCGAGTTCGCATACTAGCAAGTTACTAAATGTGCACTAACTCCCGATTCACGATCCGTCGGACTCCAGTATTCGCGAGTGTATGTGTCAGACCACTGACGTGAAGGAGGTGCGCGCGGAATGTTACTTATAAAACCGTCTGCGAAGATTGGGCATACCCCTAGGCTGCCTGCGTCGTCCTCAGTCTTGCAGTAATCCCGCTCTGAACTCCCTACTGCATTGTGGATTTTTTTTTACTTTATACATACTCACAGTCGACTCCTTTATACATTTCGTTATAAACGAATCGACTGTGAGGTCCATTAAAAAAAAACGCGAATGCACTCAGGGATAGTGTTGCGGCCAGCGCTCCCCAGAGTGCTAAAATTATAACAACCGTGCATTGTTTTCAAACACATGGTACATAATAGCTCGAATCATTAACTTAATTTATAAACTATGACGCTAGCAAATTTCTGGAAGGATCAACGAGGACACACGGTGAGCTGTCAGCCCCTCCCTGTCAGTCCCTCCCTTCCACAAATACGAAGGAGACGTTACAGCGACACAATCCGCTGCTCCTGACGCGGTTATCTGGCTTGACCACCTGAATGTGGAATTGCAGCTGTTGCTCTGTATCTCTTACATCAGTCGTACGCAAGAAGAAGAAGTCTCTCACTGTCAGCGCCCTCCCTCTGTCAGGCCCTCTCCTCTCTGTCAGCACTGCCTTCTCTTTAAAAGATACGGCCACTCAATAGAAGCCACTCACCTAAAAGTGAGTGGTTTCTGTTTCTGATGTTGCTACAGTACTGCCTCCTGCTCGCCGGCCCCACCTACTCCTCTGCCAGCTCTGCCCACGCCTCAGGCCCGCCTTCTACCATTAGCAAGGGTTGAGCATGAGGCCAGAAAATGTTGAACTGCAACACCATCCTAAATTTTGCAAAAATGCTTAAGGACTGTCCCGGCCAAAATATGACATTTGGTTGTATTGAAAACCCAGCATTCGTTGCGTGTATATTCTTTAAGTTCTGCAAATGTGGTCAAATGTGTTAAGTATCATAAAAACCATGTGTGGTGGTTTTTGTTTTTCTCGTGGGGGTTACAATTATGATGTCATTAGACCTTCATAACAAAAAATTGGCGAATCTGTTTTATTTCAATACTATTCATTCTTTCAACAATGCCAGAATTTGGCATGGCATTAAGGCCGTTTAAAAAAGTAAGCTATGTATTGTTACATTTCGAGTCCCATACTAAAATGGAACCTGGACTGTGAATTAAAAAAATCCTGTACTAGCATTGATAGACAAATCATTGCATTATCACACATCACAACACCTCCTATTAGCACAGTTGGCTACGTACGGTGCGAAAGAAGTTCAACATGCATACACGGGTAACAACCGTGTGTGCTGTTTGCACATCCCGTTTAGACAAACAACATGATGATCAGAATCTATAACATCATGACGTCTCTATGGTCGGGCGTTTTCTTTTCATATCACAATCTAAAAAAGTGCGTAATTCATACTAATACATGACGTCATCAGCTTCTGCTGAATATCCCCACTGTGTGTACAACAGCACGGTCAAATTGCTTGTTCACATATCTCTTTGCTAGTTAAAATCTGTTGTGTACGAAACCATGCTTTTCCATTATTTAATTCAACATTGTCACGCTGCAACATATATTAGTCTATGCCTATACCAAATGCATCAATTAATCGATTAAATACTAAAATTTGATCACGATACACGCATGGAATTGTGCAATCCATAACATTTTAATTCTTGATTTATGCACCTTGTAAATAATCGGTGTATGTGACCCCTGCTGCCACCAGAGGCTGCTCCATCCATGACAATAGAAGCAAAACACTCTACACTTTAATCAAATCGCAAGGGAGTGTGGAATCATCACGAGGATTTTCTCAGCCACTCATAATCTGGGTGTGGTCTTCCATGTTCAGGAGTTGAAAGTGCCCGCAATCGTACTTGGCCAACATTTTAGAGAAGGAATTCTCAACAGGCGGCCTCACTCGGAAGGCCACACATTGCATTTTTGTACCAAACATTCGTAACATTTTGCACATACCTACTATAATCACCCAGGAATGTCCTTAACGCTCGTGACGTCACTCAACGTCGACCAGCCCCCTCATTAATAATCAAGAGCAGGTGACGTCCTCAAAATGGACACCCCCCCACCCCTCCTCATTAATAATCATGAGCGGGTGACGTCACTCAACATCGAACAGCCCCCCTCATTAATAATCATGAGCAGGTGACGTCCTCCAAATGGACACCCCCCCCCCATTAATAATAATTAGCGGCTGACGTCACTCCACATGGTGGGGGGGGGGGGGGCGAGGCGCCTCCTCCCCCCTCCTCGGCGTCAACTGACAACTCTCACTACAAAGGCAGAACCCTCACGTCACGTGATCTCCGTAACGATGTTGTTGAGACATCAAAGTAAAAAGGACGTCGTGATGAACAAGGGATTATAACCTTTACATGAAATAAGTATGTGTCACCGCGCCCTTACAAATTGCACACGAATTGATGCAATTAATATCACGTCGCGGTCTGCTTTTCGCTTGCAAGTTTCAGATTTAGTGCAAAACACCCGTCCTTGGACGATGCAAAAGGTGAGTTGATACTCTTGAGGGAGGGGTGGGGTGGAGGGGCAAGTGCATATTATTGTTGCTATTTTTTTGGATGTAACAAAAATAGAGTTGTCTGATAAACACCTTTGTCCAAAAACACTTTCGTTCCAATTTCCATAGATTTGAGATTGCATGAATGCAGGTCAGAGTGAACAAGCACTACATGACGCGACTGCATTCGTCGTCATCACCATCATTAAGTGACCTGACAGTGGACAGGTCTGAGGCAAATGTTATCCTCAATGTTGCTCTGTCTTCCGCCGCTCTCCTCCTGTGTCGGTGCGTCCCTGTTTAACATCATCGAGCTTTTAGCTTAATCTTAGTCTTTTCCCAAATAATTTTCCCTAAGTCACCTCCATGAGCAAACCATTATTGTTCTCACTATCGTACCAACTCCAGATTACCGTCCTCTTCCCTGAAATGACTACAAGATGAAAGATATATCCAACGGGATAACTCCGAGGGGCGTGGGGCCAGCGTGAGAGCATTTACGAACATTAGCGAAGCTCGTTCCTGCAGAGTCGGGATGATGCCTGCGCTGTTTAGGTGAGAATCCTTTTGGTATCTCTCAGGGTCCAGGTTGTCCAAACTGTGGTATGAATATCCAGGCACAGGAAAAGCTGCCGTTTCCGCAACGTGTTTTTTTTTTGACCGAAACGTGGCGTGAAATGTGTTTCAAATTTTACGCGCTGCGCATTCAATAATCTGCCGGCAATACAGGAACTCAACAAATCCCCCTCCTCCAGTTTTCATTTCCGTCGGAGTCCACCCCTGCGAAACCCCGGAGCAACAATCGGACCCCCCTTGCCACTCTGCGTGGCTTTATTGGACGACTCTGCGGTCTATCGAAGGAGGCGAAGAGTTCATGGTTGCATTTGAAGAAGGACAAAATCAAAAAGAGGGAGTTCTAGATTTAAAGCTTTCGTGACTGCAAGGATCCATACTCTCCAAGCCGCTTGTGTTGTGGCCGAAACGTCGTGATTTTTGTTGTTTTATTTTTTACCTACGTGACTTTACCGAATAGAACCAGAAAAAGAGTGAGGGTTACGACCAAAAAAAAGTTGCCCCCCCCCCCAAATGCCACACCAACCGCGTTGGGACGCAAAGGGCAGGGCCCCAGGAATTGAATTCCGGCCGCCAAATTTCGGCGGGAGCCACGCACGCGCGCGGGCCGCTCGCGACGCTTGCATGAAATCGAGAGCACAATGCCCTGCTGTGTACACAACGCGTGTTGGCGCAGCTTTTGTCCAGATATTAACGATGTGGGGTTTTTTTTTTCACGGATCTGAATGTTTTTTTTCTTCTTCTTCTTCTTCTTCTTCGTCTTCTTCTTCTTCGCTCGACGCTATTCCGTGCGGCAGAGAAGCAGCACGCGACTGCACGCTTTGGCCCCGCGTGGCACCCGGCAACGCGGCACTAATAAAGACGTTTCGCGCATCTGGATGCTCGAGAGGCTGGAAGGGTTGCCACGGTGACGAGTACACACACACACGCGCTGGTGATGATGATGTTATGACAACGCCACAGCCAGGGCTCTGTTGCCAGAGCCACGGAGAAGCATGACTCTATCGGCGGGATCCAGTTGCGAGTTCAATAACGGGGGAATGCGTCGCGCTGTAACGCCTGTCGCAACACCCATTAGGAGAGTGAGACCACTGGCAAGCTCATCCAGGCCAAGAGGCACTAAACACGCCGCTACATCTAACGCGCTACATCTGCGTGCAATTCGTTCACGTCACCAGATTTCAAATATGCACTCTTGTCTGGCGTTCTGGTCATCAACTGCTTTATATACGGCGTTCGTGAGCGTGGAGCGATGATGGTGTTTTGGCTCGAGTGCCGCGCTATGAATCCAAGTTCGATTCCCAGTTACGGTGAACGTCAATAGCAAGTGATATCTGAACCAATCATGCACCCCTCCCCCCACCCCCTTAACAGACCTGTGTGGTGAAGTATGGTGAAACAAAACCCCCCTTGCACCACCTATGACTGACATGGCATGGGGAAGCATTCACCCGGCACTGGATTGACAAAGCGCTGTAAATTATTCTTAGAGTTTGTACAGCATAGAAGAATCGGCCAGTTTTTTTTTATCTCAGAGAAAGGTTTGAGGGTAATTGTTTCGGAGCCATCTGGACAGTGGTGTAGAGAAGAAATGGAGACAGCTTTTATTTTCCCACATGTGGCCAAAGGTTTGGCAATTGCCACTAGGCTCTCTGTGCTCCCATTTGGTTCAACATTTGGGGGATACGTAGCATCAACAAAACTCTCAAAAGAAGTTTCAAGTGGTTCGCATTTTTGAAGAAAAAAAAGTTTGTTGTGTATTTGAAAATATTATAGTAGAAGGAAAAAAAGAGCTATACCAAAACAGTCGCAAACACCTGCTTCAAGATAGTTTTCGCTAAAGCGCGTTTCGTTTTTTTATAATGTGAAATGCGTTGATTTCTCGAAGATGACTTGAGGAGCTTCCAACACCATGAATCCCCCCCCCCACCCCCCCAATGTAACAGCAGCCACTTCTAATCTGGTGTCGTTTGGACAGTTTTCTAAAGTGGGGGGGGGGGGGGGGGGGGGAGCAAAATGAAGGAAAAAAATCCACACAGGATAAATGATCTGAAATCGTAAAAAGTATCTTGAATTAAACTAAATGGTTACATAAAAATCCCAAACATAATATAGATCGCACATCGCCAGCAATAATATGCCCACTAAACTGCACAAACTCTCTTCTGAAGCCCTCTCGTGGCGAGTAGACTTCAATAGTGGTATTTAGCTCCTGAACGTATTGGCATTCGCAAAAATAGAACAGAATATGTGCACTGGATGCTAGAGTGCACTGTTACCAAGCGCTGGAATTGGTTTGCGGTATCAAGTTCATGCTTAATCACTTTCAATAAGCTATAAATGACAGCTTCACGGATGGTGCGTTTCAGCATCCATGAAAAAGGATGAATTCCGGTGCGGATATTCAGAGAGAGCCATTGGTTTGACAGCAAGTTATGCAGTCTGTGTGGATAAACAGATCCAGTTATTGGGCGGTATGCATTTCTTGCATGTGCCGTAGGGATTTTTTTTTATCCAGAGGCGGTGTTTCTCCCACAAAAATGTCCCGCTAATGCCACAGAATGTTGGTCGCTTTTGCAGTCGGACTGATCCGTGCATCGAAACAGTCTGAGGCTCGGCAGAAACAAAAAAGCATACTTCGCCCATTCCAGAGACAATGCTGGTATACTCCTACGGCGAGCATTCGGTCAGGTCTGATTGCCCTGTTATATGTGCACATATTCGGATGGCATTAGTGCAGAATTGACAGGCGATGAAAAAAATTATTTCGAACTTTGTGAGCAAATGTTATGATTGTATATTTTGAAAACAACAAAAGGAATGTCGACCATGTGAAGAGATGTTTTTTTGGGGCAATTCCATCAGAACATATATTTAAATGCCTGGCCTCTTTTGACCATACGTGATGTTAATGAGTCATTAATATCAGGGGTACATTTAAAATACTTGAGACAATTAAAACCATGAACGTCATAATGACCCATTGAATGTTATTGACAATGCTGCTTGCGATTTTGCTGAACAGATGGAATGTCCCCTAAGCAGCCAACAACTTTACCTGCGTATTCGCACTGTTTCCCATTACCTGCGCAGTTTCACTGTTGCCCATTACCCACAGATTGAGGACTCCCTGCCCAGGTTCCTCAGCAATTTACCTTTGTAGCATTTAATTAAGTAAAACATTTGACAACCAATGATGACATTTTTATCACAAATCATGAGATGATAGAATTAAGACCAGTTCGAATCATGTGTGACCTGACTGCAATATTGCCATTCAGTGATATGTATAACATTTGGCAGCTTCTAATGCATGTTAAGTTAATATATTCATTACTCTTAAGGAATTGTCATTGCTATTTGCATTTGATATATCAGCATTTGAATATATCTCTCTTGCGAAGCAATTTCTTCCTTTAATTTCCCCCCAAATAATAAGATAATCAAAGTTAATGATCACGTTCTATGGTATTCACAATGAAGATGTTTTATGCGTCAAAGTTATTATGTGGTGATAAGAGAGTAATTTATCCTCACCTCGCTGTAAACCATATTTAACATTCCTGTAACAGTATGTGCATGCGGTAATTCTTAGTTCTGACATCAAATACAAAAGCATGTGGCACACTAAATCGCAGGCATGTGGCATCAAAGCCAATGCTTGCTTTGCCGTGCATTTACATCTTGACTAAATCCACCAATGCCAGCTTAACTTAATTTATAAATTCACGTCTTATAAACAGACAGAATGCAACAATACACCAGTGTAAAAGGGCTTGTTTACAGAGGTCAAACCACAGCAGTATTTATTCATTAGGCACGTACGTTGAGCTTACGTAGCCAACCGTGCAAATTGTTACTGTAATGTTGTATAGGCTATACATTTTAATACAATTTTCAAATGTATATATGAGAAGTGGTCTAGATGGTTTTCCAATGAGATAGAACGTAATAATAAAACGTTGGCTGCAAATGATATTTTTTGACATTATTATTTGAAGAGATTCTTGTTTTCTTCCAGTTTTTGTCAATCCACTGCTGGATTAAGCCCCCCCCGCCCCCCTCCCCCGCCTTGTCATTCATGGGGGTTGTTTGATATTATATCACAATGCTGATGAGTACAGGTTATTTAAATTGTATCATCAATATTTACAGTACATCATTATTATTTTAAACACCACAACATGTAATATTGTGCAGTGCTATAGTTAATGTATCAGTGAATATATGAACTATGGTACTTTAAGAAGCAATGCGTAACTGTGCACGTACTTTAATACAAAGCATCAACTTGCTGTTTATATTAATGTATGCAGAAAATATCAGAGAGACAAGGACGCTGTAGAAGTTTCAGGTGAATGAACTTTCTCAAAACATCATGACCAAGGGACTCCGCTCCACACTACTTCATCCTAACCCTCATTAATCTCATCTGTACTGAGTTCAACCAACACACACAACTCTTTCTGCTTCTTCCTTCGCACTGCTGAACCTAGGAATATTCCTCCAATCATCTTTTTCCCCAGTGGTTCTCAGAATCTTGCTCAATTCATGAATACGCATCAACGCTCATCTATTACGACTTCAATAATGGTCGGTTGCTGCTGGGCCCCTTGACATTTTGGACCATTTCAACTTGTGCTCAGTGATCGTCATTTATAAACAAATCATTAACCTCTTCCCCCCCCGCCATCTTCGCCATTGGATCCATACTCCACCACCTGGTAGTGGGAAGAGGTGGTCGTCGGTGCTTGCCAGACCACGGCATGAATGACTCTTTATGCTCAGCCTAATGCCAAAAAGGGCCAACGTCATATTTTCCCCCGTGTGTAAAGGGGGCAAGCGCCGCACACTTTCGCCGTAATGTTGCAAAACGAGGAGGCCAAGCGTGGAACGGCCCCCAATTGCTTGTGCGCGATAGGCTAATTGATTGGTTCGCTCGTTCGTTATGGCAAACAACGTTCATTCATTTAGCGTGTTGCTTGTATTTTTTTTTATATATATATGTCGCCGTACACGTGATGTGCAGCCTCAAATTACACGTCGAAAAAAAAATGTGGCTGTTCAAGTTCGCATGCATGGTACGTGTAAGCAGTCGCAGCATTTTATAGATTCATGCGTCAGTGTTTACCGACTGAAGCAGCAATAATTTATATAACATACATTTACGGGGGTAATTAAACTCTGCTGAGGGCATTTTACTCATACCAACCTCTGAAGATCTATATGAATGAGTGAGCTTGTAGGGAAGAATAATAAACGCTCACTGTAGAAATATATTGTAAAACAAAGTATTGTAGATTTGGACTTGGGTAAAATGTGTCACTCAAAGGCATGATGGCCGGTGGTGGAGACTGACGACAGATGGTCTCCACTGCGGAGATGGCTCTACGAGTTGTGTCCATAATTTGCGGTGGTGAGTGTTCAACGGGATTTGGAGATTCAAAGAATCTGACAGAGGGCACGACGTGAACGCTCCTCTTTTTACACCCGGAGAGACGTGTCCAAGAGGCAGATGCATTTTTTTGACTTCGTGAAAACATGAAAGAAGGCGACAGCTTGGCGCAGGGTTCATCTTGCAGTGGGTAAGATCACATCTGACGATAATTACGATGTATTCATTTCTCGTAATTAGTTTTTCGAGACGTCAACAATTTTTCCAAGGATCTGCGACCTGTCAGCGCAGGGCGCACGTGGTGCACGTCTTGGGACTCCTCCAATCTGCGCGGCCCTCTCAGCGCCGTCCCGACACCATCACCTCACACCGGGCCACAGCGTGACCAGTGAGAGTCCATCGCAGGGTGGTGTAGAAGTCGGGGGAGCCTGCGAGCTGTCTGCCACCACTCTGATTTCAATTCGCCGCCACCTCAAGCCCCTTGGACCGCTCACAAAGACTGCTTTGCGTGATCAGTGCAAGACAGGCTTTTGGGCTTTAAGTTTGTCTCGCCTGCGATTTTCATTCGTGATTGATTAAACATTAAGTTGTTCTTACCTACTATCATAAATTCACAGTTCGATATTGGGAGTGGCATAACAACTTTCTTTTTGTAAGCTACTGTTATGTTAGTGAGCGATGTGAATTCTCAAAACCATTCACCATCAGACATCTGTCTTGCTTCCAGATTCTTTATTAAGTAGTGACTTCATCTGCAATTCCATTGGCTTGGCTGCCTTCACTGGGAAGAGAATGTTAAACACTCAGGACATCATCTGCTTATCGTTACAGCTTGGCAGAAATGCCAGGCATGGTACTATGTGGGCACTACTGCATTTTGTTGGATTTGATCAGCAAGCCAGCTAGCTACAATGCCATTTTTCCATTTGCTAGTTAAGTACAAGTAGGTTGTAAAGTTCCAGTAAAATTGGACCGACTTAATATATTTTGCTATGATTTTATTATTTGTTCACATTAAATTATCATGTGTTCTGAAATAACGTTTGTAAATGTACTTAATGTTAATAAAAGGTCTCTTGGTCAAAATACATTCATTGTGCATTCGTCAGAACCACCATTCTCTCGCTTATGCTCTACAATTTTAAGCGACTGTGACCGAAAAATCCGTTTTACTGTGCTAACTAGAGAGTTGTTATCGCTCATCACTGGCTCTTCAGACATTATGACGGAATGGAAAAGCTCTTTACATGATGATGTGTCCTTAGAGGTGACCCCTGTGATGCGCTGCTTGCGATTGGCGGCACCCATCGGGAGTAACCACTTCAGGCCAGAGGTCACTTGAAGACATCTCAGAGGTAGCTCTGGGGTATCCGCTTGCACTGCTCTGCGAGAGATCTGAATGAATACTTCATCCCATGACATGCGAGGCCGATAGCACCATTGGGATAACATTTTGGAGAACAAAATGTTCACGAAAAAAAAGTAGACGCTACTTCTCCCGTGATGTGCGAGGTTGCGGGGTCACTGCTCTCTGGTATCGTCCTTGGACGACGAGCGGGGGGTCGGGGTTATCGGGGTGAGATCACCTGTCACGCCGGCTCACCGCACCTGCTGCCATCTCCTGCCCCAATCTCCTGACCTACTCAGGCTCTTTTGGTGATGGGCAGCGTCCCCCGCACCGACGCTCTCCGTACGATAATAGCGTTGATTCTTTCTCCCATCACACATGGCGACGCGGACGGTATTGGCACATAGATGTTCCCATGTGTTACGGCTCATTGGTTCACTTAATTGCCCTTGGCTTTCTGAGTTCACTTTCCGTTCGTGTTACACGCATGTTTTAGCTGTAATAACACTTTTTTCGATGGAGATGTAGCATTTCTCTCTCAGCGCATGTACAACATATAACGGCCCCTTTATTCATTTTAGTCTTACGGCCAAAAAAAATGCTTTTGGCTGTGACGTCATTGGTCATAGAATTGTGTCAACAGGAAAGGAAAATGTCAACAGGCTCCATAGAAATTGTGACTTGCGTTTTTGTGCAAGTTAAGTCGATGCCATGCCCATGGGTCCATTGCACTGGCAATTTCTTGCTGTTATTTACTTGATGCTGTGGCCAAAAAAAAAGGAATAAAAATAATCATAATGATGTTTGTGGTGGTTTTAGGTTCATAACCAGTTTAGGGCCAGGAGTGTTTTATCGTCGTTTGTGCAGCTGCTGCACTGATACAATGAGGTTATCTGAATCCATGCGCTTCGGTGGCAGGGGAAACGAACACAGGCTGCTGGCAACACATGCCCTTCTGGAAACATTGCTGCAGGACTTATCAGCGAGAAGTGGCCTAACGTTTAAAAACACCACGAATGCTTGCGGTGCAAATGGTAAAAAAAAAATGCGATAAGGTAAATACAGAAGCATACGGTACAATAAATATTTTGGTAATAACTTGTGCTGTGGGGAAGTTGGAAAAGGTGTGATTTTAAATAATGAGAACTATATAGGTTACGTCATGGAGCAGGGAGGCGCAGTGGTTAGAGCACTGTACTGTGAGCCCGGACACCTGAGTTTGAATCTTGGCCACGGCCAACGTCAGTGGTGAGCGACACTTGAACCGGTCCTGCCCTCCCCTCCTTTACTACCCGCACTGACCGTCATGGCAAAGAATAGTCAAACATTTTTCGACTTAAAGCTTTCGTGACTGCAGGGATTCATCTTCTGGGTTCTTTCGGTAAAGTCACGTAGGTATAAAATAAAATAGTCGAACAGCCAACGTGACTGACACGCCATGGGGGCATGTTGTTGCCAATGTTTTTGATGCTAATGTTTTTATATATTTTTTAACCATATAGGCTACGGCAAAGGATTCACCAATAAAGCACGAGTTGACGTCAATTCATATTTGAAGTTGCGTTGTCTTCACGGACAACCGATTTAGAGGGCGTAACTCACCTGCACTGACAACGGGCTGCAGACAGGCAGCAGCTACCAATGAGACGTGCACAATAACACGTTCCTGCGGAGGGAGCTGGTAGGAACGTTGGTTGCTCGGTCAGTGGACAGGGTCAACGGCGGCACCACGTGGTGTATTCTGCAAATATGCCCGACTGTGAGGGCGGGCACAAGCCGGCGTGAGTAGGTTAAACGTTGAGTTTTATAAGGGCACCACGGGGTGACCAGCCCCTCCCCACCCAGCCCCACCCCACCCAGCCCCACCCCTCCCACCCCCAACCCAGCCCGACCCTCCCCACTCAGCCCCTCCCCACCCTCCCTTCCCCACCCAGCCCCTCCCCACCCAGCCCCTCCCCACCCTCCCCTCTCCACCCAGCCCCACCCCTTCCATTTTTTATATCCGAATGTCCGGATACACGTGGACAGACATCCACAGACATACACAATTAATCCCCTGCCTCCTGTGAATTAATCCCGGTTGGGCTTCCAGTCCACTACGTTTCCTACCAGTATCATAGCCAATAGAGACCCCCTGCAGCGAGGACACGCACACCGTGTTATATAATCACCTCCCTGCACATGTGCTCGGCTTCGCGTGAAGAGACTCAATGGGCACATTTGCTCCGCTAAGAGGCCCTCTCGTTGATTGTTGCCTTTCGTGCGATACATTAAAACACACCTCCGTTTCATCTCCTTTCCGGGCCCTTGGGTCTCCCGAGTCCCGAGAGACTTATTTTCACTTGAACCCAAGGCGCAGCTTGTGGTCATTACTTTTTTTTATTATTATTATTAAAGAAAGAAAGAAAGAAATCAAAGCAGTTGAGATGCCTTAAGGTGTTACACAGAAAACGTGGCCGTGATGCCAGCGTGACCGATAACCTTACACCCTATGCGAAGGCTAATGACGGCCAGACGACTTCTCATCACAGGGCGCATGCCTCCTCCACTGAGACACGACGAAGGGTGCCGTCAGTAACCCGTGTGATTTTCTTTGAGCGGCGCTGCCAGTCCCATATCACATTCCACATGATCAGAACTGGCCCAGAGTGGACCCTGGCTTCTGCCTGGGTCCTTCTGTGTCCGATCCCACAAACTCCTTCTTCTCACTCCACCGACGCACCACAGCCCCCCCTCCCCCTCCCCGTGCCACTCCATACCTCCTAAAAGCGGCCCCTTACAGCTCATTGGCCGTAATACTGCTTTTCAGTTCATATCACGGAAAAATGAAGGGAACATTTTTTTATATATATATAAAAACAAACCACCCTACGCTGGAGGAATCATAACAATGTCAACATTGCGTTGTATTATTTTTCGGAGGCCATTATGACCCTCAATGAGGCCCTGCCCACCACCTTTGGTGTAAAATGTGAGGGTTTTGTTTTCCCCAAGTGACTGCTCCCAGTGCAATTTAGTTCCTGTACATTTATTGATAAATGTCATCAAATGTAATTTGTAAATGCAAAGAACGAATTACAATTCATGAATATAGAAGTACATCCTCATAGTGAGAGTACACATGCAAAGTGGTTACTGCATGTAGCTGGTTCTCTAAAATGCACTTTACCTCAGCAATCTGCCACAAGACAGAACACATGTTTTATGATTATACAACTACAATTGAAGCTTTCGTGACTGCAGACATTACTATGCTCATTGGTTTTTTTTCTGTAAAGTCACGTATGTAGAAATAAAATAAATAAAATTAGATTAAAATAAATCACGACATTTCGAACGCAACACAAGCGCTCATCATCAGGTGGAAATGGGGTAAACATATAGCAAGGGAACACACAGAGGGACACCACGCACATAGCACGTAGAGAACGCCAAACTGCACGGAGGCAAATACAGCAAGAAGATGGGAGACGCGAACTCAACAAACCTTAGAAACGTAATGTGATGCAAACGTCGTGATTTATTTTCATCTAATTTTATTTATTTAAAATTTATTTTATTTCCACATACGTGACTTTACCGAAAAAAAACAATGAGTATACAACCACAGTGCTTATATATCTTGCACGACCGGGCTAGATATGCAATGTTTATGTCCATGTTCCTGAAAGAACGTTTATTTGCTCTTCAACATACTTCCATTACCCGAGCAAGATACACAGTTGCATATTTTCACACAGCCATGAAATGGAACGCATCCAAGAGGACATCCGTAATGTAAGCCCATTATAAATCAACTCGTGTGCAGGTCCAATATATATTATAACATCGTAGGATTGTGAGAGACGGGGGCATCTTGGGGAGGCCTTCATCGAGCAGGGAATTGATCCTGGCTGATGGTGATGATTACGATGGGAAAATAGATCCTTAATGTAGGCACATATTAGTGTTCAGTAATGCGGAACTCTATTGATGGACTCGTGTCTTTCATTATCATAATTGCTACCTGCAATTGGCCAAATTCCAGGCAAGTGTCAAGATGATTTCTCCAGTTTTTTGTATTCTTCTTCCTCTTCGTCTTGGTCACGTGGGAAGATGCACTTGGGTAACCCGTAATTCCCCTGAAGCCCCGCGCACAGCCCACAGCGAGCGGAAGAGTGCCTTTCCGAGTACAGCTCCGAACAGGCAGCGTTAGGTTCTGGACAAAGTTCAAGTACATACACGCAGTACGTACGCAACGCGACCACGTGTCAGCACAATGTGAATTTAGCTCTGCCGCTGTGTCCCATACTGCACCAATTACGCTGGCTTTCGGCAGGGGGGCGGGTTGGTTGGGTGGTGGACAAGGTTCAGGGGGGGGGGGGGGAGTGCATACCGTGTTTAAATTGCTCCTAAGTGCAGCATGGAGAATTCTAAAGTGTTCCCAACTGTTGTTCTCTTAGCGGCACTTAACGGAACGCCGCAGCACTATTATGTCATAATCAATCCCCCAACACTTTAAGGCAATCAGAGTCACTTTAAATAAACACTTCATTTCAAGTGTTAATCATTTCATTATAGCCATTAAAACTCAAAAGCAGTTTATTTTGGCGAGACGGAGATCTTCAAGGCTCTTAAACACAAAAACAATTACTGCGGTGGATGTGGCTGGATAGTCTAAGGCAGTAGTAGCACGTACATCATCAGCTGGATGTAGAGGGAGGGGACCACATCTGCCCTGCTGTGGACAAGTGAAATGTGACATCTTCCTTCCCGTCTTTGGTCTGAGAGAGTTCGCGAATAGGCCAAGTGATTAAAACGAAACTATACTTTTTTTTTAATTTGAAGCTTTCGTGACTGCAGGAATCCATACGCTTTGGTTCAATCGGTAAAGTCACGTAGGTAGAAAATAATAGATCACGTGACGTTTCCATCGCAACACAAGCAACCGTCATCAGATGAGACCAACACAGAGCAACACACTTGATGACGGTTGCTTGTGTTGCGATCGAAACGTCGTGATCTATTATTTTCTACCTCCGTGACTTTACCGACAGAACCAAAGAGTATAATTTATTTTATTTTACATATACTATTAAACTATTTTTTACTTTAGCAGGCAATGCCCACTGAGCTATGTAGCTATTTTTCTGAAACGACCAGGCCACAAATGATAGCCCAACGAAGTGGCTCATCATGTGGAAATTTACGCAGCCAAATAATTTAAACACGTTTTTAAATGTGGAGAAAAAAACTGCAGGACCTGGAGAAAAATCCACACGACCACGGGGAGAACATGCAAACTTCAAATATACAGCAGGCATCAGGGTCGGGATCGAACCCACGACTTCCTGTATACCGGGCGAGGTAGTTAACATCTCGCCGCAGTAATAGTTTGTGTTTAAGAGCCTTGAAGATCTCTCTCTGTCTTGGCAAAATGATGCAGGAGTGATGCACGCTGGTAACCACCAGAATGGGATTGGCCAAACGTCCCCAATGCAGGAATCCTCCCGAGAAAGAGGTTTGAGACTCGATGAGGATTTTCTGAGTCACACCGGTAGCAAGTGACATCTCAACTGGTCATGATACCCCTCCATTAATCTGCAAAAATCAGCGTAGCGAAGTATGCTCAAACAACCCCCCATGACTGACATGGCGTGGGGAGGCCTTCATCCAGCAAAGGGCTCTAAAAATATATCATTGTTATTCTATTGCATGCCAAAAAATCCCAGCCTTAAGTATAAAGATAAAGGTGCAGTTCTGCAATTGCTTGCTCACGCCACTGCTGACTGAAGGGTCTCGACTAGAGGGGCCTAAGGAGAGCCCCTCTAAAGGGTAATTGGTCTCCTCTTCCACACTGGCTAAACATCTTCGACGCGATCTGCCGGTCTACTAACTGTGGTTTACGCATTTATATTGCTGGGTGGACAGAGGCGGGGGACGAGTTTAAGAAACTTGCACCATTCTTTTTTTTAAATCCCACCCCAAGAGGTCAAATTGCACCGGCGACCTCTGGATTGCAAGTCCAGCGTGCTAACCAGCACACCATGGCAGCATCCTTCAGTATAATCCGTCAATATTACATCACATGCCACAAATAATTGCAGAAGAAAGCTCGAGTCTATGAAGGAAGTGTCCTGAGAAGCGTTGCTTTGATTTGATTCTAGAATGTAACCTGGCTGAGAGTCGTGCTTGATGCTGGAGGTCTCTGGCAGAATGGGTTTCCGCAACACATATTACTGATTGCCACTAACATTACCAACGTTACCAGACCCTCAGCATGACCCGCTTTTCCGAAAAAAATAAACAAAAATATGTATTGGCAAACGCGTCAAAACATGAACGCCTTTACATTTTATACAGTATTTATTCAATGCCACTGTTTTTATTTGTAAAAAACAACTTGCAGTTAACAACATCTTTATAAACAAAGCAAATAATAACTTTTTCCCAGTGCCCAAAACAAGTGTCGCTAAGTGCTGTTTACATTTTTGCGGCCTTCATGTTTATTTGTAACATTCCCACGTACAGTGCTCTCATAATTATAAACACCGTTTTTGCAATCTGCAAATGCCATTTTTTATTCCAAAGCGCCCGCACATCTGCTTAATATACACGATATTTGCAGTCATATTTGTTGCTACTTTGTTTGACAAAGTCCGAGTGATATCACAAACATATATCGTTCCTCGTGACGCGTTCGCGATGAGCCTGACAGGAGCACATGTTGGTCACCTCCTTGCGACTGACAGATGCTAATGATGCATTTTATTTTGACAGTTACGCACCTATTCAAGGGGAGCGAGTGATTTTTTTGTCCAGTTAGTTTCACACACAAAGTTGGTCAAACTTCCAATGTGCAAACAGGAACACCATTCCTATACCGTATTTTTATGCTGAGAGTAAATACTAAATTCAGATAATTTTCAGTCATTCACAAAAGGCTTTGAATCTGGAACCAAATGACACTCATGTTACATTTCGATGTAAAGCTTTCGTGACTGCAGAGATTCCTCTTCTTGGTTCTTTCGGTAAAGTCACGTAGAAGTGAAACAGTAAAATAATAAAAATAAAACATAATAAAATAATACAAATAAAACATAATAAAATTCTCACGACGTTTCGGCCACAACACAAGTAGCCTTCCTCAGGTGAAGAAACAAAACTGTCGGAAAGACAGCGCTCCAATGAACACTTCTGTCTTTCCGACAGTTTTGTTTCGTTACCTGAGGAAGGCTACTTGTGTTGTGGCCGAAACGTCGTGAGAATTGTATTTTATTATGTTTTATTTTTATTATTTTATTATTTCTCTTCTACGTGACTTTACCGAAAGAACCAAGAAGACTCATGTCACATCTATCATCTATTCCCTCTTCAATCCGGTTTCTACATTCGATTCGATTCATTGATTAGGCAACCTGAATTGAAGTGTGTTTGATCACTGCCCGATACCTCGTCTTTGTATTTAAATTAAATAAAAAGTAAAAGGTGCAGCTCTGCAATTGATTGCTCAAGCCATTGATGGGCCAAGAGCCAACACGATTGGGGAGCACAAGACGGCCCTTGATAAGAAGGCATTTCACCAACTATTCCGCGCAGATCAGACATATTGCAACAGTTGAGAGTACACACACTTTACCCTGCCATATGCAACCTGCCAATGGACTAACTCTGGTGTATCCCTTTATACTTCTGGGTGAACAGAGGTGGCAGGATTGAATAAACTCGCCACTTTGCTTTAACTGCCACGCCAGAAGATTAAACATGCAACCTCTGAATGGCAAGTCCAGTGTGCTGACCACTACATCACAGGATCATCCCCTGGTTGTTATGCTGCTTGCATTGTCGATTGGTGTTATATTTTCTGCTGTGCAATGCCTAACTGCTGTCTCGTATAATGTTTCGATTAATTTATGGAAGTTTATGTTTATTGAAAGCGTCGTCACGTTTTTTTCTTCCTCCACATCTGCTTCTGTATTTGCCTTTGTAATGTGGGTCTTACGTCCTTAGAATAAATGATTACCTTTTGAGTAGATTATTTTACCAGCATGACGAGGTATGGTCAAATAACCTCCATGACTCTTTGGTTCATTCGGTAAAGTCACGTAGGTAGAACAAATAATAGATCACGACGTTTCGATGGCAACAACAAGTGAGCGTCTATATGGATTCCTGCAGTCACGAAAGCTTCAAATCAAGATTGAACCTCCATGACCTACATGGCATGGGGAAGCCCTCGTTCAGCAGTAGATTGATACATGGCCTGTATGTGTACTTATTGAGTTGGAATGCATTCCAAGACTTTTACAATAATGTCTTTTACAGCTCGTGAATTATAACTTCTAGTGCGGCATAACAGCCTAGACTTTATAAATGACATTTGTGTGAGGACTTCAGTAGGTTCACTTGTTGTTAATACAAATAATACGGAGCATATAAAAAAACATGAACGTACTGGCGTTTTAATGGCTTGATGGACTCACTCCACACCCTTCACGCAGCGAATGCAAATTACCACAACTTTCCATTGCAAAGGCAAATCATTGCTGTGCTATGAGATGCACGGCTTGAGCCAAAATTAATAAATTTTCTCTATTCAAAAACACTTTAGCAGAGTATGCTCGGTCTGCATTGCGCTGCTATGAACCTGCCGAGTTTGATTCCTGGCCATGACTAATCGTGGTGGTGAGTGATATCTGAACTGATTCTTGGTTTTCCTCAGCCCTCCTCCCCCTCCTTCACCAACCCACAATACGCAGTCTGGTGAAGTATGGTCGAACAACCGTTGTGGCTAACATAGAATCCTTCATGCAGTACTAAGTTGATAAAAGGTCGTATTTAAAAAAAATATAAGTTGCCAGCTGCAGCTCGAGTGGCTGAATTCCCCAAATTATTGATTTGAATATTATAGTAATATTGAGTGACTCCAAATTTTGTACTGCATTTTGTCTCTGACCGCTACTCTTCAGTGGACTGCTCTTGTTTGTGACGAGTGGAAGTGCTTGCCAATAGAGGGCACCCATTCCTCACTGCGCCTCCCTTATGCAAGAGGCCTTTTGAATTCACAATGACAGTCGAGGAAACACGGCTGCATTTGGCGAGATGCAGCAGGTGGGGCAAAGCAACAATTTAAATGAAATCAACGAACATACGCACGCGGACAATATCATACTGCAATAATGGGCACAGCTGTTCTAACGCCGACAGCAAAAAAGGGAAAGCAATAACGTGGTCTCCGTTATACCTCTTTTTTTCGCACAAACGCGTGCGTTGTTTTTGCCAGTTTGGTCCTTGAGAGTGCCATGCGCTCGTGAAAGAAAGGCCTGCCTGTGTACCACTACAGGTGTGTTGCATTTTCGGCGCCCTCCTGGACACAAGCCAAGCGTGCGCTGCGCCTGGGCACAATCCCTGGGCAACCCCACCGGTCCCGTCCTGTTTACAGTACCTCAGTCCTCCTCGCTTCGATTACAGGATTGAGAAGCGGCGGTGAGCGGCACCTGATCGTCGCGTAAAAGCAGAGCAGGGCCGGCTTGGCACGAGCATCGCAAAAGCACACACGCGATCGGGTTGCGTTCTGATTAAGAAAATATTGTTGCAGAATTTGTTACGGCGTTTATTGTGTATTTATGGCGCCCAGGAAAAAAAGACTTGCGTTGGCAGCCCAACCGTGTGAGTAGAGGCCGACAGTGTGGGAGACGTTTGAAATATTACGGCTAGGATTTTGTGTAGAATTGTGTATAGTTCAGTGTTGCAAAGGGAAACACATGTTTGTGAGTACTCTTCACGGAGTATCACGTGAGGATTGCGTGCTTTTTATGAGGCAGTCACGGCGCGTCACGTTTTTGCACAAGTGGAAATTGCTTACATTGGACGCTGCAACTATATAATGTGAGCCCGCAAAAAATATTCTCCACTGTACAGTGTTTCACTTCAGCAAACGTCGAAAATTTGTCTCCATTCTCCCAAATGATGGCTTCCAAATAGCTGACGTGCCTTCCAAAATAACAAATGAAATCTTCTTTGGTTCTTTCGGTAAAGTCACGCAGAATGAGAATAAAATAATAAATTGATAAAATAAAATAACACAATAATATTCTCACGACGTTTCGGCCGCAACACAAGCGGCCTTCATCAGGTCTCCTACCAGACAGTCTCGTCCCTTCACCTGATGAAGGCCGCTTGTGTTGTGGCCGAAACGTCGTGAGAATATTATCGTGTTATTTTATTTTATCAATTTATTATTTTATTCTCATTCCACGTGACTTTACCGAAAGAACCAAAGAAGATGAATCCTTGCAGTCACGAAAGCTTTAAATCGAAACAAATGAAATGTCATATTCCCCAATCGTACCAATGCCACATTCTTATAGTGGCGAATCCCTTCATGATAATTGTCGATTGCTATGCGATGGAAATGATTAGTGCCCATTGTGACGGTTGCGTTTACTTAAGATATGTGTAAAGGTTACTCTGTGCCAGATTCACGCAGCGCTGTACAAGGGCCTGCTTGGTTGCAGCCTACTTGGTCGAAACCGTGCAATGCCTCAGGATTTTGATCATAACCCTGGCATGCTCTTCGCCGCCATGTGTCAAACTCTGCAGGCATTGGTGAACAATGCTCCTCTGCTCTGGAAGAAGAATCTGGCTCGGAGCTGTCAGCCCGGTGCCACCAAAGCCACCCTCGATGGATCTGAGCCCACTATCCCCATGCAGCAAATGAGCCACACACGCCCGCTTTGCCGTTGTGCCAATGTGTGCCGTCCGCAGCCCATTTCTCGCTCCGCGAAATACGTTTTGCAATAAACAATTAAACTATGCATGCTGGGAAAAAGCAAAAAATCGTCGAAATATATCTTTTCGAGTTTTGTTTTTGTTTGGAGCAATATTTGCACGGTTTCCGTTGCGGGTGAGGGCTGGAGCTGCCCTTCCTGTTAGCGCTATTGTAGTCCGCAACTTTGTAAATGGAGAATTTAAAGGGTTGGTAGCAAAGGCGTAGCCTTGGCTGAGCCCTGTCGTGACCACGTTAACCTCTTCCTGGACAGCAAAGAGTGCTTGATTGCAGGAAATGTTCATAGCAGGTGGTGAGGATAAGAATTCCAAACTTCACTTCCTCCGGTGCTTTTTGTTCCTTATAATTGGTGTTAAGAAGGAAAATAATGGAACACCTCAGGTGGGAGAAAAAGCTTTTAAAATGTTCAGGAAGGGATTACTCAAGTCCATTTAGCAGTAATTATTTAGAGGGCAAATAAAGTTGGCAAATTATTGTTGGATAAAATAATACATTGTGATTGATTGATACATGTTTACAGATATTCAATATCTGTAAACATATATCATTATTCACGCACTTTATTTGTGCTAAGTGACAACATTTTATAAGGCTAAATATGAGACATGACTGTCACCCGAACCAAACTTGAAAAAAGTGGCCCGTCTTGCAAAACAAATAATCTAATTGGGGCTTGTGTCTATAAAATAAAAAAATGGCATGACAATGCAATGTTTCCATTAAATTAAGGTTATTCCATTTGGCTCCGTGAGCATCAGAGACTGTCTCTCCGGACATCCTGAATCGTCGCGACAAGTCACTGCATTAACTTCCACCGTGTATTTGGGCACGCAAATGCACACACAAAGACACAATTACGGCACACAACAGACACTCACACACAAGACGCATGCCACCCCAAAACAAGCACGCGCGTGGGCGTGACCACTACACGGGGTGGGCGTGCCCCAGAGAGGGAGATGGGCGTGGCAAGCGGGAAGATGTGGGCGTGGTCTCGACGGACGTGGGCGTGTCTCGCCTTTTGATTGACAGCTCGACTCGATGTAGAAGCGGACGGCAGCTCCCGAAGCAGAGGCAGAACGCCACAGTTCGCGGTGGCTGCTGCTGCTGCTGGCTGCTTGCTGCCGGACACTTTTTAGTGGTCCATCGGAGTTGTCAGCCGAGTCGCGGAACTCGCCCGTAACTTCACCGGAGGAGCCAAGACTGCTACGGCAAGATAAGAGGTGTAATCAGTTCGGCGAGGATCTTTAGTTTTTCGAGATCAGTGAGTGCTGATTGTGAGCCGTGTACATTGGCTGCTCACGGCTCGGTCAGGAGTGCAGTGTGATCGGTCAGCGTGTATTTCATTTTGATACCACTGCTGCAGGCTGTTGATGTTACTGCTGTAACTTTAATTGCTGCCTGGGTCACAGCGAGAGAGAGAGAGAGGGAGATGTGAGGTTCGCCTGTAGTTCTAACCTGACCGATTGGCTAGCTGGCTGATAGATAAGTCAGACAGAGCGGGTGAGACAGCTCGATGATGAAGGTGGGGAGGCTGGCGTGATTGTCAGGTTGATAGGACAGGTAAACGGATTGCTGCGGTCAGCAGGAGGGCGTGACAGGCAGGTAGGCAGTCAGGTGAGGCTGTCAGGTGGACAGGTGAGGCTGTCAGGTGGACAGGTGAGACAGGCCGGTGGACAGGTGTTGCGTGTACGCGTGTGTCTGTGGTCTACCTGGCTTGGTGCAGGTAGCCGCATGGCCCTCATCATACGCGTGTGGTCGCCACACCGCACACCTACCTGATTCTGGGACCCCCCGCTAAGTAATATAGCATTGATAGTTAGGGAAGACACTTCATTGAAAGAAGAAGACTCAAAAAACTTAACACTGCGAAGAAAACGCATCTATCATCTCGTCTACAGACATCATACACCCGATCGTGATATATATGTCAGCTGTATGATACAGATATTTTGCATCAAACTCTTCCTCCTCCGACTGCTGCTGGAGCCGGTGCTGCGATCGGGAGGATCGACTCTGCCGACGTCCTCCTCCCGGCATCTATCTACCCCCAACCTACCCCACCAACCCTAACCCCATCCCTACTATCATCTGCACCTGTCCCGGCACCACCACCACCAACAACAACACTTACCCGGAGTCTAACCTCGACACCTACCACAACCTCGACCCCTACCTAACCCAAATTCCAACCCCCCTACTTACCGCAACCCTTAACCTCAACACCCTAATCCAATACCTACCCCACCACCCTAATCCCGAATTACCCCAACACTTTACGCCAACATCAACCCCAACATCTCACCCGAGCATCAACCACTACGCCGACGCAACCTCAACAGCAACACTCGACTCAACCCACACCTACCTATCCCAACACACCAATCCAAACTCCCCAACTCCACCGCGACCACCACCGCCAGCGTCATGAAGAGCGGAGGCCGGCCCGGCGGTCGGGTTGCGGCGTGCATCGCCTGCCTGTCGCTGCTGCTCTCCTCGCCGCCGCCCAGCTGGCTGTCCGCACCGGTGTCCGTGTCGGCCCTCTCTTGCCTCCCGTGCGAGCGCAGCCGCTGCGAGCACAACCTACGCTGCCCCGGCCACACCGTGACGGCGCCGTGCGGCTGCTGCGAAGAGTGCGCCCGCCAGCTGGGAGAGTCATGCGGGGGGCCCTTTGGCATCGTGGGCCAGTGTGACCTGGGTCTGCGCTGCCTCGTGGTTTCTTCTCCACCGCCTCCTCCTGGTGATACTGCCCACGCCTCTAATGCATCGGCGTCATCATATTCGTTGTCGATGGATCAAGCAGTGCAGATAAACTGGAATGGAGATGAGGTCGGGATTTGCAAAGGTGAGATTAATGGTTTAGTGGTGTTGGCGGTTTGTGTCCATGTGGTGCAGGATAATATTGCTGCGTCGTCGCTTGGCCAGATCTGTTTAGCTTAGGATGTGGCCCCGGGATTCCAGATGTCTAACTGTGATATGTGGTGGTTGGTGGTGGTGGTGGTGTTGAAATGCTGAGGTCACTTCAGATCATCATAATCACCGTCATTCATCATCATACATAATCCTTGTCAATCATTATCGATAAAGTCACCCTCAATGCATGTGATCTTGACTGATCTTGTAAGCTATGCAGGATTTCAGTGGTTTGTACTCGGATGGGAGACTGCTTGGCAACACCAGGTGATGAATGCTTGGGCTAGTGTGTGACCTTAAGGTACAGTAAAGGATACTTGAATACATGTGCACACAGCTTTTAGCGTTATCCCCTCTAGTTGCCTCTTACACAAAACTTAATGTGTACGAATGGAATTGGCCAAACATATCCGTTCAGGAGCCTCCTTAAGTGGATTCCAGACTCGGGGCTTTCCTTTGCAAAACACCGCCAGAGCATTTTTGTTGTTATCGTTGTCACCATGATGTGTCATCGGTGAGTACCACGTGTTGACGCTGAGCCATCCTGCAAGGAGGTCAAACGAGCAATTTATTAGAGCTGTAATAAATGGTCTCCAAATGGGGGTTCCCATCTTAAAACAACAATAATTTACAGCCCTTTTGGCATTTCACTAATGGTCTCTTTTTTTCCGTGTGAGCTGGGAGCTGTTTGACCATACTTGACCACCGTGGTTTCAGTGCGGGTTGGTGAAGGGGAAGAATGCCGAGGACCAGTTCAGGTATCACTCCCCAGCGATAATAGCCGTGACCAGGAACCAGACCTCAAGTCGCCGGGTTCATAGCGCAGCAGCGTGCGAACCACTTTGCTGAACCTCTCCGAAGCGTAATTAATTTGTGATAATTGGGCGTGGGGCGTTGGTAGCGGGAAGCAGGCTTCCAGAACCCCCCCCCCCCAAAAGAATCGTATAATAACTTTGGTGAAATCGTTCGTTGTAAAACTCGTTTTTAATATGATCGATGAAATGGAACGCTAGCGGTGTTTATTTTACACAGGTTTTTTTTGCTTTCCATGTATTTTTTGAGATCGCTATCAGGCAGCGCGCCTTATGTAGCAGCTTCATTACTGCTCCTCGTGGCTCAAGCCACGGGTTCGTAAAACACACACCGATCGTTTAAAAAAAAAACTTCAAATTTTTACAGTGAATGAACAGCCCGGTCACATTAGTACCGAAGTTCACCTTTCAGCAACATGTCACGTCCACAGCAGTTAGCCAAGTACTGCGGGCTATGTTGTTTTTTGCCCTCCCAGGAATATTCGCAAGTGTTTTCATACATTGACCAACTTAGATGAACTTTCAGAATGCGAGATAAGGGTCGGTGTGCGTGCATGTAAGAAGGGTTAGGGTTTCAGCGAACGGCGCAGCGTGAGCTCCACTAAATGTATCATTGCGTGTGGTGCGCTTTTCACCACGCTTGACCAATGGGACAGCAGCTGCGTACGTTAACGTCAGCGCAGGTATTGTGATCATACATTGCCACACGTTATTATAGAAATGGAAGCGTTGACTGCCCGCCATCGCCTCCATCGTTCGTGCTCTCGCACGGATGACAAGTCCCGACGGCTCGCCTTCAGCTCAGTCGATCTTTTTAAAATGTGCCCCGTGCGATTACTCTCCGAATTGGTTTACATTCAGAGTAATTTGGCTGATCAAACGAGAATGGTCTCGCGATCGTGTTCAATAAGGTCGTAATCCACTGATACGTTGGTCTTGCGTTGAAGCTCTCCGTAGCTTAGTTACAGCATTTGCAAAGAGCCAGTGACATGAAATATGGCATTTGTAAAACACTCTTTCCCCTCCCTGTCTGTCTGCTGACTCAGTTCAGTAAATGTAACACGGTGGTATTATTAGTTAACGCTTTGAGGCAAACATGCCCCGGCTATCGGGCACCCCCACTCTACTTGCACACTCAACAGGTTTCACTGCTCGTGCCACAGCCCCCTTCAGTCTCATCACTGCAACAATATTTTACCCGCTAATTGCTCATGTGTTAATCCTTGATGAAGAGCAGATTTACAGCCCTTGACTGCGACGCACATGGCCTTTACGTCAAAAAACCATGGCCTTGGGCTGTGGGACAGCATCCCAGTGAATGCTCAATCAACCGAATAGCCGGCATTTAATGAGTGCGGTTTCTGTAATGATTTGCGCCAAATATCATCGCTGCACGTATCTGCCCGGGCAGGTGGCACATTCTTCTTAGTTGCATTGCTATTGTTCCCTCTGGAATGCTTCATTTTAATGTGTGCCCCATGTTGGCCACTGTTACAGCATGTCATGTGGGCTGTTAAAGGCAGTTGTGGCCGTTGGTTGTTGAGATGCATCTGCTGCTAAAGCACCCATGGGAAGCTGACGTTCTCTTGTTAAGCCAGCGTCGCTTTCGCTTAGCCCTGCCCCGTACACCAGCTGCCCAAATCGCTGAGTGCCTGGCTTTTAAGGGCTCGTGAGGACACGTGAGCATCCCATTCCTTCACGATCATAGCGCCTTACCATGTCATGAATGCTTCTGATTTTCAATCGGTACCAATTGTCTACCATCGACGTATGGATCAGAAACATGGACTGTGACGAAGAGCGTGAAATAAGAATCTGAAAACATCGCAAAGAAGCTTTTTAGAGTTCCCTGCTGGGAATTACTGTACACTGAGGGACAGGAAAAGGAACGTGGATCAGAGGGCAGACAGATTATAGAGACATCATGTTTAAAAGTAAGTGGGCTTGTGCTGGATGCATTATTTGGAGGGATGACAGCAGATGGACGAGACTGTTGATGGAATTGGAGCAAAAAGAGGAAACATTCCCAGCAGCGGCGGAGGGCGGAGGGATGATGTCCGCTCGTGCGAAGGAGTGAGATGTGTCGTGACATTGCAGGACTGCCAAGCGCCATATGAGCTCAAACAAGAAAGAGGAGAGTTGGTCGTATAAATAATGCAATTAGAAATACAACAGTAAGGCAAGCAGCTACGATATTGGCTGGAGCGGTTGTCTTTTTATTGGACGCAGTATTTTAATGAAGCTCACAGGAGTTAGGCTCACAGTGTGTTGAGAGCATGTTTGATCAGCACATTCTCATAGATAAAGGTGAAACTTTTCGTGAACTTCATTATGTTTTCATGATTTTTGAAAAAAGACATTGCAAATTGTTCGTGTATATTTCCTAATTATGTACTACACATTTTGGGATGCTTCCGTGGGTGTAGTGCTTCCGACATTGGATTTCCAATCCAGAGGGTACACCACGGTGATAGACAGGTGACACGTGTGTGGTGGGATCGAGAGCGTGGGTACTCACACTTCTACCCAGACGTCTCGTCAGAGTGGGAAAGTAGTGCCAAATAACTCGCTTAGAATACTCTCTAAGAGGGGCCATCTGCTCGAGTTCACTGTAGTGGAGGTAATTTTTTCCGGCAGAGGCATGAGCAAGACATCACAGGCCTGTGCCTTTACCTTGACACATTATAGCGGTAATATTACCGGTAATGTCTCGTTTATATTTTGTATTTCATCCAGCACGATTGTCTTTAATTGGCCTATATGGTGAATTGACATACGTAGTGCAATATTGATGTATTCCTTCTTCTCGCGCCATGGGCAGCCTACGTGAAGGTATATGTCAGTGCAGGGGTGAAGCTGTACAACATGCTTGTAAGCCCCCCCCCCTCTCCTCCTCCTCTCGCCCCCCCCCCCCCCCCCCCACAAATCGTGCCCCCACCTCGCATGCCTGGGAGGGCTGTGCAGAAGCGGGTGTTGTTGTCATGGGATGGAATGTGGATAGTGTGAGTTGCATAACCATGAAAAGGGCTCAGTCGCCCTGGCCTCCGGCACCACGGCGGCGCGTATCGCACGCCGCGGCCCACTGTACTCGCAGCGATGTCACTTCATTCTCTCGCACTGTGGGAATAAAGCCCCGTCTGTCCAGGTCTTGGGTTGCCACGCATCGACTCCGCCGGACTTAATCAAATGGACCCTTTCCAGCGGCCCTGCTCGTTCGCGGTGGGACGGTGGCCCGACTTCTTCCTATGACCCTTTGTATTCGCGAACGAAGCTGGCCCTGTGCGGTGTGCTGTCACTCGGTTTAATTTGGTTCGTCTCCGTCGTTCAGTTTGGTTAAACCGTAGCTTACGTTGTTTGCCTGTCGGCCCTGGTTGTGGTTTAGAACTCTCTCAAAACGACGGGACGGGTGGCTTAATTGTACCGTTGGTGCAAGAGAATATAACGTACGGTAGCGTTGGCTGCCTGCCTGCCTGTCTGCCGTCGCTTATATCCACGTGCAGCGACATTGTTTCAAGAGAACCGTTCGTTTTGTGAGCCAGAACATCTTCGACACACGTATATGTGCTGTTAAGTTCGCCATGTGCCACATGAAAGATGGTGCATTGTTTTGTTGAGACTCACCTAATGCAGTTTGTGACTATGTGATGAGTCATTTCCACTACAGGATGTGTGTGTGTCTGGATTCCTGCATTCCTGAACTTCAGTTTTTTCTTTCCCAGTCAGTTTTTAATTTAAGATTGCATTTGTTGCGTGGCCAGTATGAATGCAATTGCTTTCGAACTCTTGTATTGTAAACCCTACACCCCAGCTAAAATGCATCTTGGTAAAACATTTAGAAGAAATATGCAACAACTTAGGGACATAGTATTGACTGTTGGGAAAATAAAAGTGGAGCCAAGGCAGGACACGTCACAGGAATGGATGATAGCCGATGCTCAAGATGTAGTAGCAGCCAAAAGATGGAATCCCTGCCCAATAGCACATCCACCACAGATATGCAGCAATGAAATATGTTAGTGTGCAGCAAGCCAATTCGATTAGTGAGAGATGCCGAAGGCTTCGGGAGGACGTGAGCTCGTGGTGGATTGACCATGGCTCATAATGAAGCTGCGTGTTTTTTGGTTTAATATCTTCATCGTGAAGCCATGATCACTCCACTGTTGAATGAAGGCCTCCCTAAGCCGTTGCCATCTCTCACAATTATGCGACGCAATAACCAACCGATCGATGTATCCATTTATTCACGTATCTTTTCATTTGCATTACATTAGTGCTTGTTATTGAACGTTTGTATTGATATCAGGTTTACGATGTGTGATGTTTTCACGTTGACCATCGGCCCAGGTCACCCCTGACAAAGAGGCTTTTTTCGGCTCTATGACCTTCCACCTGTTGGTCGTAAACAAAGGATACACCTTCACCAGCCCACACTGACCAGCGTGGTGAAGTTTGGTCAAATAACCTCCACGACCCGCACGGAGTGGCTCAGGCCATCATCCAGCAGTGGATTGATGAATTGGCTGGAGTACACATTATTATCTGTACCGTAGGACCACATACAGTTTTTAGATGTACTTGATACAGTACTGGTTAAAATTTCACGCAAAATTTCGTTTCTATATGCATCAAAGAGATGTTTTATGCGGAGGAATTTATCTGAGCTTTCTGATGCCTGAATAAGCGGTCGTCGAAAGTGTCGACGGAAATTATGGCTGCAGCAGTGATAAATAATATCATGGGTGCCTGGACAAATTATTTAGTTCATGTTTTTAATTAACAGGCAGGGTGAGTAGCAGTCCCATCACGTTGCATACATTGATCCCCTGCCTCAGCTGAATGTATTTATTTTCATATCGATCTTAAATTTGGAGGTAATTTAATTTATAAGATGTTGCCATCGCTATTATTTTTTTTGATGTGCAATATCCAGCCAAGTGGCTCAGCAGTAAAGCGAATGACTCACAAACAGAAGGTTGCGAGTTCAAATCCTGGTTGGAGGTTGACTCAGACCATCATCTCTCCGGGGATAGATAAAATAAGTACCATTTTGTAGATAAGCCAACAGTGGTGGTCTCCTTTGGATAGACTCGCCTCCACCCATAGGAATTTGGAATTCACATCAGTTGACTCCTTCGGTGTTTGAGCAGGCAATGAGCACAGTCGATGCTCAATTGAGGAAGCACTTTGACTTTTGAATGTGCAAGAGGCATATATTGATTTACTCTCCCCCCTCTGCCCTCTTGTGGTTTGATTAATTGTCCTGATTCAGTATTGCAATTTTATTCACCCTTATGTACGTCCTGTTTTTCCCATCTCGTTTTTATTGTTCTGTATCACTCTGCCACGTTTGTGCAGTGTGTAATATTAGCACATGAGTTGCATCGATTGATGCGCATATCATGAAAATAAAAAAATATGAATCAATGCATCGCCACAAGCTCAATGGACAACATATCATGTAAACAAAAATGCACCCTTATCCATACTTGTTATCGATGAACAAACATTTTATAAAGTGAGATCTTGAATGAAATAAAACCGTTGATATTTAATAGCCAACAACTTGAGACATTAATCATTAAAAACAAGCTATCGGGTTACGTCGGTAAACGATACCGTAACTATCTTAAAAACGATACCCTTCCCACTCAAGCGATCAAAAACAATGCGATCCTCAGACACTTTGAACAGAATGCATTCCCTGCAGCCTAGCAGCCTGTTGCTTAGAGATGGCTGCACTATTGCGGGAAGCTTAGAATGCTTTGCACCACGTGCGCTGCCTGCAGGGAAAGCAAGCAGCAGAGCTCAGTGAGAGGTCACTCATTCTCCTCTGCTGCCCCCCAAAGTCTGGAAGTCCCTTCCCCCATCCATACGTGCTGTCGATTCCCTTAACCCCCTCTGTTCAAGTCCCAGGCTTCAATACTTTGATTGTATTTCACTCTGCCGATAACTGTCACTTTGTCTCTATAAAATAAAAAAATGGCTGCAGTTTCTGTACAGCGTCTTGAGATGCGGTCTTATGTCGTTGGTATGTAAATATTATGTCGATGGTATGTGAATCGTATGTCGATGGTATGTAAATCGTATGTCGATGGTATGTAAATCTTATGTCGATGGTATGTGAATCGTATGTCGATGGTATGTAAATCGTATGTCGATGGTATGTGAATCTTATGTCGATGGTATGTAAATCGTATGTCGATGGTATGTGAATCTTATGTCGATGGTATGTAAATCTTATGTCGATGGTATGTAAATCTTATGTCGATGGTATGTAAATCTTATGTCGATGGTATGTGAATCTTATGTCGATGGTATGTGAATCTTATATCGATGGTATGTAAATCGTATGTCGATGGTATGTGAATCTTATATCGATGGTATGTAAATCCAAAGCTTATTGTATTGACTCTCATGGGAATCACACAGTGACCCAGACTCACAAAGACTCAGAGATACCTATTGCTCTCTTTCCTTATACAAAATAACTATGCCCGCTGTTTATTCACGGCGTCTCAACGCGCGATTAAATTTGGGTGCTGTGTAAAGCCAAATTGTATTTCATTGCATTAACACATGGGAACTGGGGAAGCCCACCCTGCTCCTCCTTGACCTATATTTCAGTGAAATTGCTTGTCCTGAATTAATACTGCTCAAATTATGCACTCCCAGAAGACCGTAGTGCCAAGGTGTTGTATAAACATTTTGTTGTTGTTGTAAAATTAATGCTGGTGATGTATCCACCTAATCTCATGTGTACGAATTTATGGTTTTCCATTCATATACAGGTAGACCTCGCGGAGCGCTCAAAATGTGTTCATGTAGAAGTGAGCGCTAATCAAATTAGCGTTAAAAGGGGTCATCATATCACCTCCGATTAGCGTGGTTGGATACGTATGGTGCGAAAGAAAGTTCGACATTCATACTATATTGTTTTGTAATGGGATCAAGTGGCTCCTGATTCCACTCGTGCCTGCTACATTTATCGTGATATAAAAAAAATCCTGAATCAACTCACATCTCGTGGTGAAAATATTACATCTAGAGGTTCATAAATGCATGCATCTAATCACCTGTATAATAATTTATGTTATTAGATATATACAATTACATGTTCGTATAACATTCAGGGGAAATAGAGTGAACAAAAATGTACGAATGAGACAATTTTTTTTATCAATACTAATGAGACAGTGAAAATGAGTTATGGCAAAACAAATATATTGGTTCCTGAAATCCGAATGCAGCTCTGAATCATAACCATTCTACAAATCGCCACATCCAAGTGAATTGTTATACCTCTAATGTCCACCCTTTCATGCGGTTACAAATGCACTGTTACGGTGCATTGTACCGCCAGCGTTCATCCCTTGCCGTCTCCACCTGTCTGCGGTCCGTGTGTGCGTGCGTGCGTTCGTGCGTGCGCACGTGACGTCCGTCTCCATGTGTCTGGTGGCAGCAGCGGAGGAGGACTACGCGGACGACGAGTACCTGGCTATGGAGCCGTGCCTGGAGGAGCTCGTGACGGGCTGCAACCTCCGCGCGGGGCAGTGCGTGTGCGAGGAGGCGCGCACCTGTGGGAACCCCTTCTCCTTCGCCGACCTCGACGCCTGTGCCCAGGCCCTGCGCCGCATCGAAGGTGCCCCCCGCGCGCCCGCACGACACGGCGGGGACATTCGGGGTCATTCGCACGGTGCCCCGACCTTGACCCCCTGGGCTCGCCGACCGCTAGGGTTGGGCGGCTGACTCATCCCGTTTTAAGTTTGCGCCGCTCATAGTTCTCGGCGACGTGTCTGCTCACGCGCCACGTTGATAACCGGCCAGAAATGCAAACCGCAGACCTTGGCTTCTGCGTGGCTACCAGAAGTGTGTCTTTGGGGGGGGGGGGGGGGCGCGGGGTGGTTCTGTGTGTGACGTCCATTGTTGTTGTTGTGGTGGAATTTCTTTCAAATATATGTGAGCAGATTCTGCTGTCAATATAGCAATGGGTTAAATAGGTCTGTGTAAATAATAACTAAGCAGCCCTCTTTGGGGGGGGGGGGGGACAAATATTGGTGTGTTTTATGACAGCTGGCGCACTCCACAGCCTGTATTTCACTTCATGGAAATATACTTAGTTTTGTGCAAAAGCAATGGCATACACAGTTGAATAATATATTTTATCAGTTACATTGCATTTATAATGTTTTCTGCCCTCTTGGGAATTGAAGCCAAGTATGAAAATGAACATCATATTGTGTTGCTGATCGCCAAATATTCCTTGGCACTTGCGAGAGAGATGGATGAATGTGAGCTTTGGCAAGCCAGCTGTTTGGACACTGGGCGTGAAAACGGAATGGCACACGGACGGGTGCTAAGCCACTGTGCCCACCAGCATTAACACTACTTCGATATATTAAAAAATAAGAATAGGTTTTACCCTTTCTGGCAATAAAATAGGTGTTAAGATGTTCAAACACCAAATAGAAACCTTTTGCGGGGAAACGTGTCTGCATTAACCACACGTATTTCTACAAACAAACACGCTCTGATAATATGTGCATTTTATTTGAAACTGATTGGCTTACACTAGAGACAGCCTTCTTTAGGGCCTAGTCTCACCAGTGTCAGACCAGAGAATACCAAAAGGCGAACATTACAAAGACATTCTTCAATTTGAAGCTTTCGTGACTGCAGGAATTCATACTCTTTGGTTCTTTCGGTAAAGCCACGTAGGTATAAAATAAAATAAATCACGATGTTTCGGGCGCAACACAAACGTTCGTCAACAGGTGGGGAAAGGACATAGACAATGCACTATCGGAGCATTTATAGCTTGGGTTGAGCAGCTACTACTGGGGGATGAGGGCATCCAAACAACGTACTGGCTGCGAGCTTTATTTAACCATACTTCATGCTGGTCAGTGTTTGTTTGTCACTGCATGTTGGTGATGGTGGGGGGAGGGCAGAATAACAGTGGATATTGCTGCCCTGCCCTCTACTGCCCACAATGCACCTGTGTTACGCATGGTGGTCACCCAATCAAGCACTATCCAGGCTCAAATCTGCTCAGCTTCTGTGGTCTACTAGAATCAAAGTTATTCCGAGTGATTTGATCATGAGCTGTTTACACTACAGCGGACAGTATATGTATATTGTAGTCGTATTGTAATAATAACCATGTTAACAGATGTCATTGGAGTCAATGTAATTTAGAAAGTGAAAAAAACTGAAATGGACTTGAGAGGAGCGACTAGGTAGGGCATCATTTGACAGATAGGCAAAATAAACAACATGATAGAGGGTGCTTGAGGAAAGGAGAAAGAGACTTAGACAAAAACGAAATGGTGGGATGACAGACAATTTGGATGAGCGCACCAGAAGATGGAGGTAGCAAGAGATCGTGAAGAGTGGAAGGCATAGCGGAGTGGAGGGCCTTTCCCAGCAGTGAGAGGTTAACAGCTAAGGCATAAATAACTAAATAAAAACCTTCATTGTAATGACACAATAGCGCATGGCTGAGTAACTGCTCTTACACGTAGAGGAGCTCATTCGTAAAGTGGGCAGCGTTTATGCATGCATTTTTCCATGAAGGAATTAATTTCCAGTGGTGATTTTGGCTTTGAATATCCAGCAAAACCGATAGTTTTTTTTATGGATAAAGCAGTCTTACATGGCGGACTGTAATATAATTAACACAAAAGTGTTCACTTATACATGCCCAGTCAATGGCACGGCAGTTTAAAACATATCTGCAACTTCGAAAAAAACCGGGTCCATGTTCCCGCATCAGCAGATTTACTGCCGACGTAACCCAACAATGGGGCCTCTTGATTTAGACAGGGCTAGTGACTAAAGGCCAGTCAAATGCTGTGTCTGTTGTAGGCTTGACTGTACAAGGGCTCCTGTGGTGGCATCGGCGATTGCACCAGCATTTCTGTAACGGATTGAGTCGCCCGTGACGTGACAATGAATCAAAGCATTGACGTGCGACCCTGGGTCCCGGCAACCAGAACCGGCAAGGCAATCACCTAGAAACTGCCGGGCTCACACAAAAATGAATGAGTGAATGAATAAATAAAGTCATGCAACGCTAGGCTCCCATTTAGCCTGTGTTTGCTGAAGTTATGAACACGGTTACTAAGGCGGCCACAGTGGCCAACACACCGCCCCAAAGCTGAATTCCTCGCAGAGTTTAATTTTCCCGACTCGTGTGGCCATAAGGCAATCACGAACATGTACATGCCACTCAAATGACAGAGAGATTATGAGTGCCGCTCACGATGACGTGGTTAACCTTCAATTCGTAGGCGTTTTTACATGCTTGCCACCGAGCGTAGATCTCGTGCCATTAACGAACATGAAAGTCTGGAGAACAGGGGCAGGTTGGAGCCACGGCAAATGACCTTTATTAAACTGTGAGCTGAAAAAAAAACATTTCAAGTAACAAAAAATTGGTTGCACAGTATTTGTGCTTATGTTTGTACGGTGTGCCAATGGCAAACATTCATTAAATGCTTAACGGGGAAATGTTCTGGCTTTACATGATGCACTGTACGTTCATCTCCTCTATTACAGCAGAGCTTTGTTTTGCAATGTACAGTATTTTGAGTCGAGTGAGCAGTGTAATAGGTCATGAACCAAGCGGTGAGCTGGGTGTACTCGACACAACGGTGTGTCATCTTATACCACCGCTCGCTGGAGAGTGAGCAACTTCGTCCTCTATCCTCACGAATTTCATACCTGATGTGTTTAGTGCTGGGTGACGCCATGGTTGTAGACTTCGCTACGAACCCGGTGACTTGCGTTTGAATTCCAGCCACAGCTAACATTAGTGACGAGTGATATCTGAGCCAACCAACCCAACCCAACCAACACTGAAAAGTGTGGTGAAGTATGGTCAAACTACCCCCCATGACAGTCACAGCATGGGTAGACCATCGAGGAGCCGATTGACAAAAGGCTGTACTTTTCTTTTTACCTTGTGCAGAGGAAGGCTGCCATCACAACCTTGTTGCACAGCGAACACGAAACTACTGTACTGCACAGGCGCTTACGCAGTTTTTTTTGTTGTGTTTTTAGGACCCATGCCATTGATGGAAAATGTTCATACGCCGCATTAGACCACGTTTGCGTGATATACATTTGCATTGTTTGGATCAATTGATATATTAAGTAAACCAGACAGACCACAGTTGTTTCACCGACATAATTGCCTTCGACCGCTAATGGGGCGCTTGAGCACCCGAGGCAATTTATGTTAATTTCATGGATCTATATTGGGCAGTCGTTTGTTTATTTTATTTGAAGACATTTTGTCAGTTACATTCTGCAGTTGTAATGATCGTTACAAAATGTACATTTCATGGTCAAATTCTTCATCCCACTACAGTCAGAATCAGAATCTGTATTTAGACTGCAGGAATCCGATGAGCTATGAAGCTCTTTTTCACAGATGTCCAGCAGGGGTGGGTCAGCACTTTGAGTGCAATGTTCACTGCCACCTTGTCACAAGTAAGGCGAATTTATTTAACAGATGATTGTGGCGGAGTGGGCGGTGACATCAATTTGATGCCCATCCACAGCTAACATTAGTGGCCAGTGGTATCTAAGCTGATCCTGAGCATCCCCTGTCACCTCCACCAACTCTCGCTGATCAGCATGGTGAAGTATGGTCAAACAAACCTCATTGTCAGCATAGCATGGGGGAGGCCTTCATCATCTGCTCGTGTATTTGTAAAGGGGTAGTAAACCATTCCTATTATTATTTAGTAGAGAACTTCAAATCACAATGGCAATGCTAATTGCCTTTCCCTGCGTAGTCCTGTTAAGTATTGTGATCTCTAGCTTATGGCAAGTCTGTGCAAATCACACGTCCAAGCTTAAGTCTGTGAGCCATGCGAAAGCTAGGCCAACGTGATGGTATTAGTCGTGCGATGAGTCACTTAACAGGTGGACCACGAGAAGGCTACCATTTCCCACCCCGTACTGTGACGATAATTGATGACAGTAGCAGTAAGAATGATGCCGACAACAATTGCCGCCTGATTGATTATGACATTGGCCTCTATTCACCGAGACATCGGTGCCCCGAGCGCACAACGATGATTCACGATGATTTATATCAAGCACGCATTCCTTATTAACGTCACCCCTCGTCATTCTTAAGACAAAAACAAACTCCTTCTATCACTGCCAAGTACGATGCTCCCCGTGTCGCGAGCCATTGCTCACTGACCAATTTTCAGCAACTGCTGTCACGCACTTGCAGCACGAATAGGTCGCCGTGACAGAGCGTGGCGTTGCTTTGCACAGCGCGCGGGCAGGACGAGGAGGGGAGCCGCTTTCTTGGCGGAGAGAAGCTCGCTTATGCGGCCGTGAGCTCAAATGTTCGCAATCAAAAGCCGCTCGCTGTTCGGGACTCGCACAAGTCCTCGCAGATTATGCTTTGTGCACCACAAAGGTTGCCGTATATATATTCCGCCACGAAACACGTTTCTAGGTTAAGAGGTGACACCATATGTATGTAAACACATAGTGGAGTGATCGTCACTCATATTTTCGCAGTGGCAAATATCGTCTTTATTGAAACGGTAAATTAGTTGGCTTTTACGTGTACCAGATTCGTTGTCGTCTCCTTCATGAAAACTCTCTCCGATGTGATTTAAACAGCTTGCTATTCCAGCGAATACAAGAAAAAAGCGATCGGGTGACTGTATTGAGGCATTGTTAACAGGGAGCTGGGGATTTCAGGGGGTTGCCCTTCTGAATAAAACACCATGTGCGGACTGCTGCCTCTTCCAAACTGACTGGGAAGTTTGGGTGGAGGAGGGGTGGATTACCATTAACACAGGCCACTGGCTGCAGAGATATATTTCTCTCCTACCATTGGATGCCTGTCTGGAAGTTCTATCTGAGCATTATCACTGCGTCGTACTGGCGTCAGAGAACATAGACGTTCCACTCCACCTCCCCCCCAAATATTTGTTCCACAGAAACTCAATTTTCTTTATGTCTAGGAACCAGGAATGTTAGTCCCTATTCCGAAAAATGTGTGCCAACTTCTTTGTTGTTGTAACGCAGTAATCTTTATTTGCCTTCAAGTCTATACCCATGCATTTTCAACTAAAACCTTAAGCTTAAGGCTACGTTCCAAACTTATTTGTGAAATAGTTGCCCAGTTTGAGGAACCAAATGTTCGTTTGGTCTGGCACGGATGTTGTGGGTGGGCTTCCGTGGAAGTTTTATGGTTGGTGACCTGGCATATAGAGGCCTTCGTGGGTGCGTGCTCTAAAATTTAAATGTTAATTGTATTGTGGTTCAGAAACTGTGGGTCAGGTGGCCCAATTACTACAACCTAAGGGGCAAGTGGTAGCCTCCTGTGGCCATCTGTGTAATAAATCAGTTCATTAAAATGTATACGCCCTGGGAATTTATCCTACGGTGTTTGGTTTTGTGATGGGTTGTTGAGATGGTAAAATGAATATGGTAGTTGCGTTTTTATAACTACACACTATACATATATGAAACAAAAAGTGAAAGTGTAACAAGGGTGGCAGATTTGCATGTAATCACAGCGATTGCTCCATACTCTGTCAGTACTGGCAATATGTCCTGCATTGTTATTTAATTACCGATGTCACAGACTCTCAAAATAACGTTATTTCGTTATTCACGCGTAACGAGTGGACGCTGTAATTGGGTTCCAGGAAGACGTAGAGGTCTTCCATGGTAAGTCCTGGGATCACCAATTCAATATGCAGTCCTGGCTCCTTTAATTTCTGTAGGACGGTCCGGTCCTTCTAGAAGGGTTAAGTTGGCTTGTGTTGTCGTGCTTGACTAAGAGTACTCTTTGCAAATGTAGACCACTGTGTGCTTGAGACTCAGCCAAATAGCCACCTTCTAAAAGTCATTGCCCTTCCACCCACCACCGCCCCCTCAGACAAAAAAAACAACATAGCCTTGTATACTATAGAGGTATTGTTATACATTGAACAATCCTGTGTTAGGATAAAAAAAAAACATGACAGTTTTGTTTAAGACATAGTAAAATGTACAGAATCCTTGCCTTGATGGCAGTTTGGGTTGCTACAGCCGCTTCTAAGATCAGTGCGTGTCTTTTCCACCTGTATTTAGGATTGTCCATTTCTCCGCATGTTGCGTGACGATCGCAGAGGGACAAACTGGGGTAAACGTAGCCTGCACATCGTTAGGAAGGGATGGTTTTACGCTGAAAGGCTCCCTTGTGCGTATGCCCATCGGTGGTGCGGTTGCGCTGTGTTGCTGCGTGCGTTTCGGTGGTGTTGATGACCAGATTTGGCATGACACTAGTGAACCGCGTTCGAATGGCAGGAATGCCGGGGTGCTTGGCACATGCGGCAGTTATTGCATCCCCCACGGAGAAGAGGCCAGCGGTGCGTTTTCAAAAGCTTGTTTTCGGATGGTTTTACATGGTGCTGTTAGCTTCCAGTATAGTGCATAAAAAACACAATCACTTGCGATGACATTTTTAATCGCCCTTCATGTTTAGGGATTTAAGTCCTCCCGAAAAATAACCGAGTGGAGATCTTTAACGGATACTTTATCGCTTTTTTATTAATCGGCATGTATTTGGATTGCACCATGAAATCGGAAAGATGGTACAAACGTGTTGCTTGCATTAATTCAACTGACTGTTTTGAATTATCTGTGCAACCAGAGGGAAGCGGCATTTTTGTTAAAATGACCACATGTCATTGGAACAAAATAACCGAGGGATTGCACATTTTGTCACCCTCCCCACAAGTTTTAGTCACTGCGGGTCGTTCCCATGGCCAATGGACTGACAGAAATAAGCAAAACATGATCGCTTTCATAACAGCATTCTTTCTTGTTGACCTGTTCATTTCACACGGCACCTAATAAACCTACTCTCATCTATTATACATCTCCGATGGCACTCGCCACCCACAATAAATAAGAACGACAACAATCATCGTAATGAGGGAACATCGTGGACTCATCGACGGTGCTAGTAGCTGCACGCTCTGCTCCATTTGGCTGACTCTCACCTATGCTGCTACGCAGGGGGCAGGCGTCAGCGAATTTGTGCCTGCCGTCACCCAGGCACCGCTCTCCAAGCCTCTCGGCCCTCCGCACTCACCGCTCCATCTCACCTCTCTCCGTCTCGGCCCTAATTGTATATGCTACCATCACATCATTTGCATAACCACCTCCTCACCATCCTGCACCTTCACCACTGGATCTAACTCACTGCCTTTCGCATCGACACCAGCCTTGCATAAGCCACGCTCACATGGTGAATGAGAAGTCCCTGTACCCCTTTTACCTCTGCAAGCCAAAATGGGTTTTAAGACAGGGGTATAGAGACTTATTGCCCACACCCCTGTACATCTATACACTACATCTCCATCTGTTAGACTCTCTCCTTGCCACTGAAATCTCATCAGTTTCAGCTATGATCTGTCCGTGGCTGGATGAAAGCTTCCCAAAGCCATCACGTGCACAGTTGCTTCGAAGGATCATTGTATTGCTAAATAGAGAGATATGGGAATGGCTTGGGGAGGCATTTGCATCTACATTTCAGCGATATTTATTTTCATCGGTCATGCGAGATTTGCGCTGTAATCTTGTACATTTTAGTGCCACACTATTCATCACACGAGACAATGTAAGGGTAGAGGACGTGCAGCGACTGAGCGTGCATGCGTCCCCCTCCAGTCTGTACATGCATCGTAACGATTCGGAAATTTTAGATTTCAAATAGAAACCACAGGAATGCTCTGCAGCGACCACTTTGAGGCTTGCATTACAGGTGCGTGACCCCGCTCTCTTTGTGGAATGAGGCTTGCCCCAGTTTTAATTGGCGTTGGAGGAAACTTCACAGGCTACTGATGGCTGGTTGGCACCCAACCGCATGCCAATTTACAAATGCACACGCGCAACCTCACGGTGCTGTGAGATCTCAGCAGGCTCGATCCCAGCGTGCAGTTGTTGACGGTTAGATTGGGCTTGCACGCCGAGTTCTCCGATGTGCTCTCGGGGTTGCACCACGCGTGTCGCAGCGCATCGCGACAAACGGCACGTGGTACAACCAGCGCTGGATTACCGTAAGCTAGTGCGAGACCTGTAGCATCTGTTATAAAGGGGCCCTAAATATAAAAAAAAAACACGTAAATATTAAAACACAATTTTTTTTACTTGCACAGTAAAGTAATTGTATTTTTTCATTTGCTATACAGCCAGATAATACGACAAATCGCTAACCTTGAACACCCAAGTCGTTCATAAAAGTTGAAGTACTATAGTACTATAGTACTTCAACTTAAAGTACTATAGTACTTTAGTAATAGAACAAGTGCAGAATCTTCTTTGGTTCTTTCGGTAAGGTCACGTAGAATGAGAATAAAATAATAAAATAACACAATAAAATTCTCACGACGTTTCGGCCACAACGCAAGCGGCCGTCTTCAGGTGAAAGGTACAGACCTTCCACTACCTTTCACCTGAAAAAAGCCGCTTGCGTTGTGGCCGAAACGTCGTAAGAATTTTATCGTGTTATTTTATTATTTTATTCTCATTCTACGTGACCTTACCGAAAGAACCAAAGAAGATGAATCCTTGCAGTCACGAAAGCTTTAAATGGAAAAAGTGCAGAATCACTGAACCAAAATTGATAGCTTAAAAAACATTTAGCGCGGGGCCCTTGAAAGTGCGGGGTCCGTAGCATATGTGGCCACTTTTGCTACTCGGATAATCGGGCACTGGGTACAACCCGAAAATAAATCGGGAGATCCGTACGGCACAGCTGCGGCTACCTCAACGCAGTTGCATTGCACGGTGAAGTGTTTGCTGGAAACCTGAGTGGGTGGGCGGAGCGGGGTGGGTGGCGGCGGCGGCATCGTCGTCGTCCAAAAAGCCACTTCTTTTGTGTCGCAGCAGTTGCGCGATCTCATCTCGGCCGCGGGTGGCTCTGCTCGGCTGTTGTGGTGCCAGGTGTGGAATGTGACGGTTTGGGGGGGGTGTGGTTGCTCCGATCCCACCCTTCCCCCCCCCCCCACTCTTTCTGCTTCTCACCGCGATTGATCACGACGGCGGTGGGCTTCGCGTGTTGCGTCCGCCGCGTGAGAATTTGCGCGCGCGCAGCTGTTAGGGGCGCGCGCAGATCCCATAATGCGACTCGTATTGTGCGATCCATCAATACGCGAACCACGCTGGTAATTTCACGGGAGGGAGGACGGAGGGCGTGCGGTGGCGACTTGTGTCCTGTATTATAAACCCTCTGCTGCCTGTTATCGCTGAGATCTGCCGGTATTAGCGCTCCCGCCTGACCCGCCCGTACCAGCCCAAAGGTGTTTGTGTGTGTCTCCCTCCTGAGTTACGGGAAATAAGTCCTGGAAAAAAATGCAAACACCCCCCCTACCCCCCCCCCCCCCAAATCAACCCTAAGTGACAGGTTGAGCGTCTATCTTTAAAATGCTGCGTGGTACAAATACAGACACAGCGATACCTCTTGAGAAATGTGCTCTGTTAAACCCAGTGGCGATGCGGCGTATCGGTTTACATTTAGCCAAGCAGGCCTCAATTGCTGGCCAAAGTAATATAAATAGCGCACCGCCGCCTACTTTTGAAGGCAATTGCCGAGATGCTTTAATCATTAAATGACTTTTCAACAAATGTATTTTGGGGCCGTCCATAAATGACGTCACTCGATTTTGGGCGATTTTTGACCCCCCTTCCCCCCTTGGTCACACGACGTCACAAAAAGTCAGACCCCTCTCAGATATGACGTCATAAAGCTTTGCCTCCCCCCCCCCAAAAAAATGCTTCAAATCGCTTTAAAACTATTGCCATTGTAGTGCGTATTTAATGTGGCGCTGCACTCTGATGTTGTAGGAGAAAACATTTATTAAAAAGTCTATTTAATTAAGTAGAACGTGTTGTCTATATTTATTGAAAGTTGCGCATTTTGATGTGACGTCACATTTCTCAACCCCCCCCCCTCGTTACACATCGTCACAAATGTCTGACCCCCCCCCCCCCAGGTGCGTGACGTCATTTATGGACGGCCCCTTTATCCGATTATACAAACAGATTAAATAATCGGTCATTGAAGTCTCCAATGTCAAATTGAAGCATTTGGGCACCTATAAAAATATAGGTTTACTTTTGTTGTCGCTTGCAATTGATTTGTAATATTATGATTATCTTATATTTTGTTATCGGCGCAATGTAATCATAGCTGACAGAAAAATGTGAAACCATCATGGAAAGACATAAATAACTCGAGGTAAAATATATTTTACAACAGCTAATTGCATTCAATGCAATAAACAATTTTATGTAAAGTATTTTCACGTGCATGACTATTGTGTGACCTCCCAGAGATCTATGCCGCTGATATATAGTACTGCAGACATGCAAACAAGTACCATATAATTATTAATAATAAACTAAATAATTCACAGCCAATTGTCAATCCACTGCTGGATGATGGTCACCCCTGGCAATGTCGGTCGTAGGGGTTGTTTGACCATACTTCACCACGCTGGTCATTGAGGGTTGGGGGGGGGGGTTATTTTTGTATTTGTCGCCACTGATGTGAGTAGTCATGGCCATGAATGAAACTCAGGTCGCCCAGGTTTATCGCGCAGTGTGAACCGTTGAACCTCGGCACCACCATCAGACCACCGTTATATCGGCACATGAATCCACATGCCTTTCTATACACGAGTGTAAACGGTACAGATATTTTTTATGTTACAAAAATGTTCATTATAAAAATGTTTCAAAGTCGTTATGGTAACAGCCACATCATTCTCGCAAGAGCCGTATTTTCTGCCGCAGTGTGTGTCGCAATGTAACCCATTAAATGAAACTCTTACGAAAGCGCGCGTTCTGTAATTGAACACCGTCATGGGCAAACAATTTGGTTTACAAACATACCCAACCCATAAGGGCTCTCGGTTCGTTTTACAGCAGACGGTCTAAGATGGAAGGAACGCTGCTGCTGCTGCTGTAACGGGCAACACGAGCGGCGAAAGCTCGATCGGTATAGGAACACGACACTAATGTGCCCGCACACACACCGTCGACGAGAAAATAACGGGCGATGTTGATGTCTGATAACACAAGTGGCGATGGTTAAATGACAAGCCGCACTTCGACTCAAACAATGGAAACGCATTGCTGCTTATATTCACTTCCCGGCGGGACGGGAAAAGTTCAGTCCAGCATACCCATGATATTTTTGGTTCTTTCGGTAAACCGCTGGTGTTGCGATCGAAACGTCGTGGGTTTTTTGCTTTTATTATTTTCAATGTCATTATATTTTACTATTTTTATTTCTTATTTTTATTGTGGTTTTTATTAATTTAAAATGTTTTTTCCTAGCTACGTGACTTTACCGAAAGAACAAATAATATGAATTCCTGCAGTCACGAACGTTTTAAGTCAAAACATACCCATGATGTTCTCGACGGGGATACCTAAGATCGATCTACACTTGTAATCGTTTGCTATTTCCATAAGACAGGAGAAGAAAGTAAATAGACGAGGCTAAATCCTTAACAGCACCCCCCTGCTGCTGCCCTTTGTGATGCATATGTGGCCCTTGTTGAAGCACGTGGTGGCTGCAAAGGGCTTCCTCCTGAAATACGTGCAGCGCGCCGAACGCCATGGGGGGGTTGGGTGGAATAGTCTTGGGTTATTTGTTATGCGCCGTTACTCAACCGCTCGATCTCTCTGTCGGGTAAGACAGAACAAATGTATCCCCCCCCCCCCCTCCTCAATTTCAAACGCAGAGGAAGTCAGCGAGTACGTCCTGTGACGCATGCTTGCGGAATGGGCACCAGAAAGCAGACTAGGCCAGCCTCTGCCAGTAGCGGTGCTGAAGTTGTGGTGGGGGGGGGGGTGGATGGGATGGGAGCCAGTGGGGGGGGGGGGGGGAGGTTCGTGGAGGTGGGGGGGGGTACTAGTCGGAGAGCAGTGTAAACATCGGTGCCAGAGTAGCGTGGCGCCTGCAGAAGCCCGCAGATTTCGCGCTTGAGCTGTGCAACCAGCCGGCGCAGAGGAGCGCTTATTGCTTGCTGCGGGGGGGTTCCAACGGCCAACGCGCCGATCGATGGCAGTGAACGTAGCGCAGCAGCGGGAGACGCGGGGCCTGGAGTTTTCCGCGATGACGTTACGCCGGCAGAGGAGCATTGTTCCCATCGTGTCTGCTGAATTATTTTCTGCAACTCCGTGGTGATTATTGCTTGAATATGCGCGCGGTGTGGTGATGAAGGTGGTCCTCCGGTGAAGATGCACCTGGCTCGCGGGGCTCTGTGAGTTTTTTTTTTTGTGTGCAGCCAGCAAGCGTGCTTTCTTAAGCCCCACTGGCACGCGGCTATAAGAGAGCCAAGTCGTTTTTGGAAGATGTCTCAACAGTCACACGACGTTACAAGTTTAACAAAGTTTTCCAAGAATTCATGAATGCACGTGTACAGCATATTGCTTGGGATTGGTGGTATGATGTCTGTCAGTTGTGCTTTGAGTTCAAACTGTTAACATATATCAACCCTGCCCGTATAGACTATGACATCTCCTTATGGTTTCTGGATTGTACCGTGTCCATCTGTGCGTTCGGTCGTTTGAGCTTAAATTTTAGTGAACACTCTGAGAAAGGAATTACTGTTAGGCATGGGGGTTTCCCCATGATAAAGAGTTGTAAAACACAACAATCACAATGCTTTGCACATTCATGAACAGCGTTATTTATTTTGCTATCTAATGCCTCCAAGCAACAAGTCATATTATGTACAAAGCCAAACACTGAGCTATTTATTTTATCACGTAATGGGAACCTTCCCATATATCGTTTACACCAGCCCATTGAAAACACCCACAAGCAACACCCTTGGCGACTTGGGCGCAGTCTCCTATTCACAGGCCAATAAACACCGCGCGGGGCTGTTTACTGCAAAACATATCCGACAAAAAATAAAATGTTCTCGCCTACAAGGTCAAAACGAGGAGACAATGGAGTTACAAATGCCTGGCTTCCCATTGTAGAGATGCTTGTGCCACCTGGGGAAAATCACTCACGTGACATTGGGCAACTGCTTCACTTACGGAGACTCGCCCCCTGGCATTGTGTGGGTGCTTTTTTGCGTTAGTTACTTGTTTCACATTGCAGCTTTGGGAATTCTGCAAAAGTTGTGGGATTTTTTTTGTTTAACACGGAGATGACAAGGCAGTCTATTTAAAAAAAAATCATAAATTGATGATTCAAGAAAGTGGGAACAGATAATAACCGGCATTTCATTGTGTTGATACGCGGATAGTATGTGTTGACTGGCCTGTGCAATATTAGTTTGAAGTGTTACGTGAGTTGGTTTTCGTGGTTTTGTTGTACAGCCCTTTGACATGTTTTAGAGTTATACCACTTGTTGTTTGCCACGATGTCTGATGATAGGCCCCATGTTCTGGGAGCTTGTTCAGTAACTGATGCTCCCAGCGTGTAGAGCGAAGCGTTGGACATTGTGCCAAACAATACGACTATGACCTTAAAGCTTCGTTGGAGAAGGATGGATGAAAGTGATGGCATTCGTGACATCACTGCATTGACATTTCATTAAGCCGCATTGATATGTATCGGAGTGTGAGGTCACCTTGATATACATATAACTATAATTGTATGCCTGGCCATGACATTAAGATCTTTTTTCTCATTAACAAAGTTTAAAGTTCGTGTCTGACAACCTGGCACACACAGGTCAAGGAAGATATGCTATCTCCGAGGATAAGAGCTGTTTGTGTTTTGGGTTGTGTCTTTTAATATCGGATGTGGTAGAATCACCCAAAATGACATTTGAGCAATTTAGAGTTGAAGGCCTTCAGAAACATGGGGCACCTCCTTGGCAACAGCCACAGTGAGTCCAAAAAAAACAAGCGACACAAACACAGCAACCTCTGATGCGCGGCACGTACACAAACGCGAAGGTTGTTTTGCGCACACGCATTTCAAAGTCCATTGAAATCCTATGACATTAACGGTGCCTTTTTTGTGTGCACGCAAGTTTGTTTTTTTTCTCTCCGCAAAACGGCAGTAACATTTCGAGCACATGGGGATGGGGAGTGCGGGGGGGGGGCTGGGGACGGGGGGGGGCGGACGAGCGGGGGGTGGGGGGCACAGCGAATGAAGGAAGATGTCAGTGGGTCGCGGGGGGGGGAATAGTTTGGGTGCAGTCGTGGAGCGCCGCCACCGCAGCGGGTTAAGTACGTCTCGCTCTCTCGGCACTTGTGGGGGGGGGGGGGGGGCATTGAGCAACGTGTGCCCGGGGGGCAGAATCTGGGTTGCGTGCGAAGTTTTGGCGAGAAGAGCGGGGTTGGGCCGGCCGCAAAACGCCACCACGGACGGTGAGAGCGTGCGCGGTGAAAGAAAGAGAGTAGCTGGAATTCCAGTAGGGCCAGGTGGGTTAACACACGCATGCACACGCACAGTCACACCTCAACGCTGAGGACGCACCTATACTATTATTCTTTTTTACACGTAATTACAGCAACGTCTTTGGTCTGGACGTCTAATGAATCACGTGAAGGAATGTAAACAAAGTGTCCTCGTGGTCAGTGTCTCCAGAACATCCCGGCTAATACTAATTTATTGCGTTTTCACGCCTTGATGGACTGTGGGATTGTTTTTTTATCACTGTGCACGAGGGTCATACAATCTTCGTGTCACTTGTATGAATGACAGTCGAATGTGATAATGTAGAGAAAACAGTATTTTTTTGTGCGTGCCCCCGATGGCCGACCACCATCTCAGGTTATCACGGTCGCTTTGGCGTAAATGCTGAGACCGTGCAGGTGGGTGCCAATGGGACCGAACAAATCCATTATGACAGCTGGATTGAAGAGCTGCATTCCACCAACAGCTGAATTTTTGGCTGTACCGCAGGTGGATTATTTGATCAGCCCACTGGCGCACAATGGGTATGTGCTAGGGCTGAACGATTTGGGGGAAATATTTAATTGCGATTTTTCTGACAGCTATTGCGATTTGATTTGCGATAATTTTTTTAAAGTAAAGCTTCAGTTCAATATTCACTGTGTAATAGATTTAAAACATGTGATGGAGCATTGCCACATGATACCATCAAAATATGAACTGCTCTATATATTCTAATGCAAGAATGAGAACTTAAAATATATGAATTGCTTCCAACATGTATTTATTAAAATGTTTTAATTGAAATAGAACAATCAAACATAGAACGATTGTTAAGTTAAATAAATAGTTATAATAATACAAAATAAAACAATGCCAATAAGAAAGTAATAGGACTTTTCAAATCGCAAAAAAATCACAGCCTTTGCGATTTACTAATCGCATTGTTTCAAAATGCAATTTCGATTTGAATTCGATTAATCGTTCAGCCCTAGTATGTGCATAGGAAGAATACTAGGTGCAAAATAACAAAAAAATTATGCATATTCATTTGAAAGCCGATGATGACACACATCCCTTAAACACAACACTGGTAGTCTTAGTAGTGTTTTTTCCTGCTATATAGTGACCATAGAACTTCGTCAAATCAAGTTTCAGTCCTTTGCCAATCCATAGCTGGATGATGGCCTCCCCATGCCGTGTTGACCATGTGGGTTGCTTGACCATACTTCAACATACTGGTTAGTGTTTAATTGGTGAAAGGGCAGCGGAGGACCAGTTCAGGTATAATTTGCTGCTGATATTAACCACGGCTGGGAATACAACTCGGTAAACCAGATTTAAAGTGCAGTGTGCTCATCACTTGCACCACTGCTCTCCTCTAGCAACCATAGCCCTGGGCTAAGATCAAGGCCTTTAAGTCACGAATGTGGCCTAGTCATACTTCGCTGTGTACTCAAGAGGATTTCTGTTATTCATAGGAATGCTGCACACAATAAATGCCAGAACTCCATGCCATAAGGTAGTGAGTTGTAACCAGTATATATTTTTTTGCCCAATAAAAGTATGTGCCAACTGCAATAATCAAAAACAATGTGTCAGTGATTAAATGAGCTATATTGAACTGGCTTTACATTTTGTGAGCCCCACACATCATGCTATTTATGAACAAACCTCTTGACATGTCACAGATCATGATACTAAACCTTTATATTCATTGTAACCTGCTACTGTAAACAATAAGACATGAAGATTTTAATGCAAATCGGGTGTCCATGAGAGCGTGTCTTTGTACGAGTATGTGTGTGGAGAGCAATAGTGCAGTTTTTAACGTGCCGCGCTAAGAACCTGCCCCCGTAAGTTCGATTCCCACACACGGCCAACATAAGTGACGATTATCTGAACAGGGCCTGAGCCTCCCCTAGGTCGGCTCAGCTTAAAATAAGTACCTGGTGCGACGTATAAACATTGCCACTGGGGAGACAATTGTGGTCGGGTGTGGTGCTGGCCACCCACTTCCTCATATTCCGGCCTTAATAGATGCTCGCCAACAGTCTCTTATGGCTATATGGGGGATCTTTGTCTATCTCCAAGTGCTCACAATTCACACTTGTGCAAGTGATGCTTGCCAATCCAATAACAATGCACTCCCTGGGCTCATTCCCAGGGCTCAACTGGCTACGGTATGCAATGGCCATTTTAATGTGGCCGATATATTGTTTGGGCCTTGGTTAACTGATCTATTTCGACGTCCCGTCGTGTTTTCTCACTGATATCCTGGTCGCATGGCTCCAACCCACTTCACTGGAGTCTTCCTTGAAGTTGTAAAATGTGCAAGCACAGCAGCCTACTACCGATGTGCCTAATTTGGCATTAAAAACACAAGTTATCTCCCCTTCTTCCCCCGTTAAGTCTGGTTAGATAACGAATACTCGTACGATTTAATGCAGTTGACCTACACGCACACTGACAGTGACACCGACGGCTCGTAAAATTCAAACGTTGGGTGGATTAAGTGCAGAGTTGTATGAAAGCGCACACTGGCGGGGTGATTTGTTTTTTTTCCAGGACACAGCTCCAGTTTTTAAGTCCCCGCTCGCTGGTTGTGGCGCAGAGCCGCGGACCTTCCTGTTTTTTTTGGTGAATTGTCGCGGGCATTGTTAGCGTCTGGCGTCGACAAAGAGCCGCGTTACTCACGGGTGACGGCCCAGCCACCGGGGATCCCAGACTACTCAACTTTGTTTTGGTTTTGCGCGCACAGACAGTTCATATCGGCCGCTGGATGTGCCTCTGACCGACGCGTTGACCACCAACACGACGAGTCTTTACAGTCGGTGTCTCCTTGTGCGCGCGAATTCAGAGGGGTTGTTCACGTTTCCGCGATGAAATAGGAATTGCTTTTTCTTTCCCTCTTTAACAAAGCCGTTCAAAATTTGCACACCGCTGCGCACGGAAATTCCCCGAAACGAGGACGAATTTTTGTTCGTTTTAATTCACGCGAGCAAAACGTTCGTGAGCGTTTCGGTTGACAAATGTGCGTCGTCGAAAACTTCGTGGGGTCGCAGGTATTTTTTCCTTTTTTGAGGCGGTGGTGGACACACGCTGCTGCCGACGGTTCTTGGGAGCAGCTGAATGAGGCATTCGCTTGACCGCGTACAGTGGGACAATTGTCCCCCCCCAACACAACACATTACTCGGCCACCTCCCGTTAACGATGCCCCCCCCCCTCCTCCCATCTTGCCTCTCTCTCTCTCTCAAAACCTCTCCCCTAAAATGCTCCCCGTTTTCGTGTTTTTTTTTTGTCACCAGCGAGACACACCTGGGCACGTCTGTTGATGTCTAACATTACAGCAGCTGGTTTAGTCCTGGTCGGGGAGGAGGGGGGCGCGGGGGTTTGTTATGTTTAAGACGTTTTCCTCCTCTCCCTCTCCTTCGACCGTATTAAGTGACGCCAACCGCGATGCTGTGTGATGTGCTTGGCCATCGCAGTTACACTGCATGTGTGTGGCCTCTGTCCTCGCATTGCACTACTTTATATGTATATACAGTAGAACATTCTCGGCGTGCTAGGCAATGCGCATGCTGAAATGCTTGCGTGGATGTTTAAACAAACCCCAAGTCGTGTGGCTCGTGACCCTTTTAACACTATTCGCAGGTACGAGCCAGTGTGTGTTGAGCAAGCCCTCTTTAAGCTAACAATGGGCAGACCTGTTACCACCCCCCTTCTGCAAATCGGTTTAGTTCGTAACGCCCACGTGCGTAATCGGTACCCCCCCTCCACACACATCTCGGCTGTGAGGGACATTTGCTTCTTTCCCTTATCCGTGGATTCTAAATGTTTGATTTACCCTAATGTGGCCAAAAGGTTATATAGTACAACAACACACAGGGTCTGCCGTGTGTGTTGCATTGGCGGTGTGCAAACATCAGGCTGTGGGGGGGGGGGGGCATTGGAGTGGTTTCCTTCCAGCAGACGTTGCCCCTCATTCTAGTGTTAGGTGAGGTTTTTTTTTGTCTGCGTCTGATAAGGCTTGAAATTGGAGCTCTCTGCCCTGCATAGCCTCCTGCCAAACAAGGCAGGTTATGGCTAATGGAATGAGATGCAGAACACGAGATAGGGCGACGTATGTGTAAATAGTTGAGAGGGCAAATAGCAACAATGTTGGTTACATCACGGCAGATATGCCAAATGGCTGAGAGTCACATTTCTCACGAGAAATGTGTATCGACTGGCACATGCTTACCGATTAGCAATTCGGGGGTGGGGAAAAGGGAATTTTGAATGTTTATGGGGGGGCATGGGGGGGCATACCGTGGCTCTCGATGTGGATCAGTGCTCGGGCAGCTCGCTCCGGCAGCGGCCGTGAAAAGCCAAAAGAATTGCACAGTCACAAAAGCAAAGCTCCGTTCGTGGTGCCAAGCGAGCACGCCAGTCACATGCCTGCAGGCCGTATCAGTCAGACAATCGCGCTGCCTTCACTTCCTTTTCACCCGATAGCCATCTCTTGAGTGCAGTGATTTGACTGAGGCCTAGATGCAAATATGGCCAACTTCATGTAAGTGCATATTTTCTGCTAACCACAAGCAAAGTATGATTCATTTCCCTGAGTCCACCTTGACATTTGCCAAATAAGATTTTACGAGGAATGTGTCTTCGTAGGTGTATTTTAAAATGTCATTCCGGCTGAACATTTTGAGCCTGAACAGATGGGGTGGTAAAAAACTATAATTTCTGTTAAATGGTATCATGTTCTACGAAATGCATAAATGTCTTTTTTATACAATTTTTTTAAATGTTTAACTCTCCTAGGTAAAGATAAGACTAAAAATAAGAACTTTTCATGGAATATAATGATGCCATATGCATACACTTCCTACGGTTGAGATATATTTCTAAAAGTGAAAGATGCCAGCACCCATGATTCAGAGGATTGTCACGCACCTTCCTTCGCTCATAGCTGGTACAAATGTGTTTATTAGGGAGCTGTCGAATGTCAAGCCTGGGATGAGAATTTGGTCATGCATTCATCTACTTATCACAATCGACATGGCAGACCATTGCCTATATCAACAATCTTCCTAAGATTGTCCTCATCATGCCATCTCAGAAGTCAAGAAAGATGTGAGCCTGGTTAGTACCAGGCTCAACTCACTGCACCCATTTATTTAAACGAAACATATTTTTTGGTGGTTATTGTTGTGAAGGTCTAGAGTTCTAGCCCTTCACAACAGGCACCTCCAAATAAGTGGACTTGTGCATAATAACTATGTGATTCCTATACTCCCACACCCCATATAAAATCCCTAAGAAGTTAAATTTGAGAGCAAATTTTCCTTGTGGGGGAGCAGTGTCGAGCACACTTCACCATGAACCGAGCAGCCTGAGTTTCATTCCCAGCCACGTATAACGTCACTGTCAAGTGATATCTGTGAACCACTCTTGACACTCCTTTCACCAACCTACGCTGATCCATGAGTTGATATACGTAGTTTTGTAAGGGATTATTTTCCTAAATATTAACGAGTTAAGTGCCATAAATGAAGAGCCAATGCTGTCGAGGACTGTAGGGGGAAGTGCGTGACTGGTTGAGATATCACTTGCCACTGATGTTACCCCTGGCCGGAAATGTAACGCTGGTCGCCAGGTTCATAGCACAGTGGGTGAATTACTTCGCCGCCAATCCACCTTAGTGATTCAATAACATTATTTGCTTATCACTTCATAAGCGTGCAGGATGCTTCATCGGTCACCAAACTTTATATATATAAAAAATGAAAATATGTGAGCGCATGAAGCTGGGTGGATTGTGCGGAGGAGGAGGGTGAAATTAGTTTTATTTGTGGGCCACCAGGCCTGTCGGGCCGTTGCAATGACTGCGGGCTCGCCACGTCTCAGTGACGTTTTATTTTTTCAGGGATTAACTTTATTTTCGAAAGATTTCTGATGGACGAGCGAAAGTAAAAAAAAACATGTTTATATATGTAGAAAAAAAAGGATGGGGGGGGGGGTATTAATTTTCGGTACATTGTGTTTTTCATCAAGAGTCCGTGTTCCATAAACGTCAACCTTAAAACAATCCACTGAGATGAGCAGTCTGTTGCGCTGTTTTTTCGTTGAATGGAACGACACTGTTTAACACTGCCTGAGTGCAGTTGTAAAATCAACGGGCCGTTGTATCGGTCCGAATTTCTCACCGCGATAATTATGTTCTAAATCGATGTTTATATCTGTGGCAATGATATTCATCGTACATTGTTATTAACCTTCATTGTCTAGAGGACACATTGTAAACTTACAAATGAGTGACGTACTCCACCGTTGGCCAAAAAACCCGAAGGAGATCAACAGTAACGCTTAGTACTGATGTATACATTATTGCTCTAGTCAAACCGTATATTGCACTTAGTCTGTAATTTACTATACAATATAATTAATCTGCATTTAAGTTGGGAGTTGGGAGGGTCTTGATCCTGTTGTGCGTGGTGTGCCCGGGCAGATAATCTCCAGGCTGCCCACGCGGTTATCGGGCAGACAAACACAGGGCCAAAGTCTTCTGCCCAACAGCTGTTTTTTTTTGTTGCGAGCCCCTCGCTAAAGTTCGGCGTAGTTAAGGGGTGGTGGGCGCGATGTGTCCGTGCGCCGCAGCAGATGCGAGGCGAACGAGTGGTGGGGTTGAGAGGGGGGGTGGGCAGCTGGTGGTGGTGGTGGTGGGGGGTGGTAGACAGGCGTGGGAGCGCCGCGTTATGCCGCTGACAGGGGTCACTGCTGTGGCTTTATCGCAGGCCGCGCGAGGAGCGTGTGCGTCGTGCCGATAGCCAGCGCCGATGACAGCTGCTCCATGTGACGAGTTGGCCGAGGCGTGGCCGCGCGTGAGGGGCGAGGGGGGCCCCGGCTTGCTGACCCAAAATGTTTTTGGTTTGGTGTCGTTCCTCTTCGTTTAGAAAGTGAAAAAAAAATCAAATGTGTCACATCGCCGTGCCCGACGCGTCCCGACGCGTTTAAACGGCGGCGTTACTTGAAGTATGTTTCTGCCACGATCGTACGAAACAATCTCCCCCCCCCCACCCCCAACGCTTCTGTCCACACGGCAGTATAACTCGATCGGCAGGCCACGTGCGGTGGGGTAATATATGTGCATACTCTCACCTCTTCAAGGTGTCTGACTAGTGTGGAAGCACTATCGGAGACAGTGGGGGGGGGGGGGGGGGTGGCACGGCCCCCCCCCCAAGATCCGATCGAAATCCCCAATTTCGATCGAATCATTGGGGTTTATTAGTAATACATCGGCATTTTGCGACCCCCACTGCCAATGTGTAGCATATTAGTACGTGCCAGGGACTCTATGAGATGATAGGACAATAGTTTGAGTCCATAATTGGCAATAAGTAACGGCAAAGCAGTTATAAGTGACTCACAGAATTGTGCGCAGTTGCGTTCACAGTCCACGACTTCCCTGAAGGCATCAACACCTTCAGCGAGCGCGATGCCGATCACCCAACGCGGTTCGAATTCGGCCCTTGATCGATGGCTGCGCTATCGCCGCACACGCGTCGAATAAAAAACAAGGGACAAGTCCTTACTGACAACTCCTATCATATTCTTAGTTTTTTCGGTAAAGTCACGTGACTTTACCGAAAAAACTAAGAATATGAATTACTGCAGTCACGAAAGCTTTAAATCAAAACTCCTATCATGTTTCATTGCTGGAGGGGTTGCCCCCTCCCCTACCTGAAAATCTTGGCTCCGCCATTGTGTGGAAGAGTAGGCCAAATACCCGCAAGATGGGCTCTCGAGGCCTTCTTCTGGTGAAAGCCTCTCTGCGTGCACTAACGTACACACGTAAGACGAGGTGACATGTTTTAAAAGAAAGTTTCCCATGACATTTGCGTGGTGACATTTTAAAACAAATTATTACGCAATTTCAGCGTGTTCTATACTCTCTCAATAGGAACACTGCTTTTTTTTTTGTTAAATGAAACTTGGGGAACTTTTCTTGCTGTGATTTATGGGAACACGTCAAATACTCTTCTCCACCGTCATCATTCACCATGGTCTACCACGATAAATCTAACTACAACAGACGTCCTCTTGGCCGCCACTTCAACGTTATTCTCGAGCACCGGCCGCCATCCGTTTTAGCGACGGTAACACCGCCGTCGTCGATACACTGCCTTGTAATCGAAAGAATATAAATAAGCTAGGGTTTTTGGCAATGGCCAGGCCATTCAAAGCAGGGCGAGGGAATTTAAGTGCCCTGAGGTGTGGTTGTAAATGTTGGCTTTTGTGTTGTACAAGTTGTCTGTGCGCCATTGCAATAAGGAGATATAGATGTGCCTTTTGTTCGCCGAGGCACGCGCTGTTTTGCTTTCCAGTTGTAAATTGGACTCCTTGGGTACACAGCACTAATGCACATGCTCCGTTGTTATGTCAGGGTGTCCCCGGTTCACCCAGCCTTAGAGGTCAAAAATAAATGTACAAGTTGTTATGCATACAGGCGCTCCAAGGGTAGGTCTGTGCACGTACCGCATGCTCCCCCAGCATTTGGAATGACAGGTGGCATCGCACAGCGTTTCTGTTTAAACATTGAGAATACTTATACCCATGACGACAAGCTGGGGGACACACCAGCCTTTTATAGAGCAAGCAAAACGGTTTCAACAACAAGCACGCAGATTACAGTCATCGTTTGTCGAAATGTGTACTGAACTGATAGTGCGCTATTGGCCTGTTTTTGTGAGAAAATACCCGCCGGTAAATGTTAACGCACAACATTGAGCTTTGGACGTGAACGAAAAAGACTCCCTCCTACTCCCAAGTCATCTCGTCATTGTGTAAATTTAAAGTGGCAACAAATGTCAAGAATTCACCCGTTATTTACAGCACTCCCAATGAGCCCTGAATTACTGCACCATATACGCTTTGTAAGACAAATTTAAACAAAACGTTGTTTCGTCAGCGCCACATATCTAAGTGTTTTTCGTTCTGGGGAAATGTTAAATCCCGAAGTCAGTAAAACAGAACTTTAAAAAAATATATATAAAAACCACATCATTCCTCTGTCAACTGTTGAAAACCCATAACGTGTGTATCCATTTAAGACCCGACTTACCAGTTCTCGCGTTCCATACAGTGCAGTTTTTAAGTTCATCTGTGTCGTAGCCAGGAACAAAAAAAAACAGACTGGTATGTCTGAGCAGAGGAAGGGGGCATGATGGATAGTCAGAGAAGCAGCTGGAGGAATAGCGAGGAAGTTGAGAGAGGGGGGTCAGCATGGGGTGAGGGTGGCCAGTGTTTTCAGCAGCAGGTGCCGGAGCCTCTATCTCTCTCTCGCGGTGTGCGTTCGTACGCGCGTAAGTGTGGCCTCCCCTAGGTCGACTCAGCCTCCAATGAGTACCTGATGTGGTGTTTAAACATCGCCACTGGGGAAACAAAGGCCGTCGGGCGTGGTGCTGGCCACTACCCCCTTGTGTGCCGTTCCGATCTTCATAGATGCTCGCTAACAGCACATGCTCCATCATTCTGTTAAGGCTATAGGGGTGTCCTTGTACGTGTGTGTATGTACGTGTGTGTGTGTGCAAATACAGTAGCACCGTGGTTATCGTGCTGCTGTGCTACAAACTTGGTGACCTGGGTTCAATTCAGTGGTGATTATATGAATCAGTCCTGGGCTTCTGCTAGGTTGACTCAGCCTTAAATGAGTACCCCGTGCATTATGTGAACATCAGCATTTGGGAGACGTGGGGTGGCCAGCCAGGCCTTGGTGTTGACCAGACCACCCCTTCAACCGCTGTGCCGGCCTTAACAGGTGGCTCGCTAAAATCCACGTGCCATGCCGCTGAGCGAGAATCTTCGTCTTTCCTCTTCACGTTCGCGTGCAGACGAGAAGCCGGACTGCTCGGGCGTGCGCTGCGTCGTGCAGTTCTCCCCACGCTGCCCCGACGACTCCGTGCTAATCGAGGGCTTTGCGCCCCCGGGCCTGTGCTGCCCACTGCCCAGCCGCTGCGAGTGCCGCCCAGCAGGCTGCGTGCGCAGGGCCTGCCCCTCGGGCTCGCAGGCCACGCTCGTGCGCAAGGCCACGGGGCGGCCCGGAGAGTGCTGCAACGTCTACGACTGCAAGCGCAGTGAGTGGCCACACCCCCCCCCCCGCATCCACTTCCTCCCGCAACCTGCACGCCACCCCCCCACCCCTCACCCAACTCGACTAGCCCCCCGTCGGATTCAATGCCATGGTTAGTGGCATAACTTGTTGAGTGTGCAGGCGGTGCAACTGCACCGAGACCCAGGCGCCAGATTATGCAGTGGGGAAAGTCGGATAGGGATCCCATGTCATTCCTTGCGCCAGGACCCATGCCAACCGCCGCGCACTGCGCCCCCTGCACGTGGCGTGCAAATGCCTGTTTCCTTCCACGCAGGTGCAATTGTGTTTCCGTCCTTCGTCCTTGGCGTGGGACTCAGAGAACTCGATGGCTACGCGAGCTGCCCACCCCAACGCACGTGGGGGTTTCCATTTCCCGTCAAGGTTTTAGGCCATTGTGAAAATTCACTAAACTTTTAACTGAATCATAAGGAAAAAATAAAAACAAATTTTGTGGGTCTTTTGGTCAGGGGTGACTTATTGTGAACCAATTCTACTCTCTGTATTAATTATTTATTCATTTTTTTTATCTGCACAAGATTATGCATTTATGTGTATTATCCCTTCTCAAGACGCATAGGAGTGGAACGATTCAGAGCTACCTCTACCAACCCTACCAAAAGCCATTTGGTGATATATTTTTCGATTCAGATCACAATTCGATTAAATAATATGTTTTTAAAGTAACTCCTCTTTTGATTGCAGGGGTGATATGAACCCATTACATACATTAGAGGTACATCGTTAAACATTGCCTCTTAGATGTGATATGCAAAGCATGTATTGTGAGCTTTAGAATCAACAGTAAGTAGGGAACCCTTCCAACCAGCTGTGATCACTTTAAAAAGTTAATATTTGTAAGGTCCGTAATAGTACACATGGAGAAACTTATCCAGAACAGTTCTTATAGGTAAGCTTCTTCCTGGCACCATTACGTGCCATATTAGATATTCTACACCAAAGGTATCACAGGCCAGGAAACTATTGCCTCTGGTTACAACTTGTGCGATTGTTCGTGTGCCTTTTAAAAATTAAAAGTACACGCGCCGCTTTTTGGGCGGCGTGCCATGCTGGGGCACCGCACGTGTTTTTGCCACTGTCCGTCGAGTCAGCGGTGAGTGCAAGCACGAGCACTTTCGAGATAGTTTCTAAACAAAATCTAATCAAATAATGCTGCCAAATAAAGCCAGTCGGAACACAAGAAGACATCCACTTTTTATATATATTGAAAAAAATATCTTTCATGGAATACATGCGATTGTAGACGTTACAAAACACCCTGCCCCAGTGATTCATAAAATAAAAAACACAGCTGGTTTGATATCGTCACGTATACAGTACAAGCTTTCTTGGAGGAACCGTGATGTCAACAACCCAAAATAAAGTGGTTTACGCTCACATTGTCAATGCCAACAGTCGACGGTCTTATGCAACTCCCGGCAGACAGACGGTGGAAAGACGACACTTGCCATGAGGTTACCAGAATGAGCTCTGTCCAGTGGTCTAATGGGTTCTTCTTTTTGTAACATTTTAGTGAATGTTAGCGACCTCTTGTTCCTGGTGCGGGTCACTTGAACCCATTATACACAACAACACATATCGATTGCTGCACACGGCGTTGTATCGTGAGCTTAAGAATCGATATTGATCATTGAACCGATGTACCCGCACATTCCTGCTGCCGCAGGGTGTTTTGTTTATAGTTCATAGTGCTGCTTTGTGGAGGCTTAAACCGTAATCCTCTTGATTTAAAAAATAACATTCCTGTAAGCCTTAACTATAATGAGATGTAAAGGATCTTTAAACCTTATTGTGGCAGACGAGCAAAATGTTTTTTTACCTCTTTGTTTCGGTTAAACAGAAGGGGGAAATGATCGAAAAATAAACTGATTGGAGTGTAGAGATGTTAACCGATACCTTCGGCAAGTCCACTGAGTGCTAGGTATGAATATCAAACCAGCGCCCTGCATTATGACTACTCCCCACCCCGCCCCAGACAATCTGTTTTGAGTTACTGCCGGACTCTAAGTTTGTGATATGCAATATTTCAAAATGCTTTTAACAGCTTCGCAGACTTCATCTGCCAATATAGTTTCTATAATTATTTATTTTAGCTGCGAGCCATGTGGGATGTTCTTAAGGGTGCAGTGTTTATGCTACTAGCAAACCACACCGTGTTCAGAGCTCCACATTTTCTTTCTTGCTTTTTTTGTTTTGTTCTGAGACCTTTCAAAAGTCCCTCGCCACAAGTATGAACTATTCACATCTGGTTTTGTATCGGTGGGGCTTTCTTCAATTGGACTGGGTCTGAAAGCCGTTGCTCTTCTACAAAGTGTCCTTTTTCATCTCAGCTCGGAATGAAATGAGTGCCCAGTCCTGTGATCTTGTTAGAATACTTAAAAAAAAAAAGAAATGTGTAATGTACAGCTCTGTAATTATGTATTCCTGTACCTTTCCGTCACAGAATTAGTTCGATCATACTTCATCACACTGGTGAGTGTAGGTTCCAGAAGGGGATCGAGGATGAAAACAGTTTCCAGGGCCCACTAGAAATGTGACAATTCACCCTTCCAACATATTGGTTGAATATATACTCCTTGGTTCTTTCGATAAAGTCACGTAGGTATAAAATAAAATAAATCACGTTCGTTTCGATCGCAACACAAGCGGTCGTCCTCAGGCAGATAAAATATAATATTTTTTTTTACGCCTGAGGACGACCGCTTGTGTTGCGATCGAAACGTCGTGATTTATTTTATTTTATACCTACGTGACTTTACCGAAAGAACCAAAGAGTATGAATTCCTGCAGTCACGAAAGCTTCAAATCAAGATATTGGTTGGATATTCACAAACTGGGGTCGCGATTCGATTCTGAAATAAATGATTTTCTGCACGTTTTTGCATCATCTTTCTATTATTTCAGTCTTTTTACATCATTTTTACAGTTGTGTTCACATCATGAATACAAATGTAACATTCGCATATAATTAGCATATACTTTGCACACATTTATATGTATTGACTCCTACGCGCACGATTCAATACGTGTTATGAGAGTGTAGCAATTTATTATTTCATCGACAAATCGATATATCGTCATCATCATCATCAATATTATGAAATCATACGTAACAACCCCGCACATGTTTGTACGCTGAACTTCTTTCGGGTGCGAAAGAAGTTCAGCGTACAAACATACGTACACACACCGCTCGCACGCGCCAGAACGTGGCACGTATTGAGCCGTGGCAGGGCACGGGTGCCTGGCGGCGGCGGTGGTGGCCTGTTTACGTCTTCTTGGCAAGACGAGCGAGGCAGCAGCAGCCTTAACGCTGCTGCAGGGTCTCCCGGACTCCTGATGCATCTTGCCAAGTTCATCAATATAGCCCCTTTAAATTACAGCATAAATGAAGCCATCACACACCGAGCACATCTGATGATCACTAAACACCTGCCACGTGCCCCGCGTGCCGTGAAGAGCACCATTTGGAACTTGAGTGGCTCTGTCTCAGTAGGGTGGAACATGTTTAGCAATCAGCAAGCACGTGCGGTGTGTAACAACTTAATTGCATTTGAAGAGAGACAATCGGTGAGCCTGGAAGGGTGTGCCGTGGCGCCAGCGAGTTCGGGTGCAGCTGGCGATGCTGCTCCCGTTGGCAGTGATGCACAAGTACAATTCATAGATCCAGCACATTCATCTATAACATTGCGTCCTTTAAAAATACAGTAAAACCTTGGATTGCGAGCATAATTCGTTCCGGAAACGTGTTTGTAATCCAAAGCAATCGTATATCAAAGCACTCGTATATCAGTTGTGATCACGTGACGCTCGGCAGACAACGCGTATACGTACACTACTCGTATTGCAAGACCTCGAAAGACCTCGCTCGTTTATAAAATTAATATTTATTACAAAAAATTGCTCGTCTTGCAAAACACTCGCAGACCAAGTTACTCGCAATCCAAGGTTTTACTGTATATATAATAGGCAATGGCCATTTCCCAAAACGCCGCCTGTTATATTTATGTATTTAAGGCCACAGTATTATTGATGAATGTGTCGAGTTTTTATTGAATCTGAGTGTTATCAGAAGTGGTCTCGGGTCCCATTCCGTCTTCCCCAACTGGCACCAGCCAACGTGGTGAAGTATGGTCAAACAACCCCCATTAGGAGGGCTTCATCTAAGCAATAAAATACACGACAAATGTGTTTCAGTATTTTAACACCAAAACCTGACGCGATAATATGCTCGTGTTCGTGAGATAAAATCCTCCGATGTTATTTTAAATGCATGTATTTAAAATCACTGTAGGTCATTCTCCTACATCAATATCAGTGCTAGACCTTGAATGACACCCACGTAGTTCTGTATAAAATAACAAATACCTCTGTTCTGTGCTTGGCAAGGTGCCATTATTTTAAAACGTACATAGCTGGTAGTTTACGGGTCAGCCCAGTTTAAGCGGGGTCCCTTCCCACTGGATCACGACTCAAGTGCCAGGGCAAGATTGCAAGCGGAGAAAATTGCCAGGACGAACGTTCAAATTGGTCTTGAACTTGGCAGTGGCCCAGTGCGTTTATACCGATTTCCGAGTCACATCAGGCACAGTCACTTGAGAGCCTCTGATTTACCGGGTTTGCTTTCCAGCAACATTATGATTAATGCTCGAATTGCTATACACGCATTGTTATCGGCATAAAAAAAATAGTTATAATAGACTGAAAACGCGTTTTACTTCGTGATGTAACATTGAACTGGTGCAGTGATAGCAGAATGTGGAGAACGTAGACAGACGGGAGGATCGCAGTGGAAGGCGAGAAAGATCAAATGTAGAGCATATCTCTTGCCACTTGAGTAACAACGAGTGCATTGCCACTCGCTTATCTGGAAGGTGAAGATTGTGGTTTGGTGAGACGGAACGTCAGTGCGTCTAAATGCGCGGCCGCTGATTCTCAGGCTTCTAGGCGTCACTTTAAAAAAAAAACAGCGAGTAAATCTTCCTGCGAAGGCAGTCAACCTGCCCACTTGCCGATTGCATAGATTAACAACAACTAAAAAAAATTGTCGTGCAAAAAAAAACGACTGCACTATTTTTGGTGCTTGTTCCCTGGTCAGAGTGTTCCGTCGGTAGCGCACTCCTTCGTGGTGAGTGTGCTCACGACTTAATTTTAGCTGGGTCTGTCTGGGTCAGCGACCCGGAAAATATCCATGCACCCTGCACATCGCATCCAGTATGCCTCTCGCGATGACCGCGGTTGCTCAGTCAATGTCTTACTCCAGGCTCTTAGCCATTTAGGCATCATACGTGCCACTTGTGCGTCACATCACTGTGCCATTGTCGCACGCCACCGCCATGGTGAGAGTGATTGCAAACTGGAACCGCAAATAGTGTGGGATCACGGTGGGGGAAGGGAATGGAGGGCAGGAGATGGGGGGGGGGCTATGAGGATGTTTACGGGTCCAGCTCTTCTCCTCCGCACCCCCTCTCCCAGTGCGGGCGAGCGAGCGTGCGCACGCACAGTAGCTTTCCATGTGCTCTGGCACGCAGGGGTCGTGTTTCTAATTTTTTTGCACATGGTGCTTTTCATAGCGGAGCGCGCTGGAAGTAAACAGATCATCGGTTGGTGGCGTTCTCGTGGGTGAGAGCTGTAAAAATGTGTTTTTTCGGCCCTCGGTTGTTTTTTGTCAATGATGGACTATATTCCACACGTGGAGAACATTAAGCCATAACTTAAAGCATGCACCTATTGATAACATTCCTTAACCAAAATCCACAAGGAGCCCTGATGCATTGCTGTATATGCAAACCTCCAATTTATTGGTGGGACTGAATTTTCTGAGCAAGGTGTAAAATGTGTGCTCACATAAACAAAATGACTTGGCTACAAGTTATTTCACTTACATGCTCATCTGTCTCTGTACGTGCATGTCTCTGTATGTGTCCATCTGTGTGTGAGTATGCTTGCACATGTGTGCCTGTGTGCGAATATCTATGTATGCGCGTGTGTTTCTGTGTATGCGCGTGTGTTTCTGTGTGTGCACGCATGTGTGTCTTTGTACTATGTGGGGAGCGGTGATGTAGCGGTTAGCATTGCAAACTCGGGCACCCGAGTTCGATTCCCGCTCATGGCCAACACCAATGACCATTATTTGAGCCGGGCCTGGGCCTCCCCTAAGTCGGCTCAGCTTAAAACGAGTATCTGCTGCTGTGTGTAAAATATAACCGCTGGGGTAACAAAGCCGGCCTTCAGAGGTGCTTGCTAACAGCACTTACCCCAACAGTCTGTCAAGGCTATATGGGGGATCTTGGTCCTTGTCTTTTGTCTGTATCGTGAGGAGCGGTAGTGTAGCGTGTAGTGCACTGCGCTATGAACCCAACGATACGAGTTCAATTCCCACTCACGACCAACAACAGTGGAAAATATCTGAACCGGTTCTGGGCCTCCCCGAGGTTGACTCAGCCTCAAATGAGTACCTGGTGTGGCTGATCATGTAACAAAGGTGGCCGGGTGTGGTGGAGGTGGTGTGGCCACACCAACCCCACGTATGCCCGGCCGGTCTTCATAGGTGCTCGCTAGCAGCCCTTGCCCCAGAAGTCTGTTCAGCCTTCACGGAGGATCTCTGCCTTTCTCTATCCGTGCATTCCCCCTTCTGCCGCGATCTGCCTCGTGGGCTCCTCCAGCATTTGACTCGGACTGCAGAGGGGTGGAGTGCCCTCCCGTGCTGGACGTGAGCTGCCCGCTGGACAGCCAGCCCACGCCCGGCAAGCTGACGAGAGACGGCTGCTGCGTGCAGCCCGACTCCCTCAGGTAGGTCGATCGCTCAGTGGCTCGCTGACTTGCTCGCTCGCTCACTCACTCGCCAGTTCTTACGCTCGCTCACTCAATAAGTCACCACTTTACTCCCTCCCGGGTGGCATATCCAGCATTGGCAGCCGTGTCTCGCTTTCTGTCTCTCTTGGGGTGTGTAATTGACATCCCGAAGACTGCTGTTTTTCAATACCTAATTTACATTCAGATTTTTTTTTTGTGTTTAAAATACATACGTTTTCAAGTTGTTGATTCATTATTTTGCTGCTGGTGGTCAGTCTTACGTAATTATTTTATTCATTGTGATGTGAATGAAAATTGTACTCCCTGTGGAGAGGGTTATGGTCACCATTTGCAGTTCAAGTTTAAAGACACAACTCCTAGCTGGCCGACATGAGCTTGAAGATGAGAAAATAGACTTTATATTATATTATATTACCAGGTGTATCATTATAGCCTTCCGGTGACATTGCTTCAATATGTTTCCGAATACATTAATCCAATGACGTCACTGAAATGCTAAAATAAAAGTCTCACTGTAAATTATTTGCACTCCCTAAATAACTCTCGACCACGTCAGAAAACAGGGGACACATATTACCCAAGTGTGCAGCTGCAACAACAATAAGACCTGGTGGTTTTTGTGTAAGGCTTTCCTCCCACTACGGTTGAACACATTTGCGCATTAACTGTGTCGACCAGAATGGAGGGGACACTCTTAAATGTCATAAAGAAAATCCAGTATCAATCAGAGTGTCGTGTCAAGTTGTTTTTCTATTCGGGACTAGCCCATATTGTAAATCGGCTACATTGATCAAAGGGTTCCCTAAACCTTGAAGGCTCAAACCAGAGCAAAAAAACCGGACTATTTTCAAATATCTAAAATGCATTTTGCAACTGACATCCATGAATCAGCTTTCATATTGCTAAGTTAATCCTTCCACAGACAAACATGCATTGGACGAAATAATATCATCCACCCGTGTGCATGACTCTTCTTTGCTTGTTTTGAGCCGCGTCGCTCCTTCAAACACGGGCTTTAAAGCCCCGTCGTATCCTCGTCCTCTCGCGTCGCGCCACTCAGGTGCGTGTGCGGCCCTTCGGAGTGCAGCAAGCCTGAGTGCGAGGCGGGGACCGTGGCCAGGCTGCTGATCCGCGGCGATGGCACGCCGGGGCAGTGCTGCGACGTTTACGAGTGCGTCAAAGGTAACGGCTCCCTCAGAGCTCCCCCACTGACTCACGTCCGCAGCCTGTGACTCGATCACTCCCAGCGGAGCCCCTGCCTTAAATTTACAGATCCCCGCTGGGCAGGAAGGCATTCGCTGAACTAAGCGGTTTAATCTGGAGGAGTGTTGTAGCAGGAAAAATATTCCGCGTGCTGGGCTTGAGTAAACAGCAAACATTGTTGGGTGCAGGCGATGGCATCAACAGGTTAAAGGAATAAAAAAAAACAATGTCTGTTATCTTATAGATTAGCAACCGGATAATATATATCTATTATATGATACAAGTTTAAAGCTTCACAAGTAAGAAGAAACATGCATGAAAATCACGGATATGCCCTAAGTGTCAGCACTGTGGGGATGTAATATCATAAATAGCTGGAGTGGTACGTGGTGATTTCATGAGTGCATCCTACAGATTTTAAAGTGTTTTTTTTGTTGCTCATCAATAAAGATTGAATCTCATTTCACACAGTGCAGCGACACTCGACAAGATAAGATTGTGTCTCGAAAAACACTTTTTTTTTTCATCAGTGTTATCGACATACGTTGATTAACACTACCCCCAATCACTCCACAAACACAAATGAATGAAACCTTACCACTACACATCTGCTTACTTTAATTTAAAGCAGTCTGTCCGAGGGGAAACAAGGGGAGGGGAGAGCGGGGGGTTGGCAGGGCAAGGGGGGGGGGAGAACTCGTCACTCACGCTCGTGTGCACGGTGGCAACGGTGGTGGCAGGCACGGGGCGGACGTGCGCGTTCAGCGGCGTGGAACTGGCGGACGGCGAGACGTACCGCCTGGACGCCTGCCGCTTCTGCCGCTGCCGCGCCGGCGTGTCCTTCTGCTTCGCGGCGCAGTGCGGGGAGCTGCGCTGCCAGCGCTACTATACGCCGCCTGGGGAGTGCTGCCCGGTGTGCGAGGGTAAGCCGCTGCCACCGCCGCTGCCACCGCCGCTGCCACCGCCGCTGCCACCGCCGCTGCCACCGCCGCTGCCACCGCCGCGCACGCTCACACGAGGTGGCGCATGCCGGGTCGCGCAAATGCGATGTCACACTATTTTTTATTTTACCAGGTGAGGCCCACTGAGCTAGAGAGCTTTTTTTTTTGTCAAAGCGACCTGGCCACAAATGATTGCTCATCGAAGTTGCTTATCACGCGGACATTTTTTGCAGGGAAATACTTTAAGCACGTGTTTCTCAATGTGTGGTCGGGAAAAACTAGAGGGCCCAGAGAAAAAAAATCCACACGACCACGGAGAGAACATGTTCGCGACGCTTCTGTGGCATGCGTGAAGCCTCAATAATGAAATCGATAAGTCACGTCTCATATCTGACATTATGAGGATTATTATTTGAATGTTATTTTTAATAAAATAACTCTTTTTTTGGGTTCTTTTTATGCACCAAAAATGCCCAAGCTTTCTCTGGAGATGATAATGAGGATAATATATGACAATTATTATGATAACAATAATGATTATTTCTGATTAATCATTACGATGATGATAACAATCCCGACGATGATGATGATGATGACAATTGCAACGATGATGGTGAGTGTTGACGGTGATGAAGATGATGATGGCTACAATTGATCTTGGTGATGACGACGATTGATGAAGACGACGATTGTTGTCAAGATCGACGATTGCAACATTGACAACAATGGTGAAGACAATCGCGCCGATGATGATCCCGCACGCTCGCCTCTGCCCCTCCGCGCACGCTAGACGCCATGACGGCTCCGAGCAACCCGGCTGGCTGCTTCGCCGCGGGAGAGATCCGGGCGCACGGCGCTCGCTGGCGCGAGGACGACTGCACCTTCTGCCGCTGCGTGGACGGGGAGCCGCAGTGCACGGCAACGGCGTGCGGCCAGAGCTGCCTGCACCCCGTCAAGATCCCCGGGGAGTGCTGCCCCGTCTGCGAAGGTCAGGCGCTGGTCCGATGGCGTCGCCCGACGACTGCTCCCGTCTCTGTTGAGCAGTGTGCCCCGCGGTGCTTCCATTGATGGGCGAGGGACCCAAGCCTCGAGTGGTTTTTCAGATTGTGCTGTCTGGTGTGTTTTTGCGGCCACCGTTTTTGAAATGTATGACTAAAAACGTAGTTACCCGCTCACCTACCCACTTACCTACTTGCCCATCTGCTCCGTTACCTGCCTCCCTGCCTGTGTGTATGGCTCTGGCTGGATACACTACAGAGTATAGGGATTTAACAACAATGGAGGAGTGTTCTGGGGAAAAATTACTTGATAACAGCTTATTCTCCAGAAAGCTAAGGTTTTATTGTTTGAATTGGATGAAATCAATGAGTTATTACGTTCTTTGGGCAGCTGTCTGTAGGGAGATGAAGCAATAAAAAAACGATCAAAAGTGGATTGCAAAGTGTTCCAGTGAAGCTGAAGCACGGGTTACTTTAAAAACAAACAATAACGGTGGACTTACCTACTTTCCATCACGATTACATCCTATGCAACTTATTTGTTTTCAGGTATACTTTTGCTGATTCGTCCTTGTATGAATTTTGTAAAGGAAACACAGTGCCATCCAGTACGATTTGGATTTCTAGAATGTCATCGGTCTCAAGACGCTGTACACAACACGGAGATGTGCATATCAAGTGGAGTTTGGGAACAGTAGGGCACACTTTTTTTAGCGGAAGGCAGTGAGTGAGGGGCCAGAATGCTGTACGGCAGCGAGATGACATGAATGGTAAAGTGCCACTTCAAGACATTTCATGGAGAAGAGAGGCGGTCAGCCAGGAGAAGAGGAGGGTCTCGAGCCTGAACCTGGGCAGTGTATCAGGGATCCAAAGTGTAGATGGCCGAAGGACTGAATTCCAGGGTGTGGGGAGCAGGGCCGGATTAAGGTTCTTGTAGGCCCGAGGCACTTCTGTTTCGTAGGCCTTCAGTGATAACGTTCCACAGTTAGTACTGCTGCCCCATGTTACTACTACCGCCGCTGTCACTCCGCTTGTTTCACGCGTAGGACAACAACGCCATTTCTTCCCTTGCACTACTCTCTATTGAGAATGATATTTCAGCGAAAAACACCATTTTAAGATGTTATTGATCATTTTGCAATGAAAAATCTCGAAAAGTCCATCTCCGGTGTTCGTTTCTCTCACCTTATGAAAAAATATATTTTGATATTGACATGACTCTGCCTCTTTGTATGTACACTTGCTAAATATATACATATGTTTATTCAAGAAGATATCTTGGTTACATTTTTTTTTTATCATACAAACAAAAATACATGGTCACATTTTTTTTCGTAGGCCCTTTAGTGTTTTTGTAGCCCCGGCAGGCACAGTGCGTACTGTGCCTGTTGCATAAAAGGGCCCTGGTGGGGGGGCTTCTGCGCAGAGGGATCAACTTTGCCATCGAATGGAGGATGACTGGGTCGTTGAGACAAGACCGTGGTCGCCTGAGCGTAGGGCACATAAAAGCATAACTTGGGAATACAATCCCGTCTGGCTGGATTTAAATTTCACCCATGTGGTCAGGGAACAGCAGGGAAAGGTCACGCGGTGTGTAATCCGCAGAAGGGTTGTTTAAAGTTCATTACTCCGGGCCATAGCTTTTTTAGGACGTTACCAGGTTATGAAATCTGACGTCGCATCGGAATTTTTTGCGGCGAGCTCACGCCTCTGTAGAGCCCCCACCTGGATTACACATGGCCACTCTGACCGCCGCACGTAGTCTGCAGTGCTAAGTCTTAATTAGTCAGTTAACGGCCGGTAAATGGCTTACAAAGTAAGGCTATTAGCAGCAATCCTGCGGTGGATTTCGATGTTCAAGCGCGCAGGAATGCAATCGCGGGACCCTTCGGCAAAAACAGCGCTCAAAAGAAAAGTGATGGCGAACAACAGCTGCAATGCATTTCTACAATTTCATGACAAAATTGGAAACTGTTTCGAACATAGTTCCACGATGATACCTGAATGAAATACACGAGCATCTTCCTTCCTGTTAATCCCGTCCGCAAATAAAAGTCGTTGCCGTAATTCAATAAGCGTTGTGCTGCTCGTGCCTGCGCCCATTTGCTGGGATGAATGCGTCGTGTTTTCACTGCAATTTGCCGAAAATGCAGTAAACAGATGTTATCGGGCGTAGGTCTGGCAGCGTACGGCACATTCATGTGGGGCCCGTTTGCCGGTGAAGTCAGTGTTGTTATTTACAGCTGAAGCGTTCGGGCCGTTGAGCTTCGCCGGAATGTGTGGGAGGCGGTAGATATTAATCTGGTAAATGCTGGAGCAGATTAGCGCGCAAGTTATGTGTAAACCTGATGGGCCCCGCGAGCAGGAGTTTGCTTTGGCAGCAAGGGAGAAAGAAAAAACTGGCGGGGAGAAATAATGAGCTTAAGGGTCTTGGCGCCGGAAAGTGAGACTGCCCTTTAGCTTCTGCTCTTCATCGTTCCCGTCGTGTTTCAGGCTGACTCTCCCCCCCCCCCCACCCCCGACCTGCCCCCCTGAAAAACCTTGACCGTTGCGTTTATTCCAAGCGTGGTGCCGCTGAAGCGCAATGCTGACTCCGTTCGGCACTGCGGCGCGGAGAGAGCGGTTCGCATGGAGACGCTCGCGCCTTTGTGGTGCCATGAGATGATTATCTTAGGTCTCACTGATCCATTACAATTTATTCGCGTGATATGTACGGTAGGAGCGATTATCTTGTTGAGTTACTTTTATTTTTCAAATCTTTTGTTGATTTTTACGATTCGTCTGGGTTTGTTTTTCTGCGCTGAAATACGTAGGTCGCCGTTTTTAAATAAGGCTCTTGTCTCAGTAAGCTCCTGCCTGCTTGCTTATAAAGTCCGTGCATGCATACAGGCATGTAAAGGCATGCAACGATGCATTGATGAATTTATTGACGAATACTCTTCCACTCGCAGAGCCGACACTGATCACCGTGGTGCCGCCCGTGTGCCGGGCCGTGGGGAACTGCAGTCTGCGCGACTCCGACTGCACCCACGGCTTCCGCCTCGACTCGCACGGCTGCCGCCTCTGCCAGTGCAAAACGAGTACGTGGCACGGCCGGCACCGCACCGCACTCACACCACAGCACAGCACCGCACATGCCATAGCACTGCACCACACTCACATACCACAGCACCGTACGCACCGCTGCACCGCACTCACGCAGCACCACACTCACGCAGCACCACATCGCACTGGCGCTCACACACCATATCACCGCACCTCACACACCACAGCACCGCACTCACACCACAGCACCGCACTCCGCATCGCGTCGCACGCACATATCACAGCACCGCACGCACCACAACAGCGCACCGCGCTCAAACAGCAAAGCACCGCACCGCAATCACACAGCATTGCTCTGACGCACCGCACCGCACACACCACGCAGTACGGGATGCAGCATGACACCACCTTGGCCCACCGCACACACCACGCAGTACGGGATGCAGCATGACACCACCTTGGCCCACCGTAGCGTGCACGCCTGCCAAGCGTGCTTAGCACACCACTTGTCACCACGCACACAAATGCACAAGAACTGCCTCAACCCATGTCACAGCTCGGCCCTGCGTAATATTACACACTCACCTAAGTTCAATACCTGGCCATGGCTACATTAGTCACAAGTGATATCTTGACTGGTCCTGGGGCCCCCCTCTTCGCCAGCCTGCACTAACCAGCGTGGTGAAGTATGGTTAAACAACCCCTATGGCTGACACAGTGTGGGAAGGCCTTTGTTCAGCAGTGGATTGACAAAGAGACTGGAAAAAAGGGCCTGAAATTGTTCATCAATAACAAATTATTCTTACTTTCAAAGTATACATGTCCAATCATGTGTGTAGGCACCTGTTGTTTACAACATGTGTTTATTATGGAAGTTGTACACACATTTAGTTACAAATGTTACGTTTAGACAAATGGGGCTGGACAAATGAGATAGAACAAATGGGAAATACAACCAAACAAAATATCCTGAAAACAAACAAATCAATCCCCAAATCAAACCATGGCCCCTTCTTCATGACAATTATTTTTAATTGCCAGCACTGAATTATTACATAATCTGTACCCTGCAGCGTATTTATATATGTGTAACATACCGATATACACACAGCAATGTTCCACCTCATGCCCACATTGTGAATTTGTCACAACCCATGGTTCTACAATTAAAACACAAGTGTGCCATGACAACTGCGCAATAATTCACATCACAAATAAATACCACGTTGTTATCATCGTTTGCATGTCGCGGGCACCCAACTCTCACCGGTAGCTAGATTAATCCGCTGGCTATTGGGACCCAACTCTCACCGGTAGCTAGATTAATCCGCTGGCTATTGGGACCCAACTCTCACCGGTAGCTAGATTAATCCGCTGGCTATTGGGACCCAACTCTCACCGGTAGCTAGATTAATCCGCTGGCTATTGGGACCCAACTCTCACCGGTAGCTAGATTAATCCGCTGGCTATTGGGACCCAACTCTCACCGGTAGCTAGATTAATCCGCTGGCTATTGGGACCCAACTCTCACCGGTAGCTAGATTAATCCCTTGGCTATTGGGACCCACCTCTCACCGGTAGCTAGATTAATCCGCTGGCTATTGGGACCCAACTCTCACCGGTAGCTAGATTAATCTGCCGGCGATTGCTTACGGTAGACAAATAATGTTTGGAATTTTGCCAAAGCCGCTGCCTTTTTTTGATCGCAATGCCCAAATTTCCGCATCTTTATTTATCCTGGAACTCGAGATTCGTTGGCAGGTTTGGCGTAATGTAAGGATTGCTTGCCTGGACTATAAAAAAAAAAACTGACCTTGAGTAGGACAGGAAAATAGAAACAGACCTCTTGTCTTAGCATCAATGGGCAAGGGTGTAGATCGCATAATGGGGAACTTTTCGTTTGTGTGATGTTGAGCCCAAGAGTATAAGTCAGAGCAACTTCTCGTCGCGCTTTGTCGTCAGGAAAGTGCCCAAATATGAAGTGAAGATAAATTGCCAACCAGCCTGACAAATTATATACTGTGGCTACGTTTTTTTTATAACTAAAGGGAACGATGTGGGGTATTAAAAGTATAATGTCATTTTGATTTATGTGGCATCTAGATACATGGAATGTGTTAAATTATACACGGAAATACCACGCCAACACACTGACTATATATCTCTGCAGCAATGTCATATCGTCCTGGAGGGACACTTATCAACCTCTTGTAAAACTGAACGCGAACACCTTGTACTTAAAATAAACCAATTCGTTGAAACCACTTTGGTTATACCTTGAATTAAGACATTAAAATTATTATTTATTTTCAAAACTATTTAAACTCAAAAAAGTACATTTTAATTTCGTGTATAACAGAGGAGTGGCATAGCGGTGGCATAGCGGGCAATGCACTCGGCTGTGAGCCCATTGACCCAGAGTGTTCGATTCCCGGCCATGGCTAACATGGGCGGCGAGTCACACCTGAGCCCGTTTGTTTCCTTTTCCCCAGCTGCCACTGGCACACATGGTAAAGTATTGTCAAAGAACCCCCAATGACCGACGCGGCCGTGGGGATGCTATCCAGCGCTCCCTTTATTTTTAAGCCCTTTCCACCAGCAGCAGCAGCAGCAGCAGCAGCGGCGGAGCGGGGAAATTGCAGGACGGCACCTTTACAACTTCTCCCGTTTGCAAACGGATACGAACCGCGGTGCGCCTCCTCGCTCTGTGCGTAGAAGCGGAGGCGTGCGCTGGGCTCATGGTGGGCTGCACCCTGGACTGCCCCTTCGGCTTCGTGCTGGACGACGCGAGCGGCTGCGAGAGCTGCCAGTGCCGTGCCAAGGCCCGCAAGTGCCGCCCCACTGCGTGCGACAAGCACTGCCCCTACGGATACATGTGAGGCACAGCGCCGGCGCTTTTGAGTCAGTCTCTCGCGGTGACCGTGTCCGATTTGTCCGATTTGTCTGATATTAGAAAACCAATGGAACCATGCACTTTTAAAACTAGATTGAGTACTCATTTCTTTAGAACTGCTTTTTTGTGTTTAGTTTGCTGTCGTTCCCCCCCGCACCTCCGGGTTAGCACGGTTTGCCGCGTACGGTGCGAAAGACGTTCCGCATAGACACGTGTAGGATATTCACTGAGTGACTGGTATGTTGTGCGTGATGTGGGTTTCTGCGTTTTTGAACGATAAACTCTCTGCGGATGCGTGGACATCACTGTTAGCGCGTGATGATTCAATTTGCGGCGATTCTCTTTTGTCTCGTGTATACCGTCTCGCCTGTATTGTTTTTCATTTAGCGCCGACTGGTTTGTGTAGTTTTGTTCGCACCGTGACCACAAATGTGTAACTAGTATATCATCGGCAAATAAATTGCACAATGCATAAGCAACAATAAAACAAAAACTCACACAATTCAACGTGTGTGCTGCGGTGCATAGGAACTGAAACAAAACATGCAAAGTAGGAAACGCCTTACCCATTGTTTGCCCAGACGGTTATCAGGATGAACACAACGCACGAGCAATAAGAAATCCGGAGCTATCGCCCGGCGGCGCTGCGGTATCTTAAGGGAGCAGGTGGAGGTGGCGGCGGTGGCGGCGGTGGCGGCGGTGCTGTCACCGCCAAGGTTTACGGCTGTGCTCTTTGCCAGGACCAACAAGCAGGGCTGCGAGGCCTGCCGCTGCATGAAGTGCCCTCCCTCTGCGTGTGCCAAGCAATGCCTCTTTGGCTTCCAGCACAACAGCAAGGGCTGCCAGGTCTGCAAGTGCAAAGGTGCGACCACGCGCGGGGAATGCCAAGAACTGCTGAGCGTGCACATGTGAAATTAAGTAACATTATTTTATTTTATTTTTTTCTTCAAGTTGCAGTGGCATCGCATGAAGTGGTTTTTGGAACATCTTTAGTGGAACCTCGGTAGCCGGATTTTTGTTTTTTTAAGTGCGTTGTCAATCAATTTTGGTGCTTTGAAACTGGTTGTATGGGAAAAAAAAAGTATTACGCTGAAAAGCAGTTCTATTGCAATAAAATCTATCGCACGCACAGAAAATTCCCGCTCGTCGACAGTATCTCAGGTTTAAAAGGTACGAGCGGAGTATCTTACCAGAAAAATATTCTGCAGTAAACTCGGCATCTATTTTCAAATTCTTTTGCTCTTTTTCTTACCGCCACATCTGCCAGAATACCCTGGTTTGGGTTGAAAGTGGCCCATGTTTTTCCCAGCGTAGTAATAATAATTATTATTTATCTAGGAAACCCTCACTGTTTGAGATTGAGTTTATTTGATTTGTTGCAGATTATTCCGTTTAGCCAGTTTGCCCGGCCATTTTACAAGGAACATTCGTGGTGCATGAGCACAGCAGCTACAAAAAAAAATAAAAGACAAAAACATCAATATTGCAGAGAACCAATGCAGGGTCCTTAAGGCATGTTGAACAACTAACAAACGAAATATTTGATGCTCGTGAACGAAACACACGCACGTTAAAAGACAAAATAGTCCAAGTACTGTATGACAACATGTGCGAGTAAGCTTTATATTTGAGTCTAACAGTGACGAACACGAATGTGAATCGAACAAATAACAGTGCAAACTGTTTTGGGAGCAACAGATGCCAGAATAAAGTTAGGCACAGGTACAATTGTGCTTTGGTCTCAGAGACATAACGTCGATTCTGCATTGGGATGTTTGGCCAATGCCATTGAATGAGTGCCATATCTTGGCCACTCCACAGCCCAACCCCTACAACACACATGCTACTCTCAGGCTCCCAAGATCCGACAAGATCGAGCGCGTTCAGGGTGCTTAGTTCAGAGGCCACGTGGTCAATCTGCCACGTGCCTCTCCCTCAGCACCTCGCCTCCCGCACCCAACTCACCACAGTGCATGGCTCGTAAGGTGGTTTTAATAGGTTTGTAGGTGTACCAGAAGAATACACTACGTGATAGTGTTCTATTTAATTTAATGTAGACTTTGTATACGACACAACAGTATTCTGGTCCAGTTGATTTACTGGAAAAAGAGCTTTATAGCTCATCGTATTCCTCCAGTCTAAATAAAGATTCTGATTCTGATATACAACGTACCCTACGTAACGTATTCCAGTGCAAATTTCGATTTAAAGCTTTCGTGACTGCAAGGATTCATATTCTCATTCTACGTGACTTTACCGAAAGAACCAAAGAAGAAAAAAGTATTCCAGTGCATTTAAGATATATTATATACAACATAATGGTATTCGAATGCATTGAATTTATACTATATTTTATCTTTTGGCGGCATGTCGTACCGTCTGTTTTTTTTTAAACCGGTACACACACCGACTCGCACATCCCCACACGAACCACTGCTGTGTGGTGTGTGCTGTGTGGTGTGTGCTGTGTGGTGTGTGGTGTGTGCTGTGTGCTGTGTGGTTTCCAGACAGCCCAGTGCTGCCCAGCCCCACGCTGCCCCCGCTGCGCCCCGGCTCGTGCCTCCTGATGGACGGGCGCCGTCGTTCTGATGGGGAGGCCTGGCACGACGGCTGCCGGGAGTGCTACTGCCACTCCGGGCGGGAGATGTGTTCACTCATCGCGTGCCCAGCGCCCGTTTGCACCAACCCCACGCTCAAGCCCGGACGCTGCTGCCCGTCGTGTCACGGTGCGTGCTGACCTCGTGTTGCTGCCACGGCACGTGTGTATGTGTGTTGAGCGTACGACAACGTGCCACGATTCCATCGCTGTATGTCACGCGGATCGTTGAAGAGCAAGTCTCGCCCAGGCAGTATCCCAGTCGCTCTTGCAAATGGGACTCAGGCTGGCCTCTTGAGTTGTCATCTTGTCAAACAAATAGATTTGGCTTGACATGCAATGGAAATGTGGCACGCTCATCAAATTGCTGCGTGAGCACACATCCATCCTGGACGAACCTGACAATGTGCAGACAACTCTAGATTATCTGCAGGTGGATTTTACATGGTATATTGGTTGAAGAATCAGCTGCTGCTCACTCGTCCGAGGTCAATGCCCATGTGACCGTGGACATGTCAGGAAATAAACCTAATTATTTGAGAACGATAAAAACCAGACAAAATACTTTGCGTATCCACCCCAATTTGACGTTGGTAAACAATAAATATGTATTTTTTGTTATATATATAGTTTTTATTGAGGTACCTACACAAGTCCGGTACAACGCACGGGCGCCGGGGACACATTCGTCTATGCGCCTGACTCTCCGGAGCATCTCACGTACAATACAGAGCGTACGGTGCCTTATTTGGTCAACCGCACGCCATTGCTGTACAAGAGCGATGGCCCCCCGTCCCCCAGCAGCCGGCCAACGTCACGGGGGAGCACGCGGCTCACGTCCCGCTGTCGGCGTGCGTTGCGGTCAGACGGCAGTGACGAGGACGAGGCGGATCCCAGCGAGGAGGCGGCCGTGTGCCACTCGCCGGGCGGGCAGTCTTACGTGGAGGGCGAGACGTGGCCCATGGACGCCTGCACGCAGTGCGCGTGCCACGGCGGGCGCGTGCTGTGCGACAGCGAGGTGTGCCCTCCGCTGCTCTGCGCCAGCCCCGTGCGAACCTCCGACTCCTGCTGCCCTCACTGTCCAGGTGGGATGATGCTCGCTATCAATCGCCCGGCCTCACTTAGTCTTCGTCGACCCCTTGGGCTTCGCGATCGTTGGGGCACATCTTCTATTGCCGGCCCCACGCGCTACTTCTCCGATCTCTCTCCGCTCCTTCTCAAGCCCGCGCTTTGATGTTGCTCTGATGCGAGGTCTGCCACATTCCCTTGAGCCTTCTTCTACCTATCTTTCCAGCGCCATGCGCAGTCTGTCGCCTACTCGTCCTTCTTACACACCCATCAAATATTTTCTGTACAGAACTATCTTGTTTGCAACATTGTCTGTGAATTGCTGATTAAATGTACACGGGGCACTTGAACGTTTAAGTGGTGTTTCGGGAAGAAAAAAAAACTTAGCAACCCACAAAACATCGCCAGAAAGTTGTGCGTTGTTGAGAGTAGGTGAACTAATTTCATGAAGTGCCTTGTGTGGCCATCTGTGGGGAAATTATACAATGCAAACTTGCACTAATGGACTGTCAAATGTGTCAATGTAACCAAGTTAAGTTATCTAAAAAAAGGGGGCGGGGGGGTGAAGGGTAATGTGGGTTTTCATGCATTTCCAGGAAACCCCTGATTATCTTACAACACTGAGTGGGACAGATATGTGGGGTTTTGTCGTTTGTGTTCCAGCTCTACCTGAGCCCATGCATCGAAGCAGTGAATTAAATAGAGAGCGTAAATCAAGCGTTACTGAAATATTTTCCTTTCTCTCAGATTTTTTATGAAAAATCGTGGCAATGTCTCGATCACCAACACTGGGGAAAATCATAAATACAATGCATCTGGCCGTTTAGGCAACATGCATATCTGGCACTAAAATTATTAATGTATTTTATTACATTGAAAACAAGCAACAGCACTTGCTTGTGTGTTTCATTATGCACTGATTGATAACTGTTCGTAGCCATATCTAAATAACTAAAATGTGTTGAACTATAAAGTTGTGCCCTTTTATGTAAGTGCTTTCCTGTGTTTTTCCACATTGAATCTTCCATGCAACGGGCTTACGGGGAGAGCGTGGCCCAGTATGTGGGATTTATGCGATTGGTCCCAACATTCCATCGTTACACGGCCGAACGCATTTGGCTAATTGTACAATCTGGACGGGTTGTGTGAACAATGGCACACCAAGCCCCAAGGACAGCACTTTTACATTATCAGGATTACAATTCATTGAGCGGCTCACAACTCCAGGCTCAGTAACCCAGCAGAACATGGTATTTCTACTGTCGGCAGAATGTTTCTCGTGGTACTGCAGCTCGATTATTGCAGCTCACTTCTCTACGGGACGTCTGGCAAAAAAACATTACCGAGCTGCAGTGTGTACACAATTCTTTAGCACATGTCATGACGGGTAATGCAAGATCCGACCATGTTTGTCCATTGCTCGCTGAGCTGCCGAAGTAATACATTTTAAGGTTACACTCATTACACACAAAGTGCTTGCCACAAATGAACCACAATACCTTGCTGATCTCGTCAAGGGAGATACACTATTACTCAAACTCCGGTTATGCTCGCAGCGGCTTATTGCTAACTATCGAAGAAAGACAGTCACTGCAGCCATCTGGAATGCTCTTCCTTCTGATATTAGGAAGCCACTTGGAGCTAAGTACTTTTAAATCTAGATTGAAAACTCATTTCTGTAGAACTGATTTTTGCATGAAGTTTGTTGTCCTTCCCCTGCACCTCCAATTAGCGTGGTTGAGGATATACAGTGCCAAAGAAGATCAACATACATACATATGTAAGACTATATTATTATAATAATAGGGACCGTTATTTACCAAGGAAAAACTCAGTACCATGAAATTAGTTGTCCGACATTTGGGAGGTAAGTGGAGTGTCCAGAGAAAACCTATACATATTGTGCATAACACTAAGAATGGCCTATCCTGGCCACTTCACAATTTACGTTTATACAGAAGCCCTTTGGATAGACAGGAGAAGTTGCCATGGGTGGAACTCGAGGGCCCGGTGATACCTCCTGATATAGTTCCCTACTCAACGGAGCAAGCTCATGACAGCTGTGGCCACAGAAATTGCGAAGCGCATGTCTACGTAAGTTTAGAGTTCCAGTGTACCCTACGTTTATCTGGCTGCCGAACGTTTTTAATCCGTGTCTGCAGGTTAGAAATAAAATGTCATGACTGTGTGGCTTCTCAAAATAAAGCAATAAGATTAGATTGCCCTGTGCCCATAAATATTGTCGTAACGATTGGGGAAATAACTGGACATTTTTAATCAGAGCTCGGCTAGCAACAGTGGGAGAGAGCGACTGTCCACATGCCGTGCCTTGGCACTAATTTTACATGGAGCAGGCAGCCTCACATCTCTTGTCGTTACCTTGCTTCCTTTAACAGTAACTCTATATGCGGGTGTTGGAAATTCTGGCCGGGTGGCGCAGCGGTTTAGAGCGCTCGGCTCGCAATATAAAGGGGTGGTGAGTTCAAATCCTCTATCGGTGGTTGACGCAGCCCTTCTTGCCTCTGGGGTGGATAAAATAACTACCACTTTGTTAACAGTCAGCAGTTCGTTGTCCTAAGGATAGACTCCCCCCCCCACAATAGAAATGTGGAATTTCTACCACTGGTTGTGAAGGCTGTAAACAGGAGAGGGGCAATGCCCCAGTATGGTATGGATAACTTCAAAAAAATAGCTTTTGATGCAGAACGTTTCTATGGTTGTTAAACTCCTCATTATTTATAAGATAGTGGGGGGGGGGGGGCTCTTTCGACACGCAGTTTCTCACTATAAATGACTAATAAAGTTAAATTCTTGTACACGTTATCAAAGTTGGCGTGCACTTCATTCAACACGTGGAAAGCGATGCCAGCAGTTTGAAGTACGCTCAAAGAAACTGAGAATATTTGTTTTCACGTTACCAGCATTCTCTGCTATATATTATGGAGAAATGGCAATTGAGCAGAGAATGTTGAAAACATTTGTAAAACTCGTACGAGTGTCACATTTTTTTTTAAATCATCACAGCACTCCTATGTGTACATATATAATAAAAAAACATTTGAACAATGCTAGGCTAATGTGTTTTTGTAATCGCCAATCATATAACATTGAACTCTCCTCACATGCGATGAATTGTCACACTTAAGGGTATCGACAATCCAATGCATACATTTTTTGTTGCATTATAGTGTTAATGTAGCGACGTCTAGTGGCTGCAGGAGTCACGTGAACCTGTTACGTACAACGTATACAAATATGACAAAAAAAGCTGTTCTTTACTGTAATCACCGTGTCACACCGCATTTTCGCCGATGCACTAGCGTGCATTTGCTGACGGCCGCGTGTGTGTGTGTCTTTGTGCTTGACCATTTTAACAGAGAGGGACAAAATGCAGCCTCCAAACTTCCGGAGCAATTTGGTTTAAATACAAATGTGATGAAATTACATATTTAAGTCAGGTGTAAATAGACACTGCCCATCTCTGATGGCGTTTACATATAACACGTGTTTCTAAATGTGGAGGGATAAACTGGAGTACACGGAGAAAAATCCACGCCACCATGGGGAGAGAAATGCAAACTCGAAATATACAGGCGCCAGGCTCGGGATCAAACCTACGACCTCCTGTATACCTGGTGAGGTAGTTGACATCTCGCCAACCTTGACCGTGCTACGTGGGTTCCAACGCGCGGCTTCGCTGCCTCTTGCAGAAGGCGGAGAGAGCGAGCCGGGCGGCGCCGCGGGCAACGACAGCGTGACGTCGTACTGCCGCTCCGAGGAGGGCGATATGTTCCTGCCGTGGGAGGCGTGGAAGCCGGACGTGTGCACCAGCTGCGTGTGCCGCAACGGCCACATCGCCTGCTTTCACGAGAGCTGCCCCGCGCTGCCCTGCCCCCGGCCGGTGCTGCGCAAGGGGCAGTGCTGCCCCTACTGCCTGGGTAAGTTGCACGACGCGACAGCCACGCTGGCGACTCGGCTGAACAACGATCTTGACGGCTCGCAACGCTGACAAGTTTGTGTAGAACTTTGCACGGTCCGGTTTGTTGCTGGGCATTCAGTGGTTTGGGGATTTGGGCCTGTGTCCAGCAAACCGTGATGTAATATATATATAAAACTTCCCATCAAAGTCCTCTGTAGGGAATGTGTGGCTTCGTACATCACTCGAGGCGAAATGTAAATTATTCTGATCGTTGCTTTCTGTGTCACCTATATTTCATCTTGCTTATATCATACGTACATTCAACTTTAAAAAAAATATTTGATACAAAAGAATTTTCAATCATTTGTCAGCCCACGCTGTGTCAAATATGGGAGTTATTTGACGATATTTCAACATTCCGTGATCAGTCCGGTTTGGTGAAGGAGAGGGCCCGGGATCCATTCAGATATCACTAATGTTAGCCATCGTTGATAATCAAACTCAGGTTGCCTGGTTCATAGTGCAGTTGGCTCATCATTTTGCCACCCCAGCTGTAATTAACTGATGTCCCGTATAAATTAAACGGCAAAAAATGTCTTGCCCTTTTACTGTGTTTTTGCTCTTTCTGCTTTTGTATATTTTATACCCAGCTTTCCTTAGCAATGTCGAGGTCTGCTAGGCACAAGAGGGCTTCGAGAGAGAGTCCGCGTAGTTTTGCTATTCCTTCTCCTCCGTTGAAGGAGCGCAGACTACGGTGGTTTATTATATGGTCCATAGTTTGGGTTGCATGCGTGTATGTATGTTGAACTTCTTTTGCACCATACGCAATGAACCATGTTAATCAGAGGTGCGGGGGAAGGACAACAAACTGAACACAAAAAGCAGTTCTAAAGAAATTCGTTTTCAATTTAGATGGGATTTTTTTAAATCACTGTGGCTTGTCTTTAATTTCCCCTTAATGGATTTCTAATTAAGCCAACGCGATCCCACTGCTGCCTGTTTGAGGCGCTGCTTTTCCGAACGGAGGAGACAAACCGTAGGAGGCATTTCTTCACGCGGCAACCTCGACCGACAAACAGCAACTATGTGCAATCGGCTGTGAAAGCTTTCCCGCGAACTGTGAACCGTTCACGTTTACGCGCACGAGCGTGTTCCATTTCCTTCAGCGGGCAGAATGCACTCGCCAGTGCTCGAAGCACTCATCGGAGCTAAGGGCACCAGTAAACATTGTAAAAATGCTTTGCCAGAGTGCGAGTGTTAAAAAAATGTGCCTGCTTGCACTGCAGGGAACTTGTACCTGGCACTGCAGAGGCCATCGCATGCCTTGCGTCTTGCCGTTCTCAGTGCGCACTCCAAACGCGAGCACGTCCCTCTCCAGCGCTCACTCTGAAGGCACTCAACGGGATTCACAAGCCGCCCTCTCAAACACCTCTTCTTTCCTTCCCTCCTCCACAGTAATTTGTGCAGGCATGCGATATAGAGAGCACTCTTGCGTATAATGCTGGCGCTCAAACTGCAGAATTGTGGAAGTGTCAACATCGTGAGACTTTTATGGGTAAATTGGCATGATAATGATGTTCATAGTAAGAAGAACATACATCGCACTGATTGTAACCTGTCGAGGCACGCATTGATTGCCGTGGTTTAACGTGCCTTCCTGTTGGGAGAGCAGTCGTGCTCATTGTTGTAGATAATGTCTCTTGTCAAGAAAACAAGGCGTTTTAAAGATTTGTCGTAACCTCGTCACCTATACCAACCACGCATACCCACGTGACCAGCCCAGCCTAGGCGATGCGCCGCATGGCAGAGCGTGCTATGGTGTTGCTGGGTTGTCCTGCACTGAATGCACACCACTGGACAGACACTGCTATTTAAAGCCAGCTCAGGAACCATTGAGATGAGAAGTATTATTTTACAACCAGCAAACTGTGATTAAACTGAGGCTTCAAGTGTTGCAAGTTGGTGGGTTGAGCCCCATCACTAATTATTGCACACAACAAAAAGAGTATATTCATTTTGGGTTTTCACCTTTTTTCAGAATTCATATTCTTGGGTCTTTCGGTAAAGTCACGTAGATAGCTTCAAATATTTTTTTTTAGAATATGAATTCCTTCAGTTTCAGTTTATTTATTTTGGTATAGCCCTGTGAGCCATTCGGCTCTTGAATCGGGTGCAACCATAACAAACAAAAAAACAAAAACACGAACAAGAAAACATCTTAAAGTGACTATGTGACTGTGCAAACAGAAAATCCATGAAAAAAACCAGCAAAATATTCCTGAAAAAAGCACCGTACACCAACGCTGTGTGCAAAAAATCCCAGTGGGATACAAACAACAACAACAACCACAAGAAAACTTAGATGAAGGCCGTCAGTATAACTCTGTACTAGAACAAAACAAACATGTCCAAACCAAAAAACTTTTCGAAATCACCAAAAAATAAAGCCATAATTGCAACGTAACAGTGATCATAGGGACTGGCCGATTTTTTACAATAAACTACATAAATAACATGTAACACCAAATCCTAGAGCCATAGCTGGCTGCATGAGTTACTCCACAACAACAGAAGCATCAGTCGGAGTATCAAATTTTTCAATGCACCTTTAAGATCGGCACGCTAAATCAAAATACAGATAATACTTTGCAGCGTCATCCGGAGCTAAACATTTTATTTTATTTTACGCCAATGAATAGCAGTGGCAGCTGGGGGTGTACAAGTCCTCTAGAGCAGTTTTGAGAGAAGATCTCATTGGTAGCGATTCAAGTTGCAGTTCATTGGCAATTTATTGGCACGCTTTAAGTCAAGACTTTTTTCAGAAGTTTCTAATTCTGAGGACTAAAACGCTTGGTTTGCCATGCTACGAATAACTGCTTGTGGGACATGGAAAGGGTGCACCATCTAGTGCTGGAGTCACCTCAGACGTAGTTCTGTGGCATCATCTTCCAGAGGCTGTTCTCAGACATACTACGCTGTTACAATGCTCACTGTGGAGATGCATTCATCTCATAACAGGGCACCTTCAGCGAAATTGAAATGTAACCGAGGGATAAAATATATATATCTAAAGTTCAAACGCTGCTGGGGTGCAATTCTGCTCGTGCGTGCGAGAGTGGGCGCAACGCCGTGAGCCTCCGTGGCTCTAGAAGCTTTGTCGATGCTCACAGCCCTGACTGTGACGTTAACGTGCCACACGCTGACAGCAGGCGCTCGAGGTGAGGGTCCTGCGTCACTTGCGGGTTTTACGGCCGACCTTTAAGCTGATTGTACGAGCTTCGTGTTTTTCAGAGAGCCCGCCCCGGGGTCAAATCGGCACAAAAGAGCCATAAAAAAAAGCCGTGAAAAAGGTGCACTTGTACGACTGGGGTAGAATTCAATAATGTAGCGGTTGTACGTATAGATGCATGCATGTGAATTTCTTCCGCACCGTACATAGCCAACTCTGCTAATCAGAGGTGCGGGATTATAACCGCACCGCGCTCTTATTAGAATCGCACCACGCTTGGGTGCGGTGTGTTAGCGCACGATGTGGTTATCGTCCCATGTTGACATCGTCATCGCCGTCGTGTTGCGGGTCCGGCGTGTGTTAGACGAGCCACCTTTCAGCACGGGCTGCTCATTCGACGGGCGCCTGTACGGCGACGGCGAGCGCTGGGCACTGGACAGCTGCACCCACTGCTTCTGCGTGGGAAGCCAGACGCTGTGTGCCATGGACGACTGCCCCACCCTCACGTGTGCCCAGCCCCTCTTCCTGGAGGGCCTGTGCTGCCCCTTCTGCCCAGGTATCGCGCCATTGCAAATGGGGAGCTTTCTTTAAGACGTCAGGACGGCGGGGTTGACGATACCGGAAATGCGTTTATGCACCGTCGTGGAGGATTGTGGGTCGCAAGTAGTAAAATAAAATGAATAGACAGACAGCAGTCCCCTCTGCCCCGTGCAAAATGAAAGGAGCATTTTAGTCCATCGGTCAATTCGCCTTCTGAACAAATGTTTTTCAGCAGCATTTGTTTAAATAGGTGAACTCTGGACAAATTTAACTTTTTGAGTCTCATCAGCACTCGGCTCTGTTAAGCGAACACGAATATTTAAGGCTCGCTCATTTTATGTTGTGCATTATGAACGATGTGGGAGATGCAATTCGATGTCTTTCTCATTCCCCATTCTAACAACCATTCCTTTCACTCTTCTTCAAACCTTCTGTCACCTCTTAAATCGCTATCTCTCTCCCTATCCATCGCTATCTCTCTCCCTATCCATTGCTATCTCTCTCCCTATCCATCGCTATCTCTCTCCCTATCCATTGCTATCTCTCTCCCTATCCATCGCTATCTCTCTCCCTATCCATCGCTATCTCTTTAGCCTCCAGCCCTCCCAACACTCCCCTATTCCATCTACCGACTTCTCCCAGAGCCTCTGCACTATGATTAAGGTACTTTGTTGCCACAAGAGATATGTGAACTGATGTGCGGTGTACGTGTAAAAATTAACGGGTCATATTTGCCATGGCCTGAAATGTCTACTTTCTTTGGCAAAGTTTGCCTCGGAGATATTTGCAGTGTCTATGTATTTAGAACTTCTTTTGCACCATACGTAGCCTACTGTGCTAATCACAAGTGCCGTGGAAGGATAACAAACTAAACACAAAAAGCAGTCTGCTTAATATGTAGGTGTTTTTAATGCTTTCCAACTAAAGTTGAATGCGTTTATCCATTCACTCTGTCCCTCTGTTGGTGTCTGTACAGGGAGTGTGTGATAACTTTTGTAAAAAAAAGATGATCAAACGTGAACAAAACTTCTGTATAAAGTTGTTTTGCTATTAAAAATCAAGCCTATAGATAACTGGCCAAATTGATTGCCCAAAACTGGCAGACACAAACCAGTGCCGAAATAACTTTGCAAATATGCCAACATGTTTTTTTTTCCGTGTCAGCTACCCTTTATCTTCTGTGTGCTGCTAATAAATACTTGAGAGACCGAACGCGCGTTGGACAGCGATATAGAATCCATGAGTACGCGTGTTTTTTTTTTATTTTATTTTCGTTTGGCCGTCCAGATGAGCCGACGGTAGCGGGAGTGACGGTGCCCGTGAACAAGGCAGATCGGTGGAATGAGATCGATCCAGACAACGCCGCGACATTGCCGACCACCCCTGTCCTTGAGGAAATCCACGGTATTGCCCCCTACCCCCGCCAAATGTCAATACATTTCCCGTAGAGGCAACTTCGGATAAGATTTTTGTACTCAGTAAGTGCTCTTTGCAGACCACAAAAAAGTTTTGTTTTTTTAATGCATTGATATAATTTTAGGGGCCATTAGAGTTGAGATATTTTCTTGGCAAGATTCTATCGACAGTTCAAATGAGCTGCTTTTTTTGTTCATAAATTCCCCTGCTATTTAAGGAGCAAACTGATGAGTTTCTTTGGTCGTGTGTCCTTGTTTTCTATAAGGGCAACAAATAAGCTGGCCCTTATCATTTCTCAGAGATGACTGAGCATTATCTCCCATACTTATGGGTGTACAAACCAAAATGTATGACTTTTACATCCCAAGAAACTTCTTCCATTAAACAAGATAGATGTTTGTTTTCAATGTTTGCTTTATATGCACAGTTTACATATTTCTGTCTGCATGAGGGCTGTATAAACATTATATATCAAACATCTTTGCATAACAGGACTGAGATCTTGACGTTTTATTACGAAGCATGAGGAAACACTGATTGTGAGCAATTAACATTTATATTTAAACCTTTATGGGGGGGGGGGGTGTTGGATTGGGCTATACAATGAGCTGCGTGCAATTAACAATCTCGTTCAAAATCTCCCAATTAACATGTGCATTTAGACAAGGTGACACGGGAGTTGTGGCATGAGAAATTATTTGTTTTTAAGAGCATTATTAAGCCGTATGCACAATTTCATCCCGGTTATTTAAGTGAACGTTCAGGGTTTGTGTTGTAGAGCATGTTGTATGGTCGTGCGTTTATGTTTATGCAACAGAATTCATTGTGTTCACTGTTTTTGCTGCCCCAAGACCCTCTTGTAAACTCCGTTAAGCAATCTAAAGTGTACACATTCCTAGATATGCTCAACGAATAAAGAAATATCACTTCACCCAAGCGATGTTCCTGATATTCAGATTAATCCGAAAAATCTGAAAAATAGGGCCAAAGATGTACGATATTACGGATTATACAATTGTTTTGTTTCATATTGATACAAAAACATGCTGCCACAGGAAATGATGTCACTTTACACAACATCACATTCACCTATTTCCTGCCAGAAGTGGTGTCACATGGCATTGGGTTACATAACCTATGTTGGTACAAAAAAATCACGTGATATTGTTACATCATCTAATTTATCTGAAAATCTGAAAAAAGATCAAACTTTGTCCTTAAACCTCCATAATACTAAAAATAATAATTTGAAAGGTATCCCTTTGGCACTGGCAGCTTTTTTCGTTTTTCTTTGTTATACTCAACCGCAAATGACCGATCTCCCTCAGATCTGGAAAACCACATCCCAGGGGCCCATCTGCGGCTGGCCCCAGCCGACCAGTCTCACGCCTCGCGCTCCCAGGACCTCGCCTGGTTGGCCCTGGTGCCCCTTGTGGCTGTGGTGGCCATTGGTGCGGCGCTGCTCTACCAGCACCGCCACAAGCGCTGGATCCCCAGCCCGGCCTACAAGCCACCCGGCAAGGCAAGTGTACGCTGCGCAAATTGGCACGAGAACTGCCGCGATGTTACTGAGGGCCCGCTCGTGGAGAACCTGTGACCCAACAGCATGCAACTTAACTTTATACGGTTCACGTTCTGGGTCCTACGGTTTTTCCCTCCACGTTTAGAAACACTTCATTGAGCTATCATTTGTGGCCAGGTCATTTCTGAAAAACAGCTATATAGCTCAAGTGGGCTTTACCTGATCAAATAAAAATAACAAAAATTGCTACTTGGAAACAGCCGTAAAATGAGTTATGTCTTTAAACAGAATATAAGCTTCTGGGCTTTGATTGCAGATGCATGTGGAGATGCTAAGAACTGCGTAAAAGAAGAGAGTAAGCGACTTAGAAGTTGGTAATAGAACATTTTAATGTAGATGCCATCAGGAAGAGGAATTTGCGTTAGATGTGACACGTGTCCAGGATGTAAGAGGGCAGGTTACTGACATAGGCACTCGGGTGGCACCCATATGGGGGTAATCAAGGTAGAGATAAAAAGCCAGACGGTCGATAACTGTTAGCCGGTTCTGCAAAGTTTGAGCGTCGACTTTACGAGAGATGCAGGATCTAGTGGAACGCAGGAGAAAAGGAAGGGCCGAGATGTGGTGGCATCGGCAGCACCGGCCACGCCGACTCCCTGACCTTTGCCTTCCTTTTGCCCTTCAAAGGAGTCGTGCTTCAGCCCCGAGCTGCAGACGCACTCGGTGGTGTACGTGGACTGCGAGCGGGGCACCAAGGTGCAGGTGGACAGCCCCCACAGGATGAAGCACCTGGTGGACGAGGACGCGCGATACAGCGGCTGTTTCTCCACGCCCAACGGCCACGCCGGTGGGGGCGGCGTTGCCACACAGGCCCAGTGCACGGACGCCCTCTGAGCGGCGCGGATGAGCGATGTCTCACGAGCGAAAAAGCGACTGTGTGTGTGCCTTTTGCCTTTCTTCTGCTTGAAGCTTTGGGGCATTCGGCAAAACCCTCTCCTTTCACTTCGCTCTCGCCACGTTTTTGCTGGGGTGTCCAGTTCTGTTTTGCGAGTCGGGATCTTACCGAAGACTTCTGTGTCAGGATTGTCCTGGTCAGAACTTACGTAAGGTGGTGGTCTCCCACCAAAGAATGCCAAACTATTTTATTGTATAGAGCTACACTGAAAAAAAAAACATGTAAATCAAAGTCAAAGTGACTTCATGGCTCAAATGAGCATTGGGACGGCACTCATCTCTGTCGGCAATATCATATTGCTATCATGGGGAACGTTCTCTCCGTAAGACAACTTTTGTTAACTTCCCACAAGCTACTACTCATTACATTGTGCTCATTCCCAATAAGTATTTAGCCAAGGGTAAGCTTTGTACTTTAGCGGTTTGACCATGGGTCTGGGTCATGGTGGCCTGTTCTTTAAAACAATGGCATAGGATCCTTTACGCGCACACACGTTAGCAGACAGTGCTCTGTGTGCTTGTATTTCCACGACAGGAACAGATCTCAGAGTCAAAGCCATTGATAATGAGATGCAGAGGGAGGTGCCGTTTGTCTCAATGCCTCCCATCCACTCCATATGACAAAACATAAAAAAAGCATTCATGCTACGAATAAGATACATTTAAATGTTTATTTATTATACGTGTCTAAACCCAAAATGTTCACTCCATTTTAAAGGTGTGCACTTATTGTACGTTTGCCATTGCTACAAAATTACAATAGCTCTGCTATCACTTGGCCGGCAGTGCTCACTTGCACGAGCACTGAGCAGTCGTGAGTGAGCAATTGAAATTTGTCGACGGTGGTGGGAAAGCTATTGGAGGATATCGTTGTTTCCGTTGCGTTGCTTTGACAGCGGGCTATGGAAACTGCAGTACCATGCATGGAAACCACCGCTCCCAGGACACGTGATTTATCAACAGAAACACGCGTTTGGAGAGATTCGCTTGGCACGTGGACGCACTCGTGTTCACACCCCAGCCTTGGCGTGCCAGAGTGAGTGTCACGCTTCGAGTGCCATTGGGTAACGTCGAGAAGTTCAGGACTAACACGGGAGGGGAGGATGAATGGAGGGCCATGAGGTGTCAATGCAATGTGAGTCGTGACATATCGTTGTTGTTTAGTGGACTATAGACGCGTTGCTAATGATTGACTAGTAATAGCTCCACGAAGAGTACTGTGTAAATATCGTGCGTGAAAGAGAGTAATTTACTGTCGATAACCAAGCGGAGCGCTCGATCGGCATGAGTGCGGAGGCGTCTCGGAAACCTGCAGTTTGTTTCCGGCTGCAGAACACGACGTTAACAAAGAATGAAAAACGTTCAATATTTCTCTTTTTTTTTTACTTTTACAAATTCATACTTTGCACAAGTGGCCCACGTGAATATAATTTAAGGTTTATATTAATACACGTGTAACTGATTCATGATATAGGTGCACAACACTCAAGGGACAGAAAATCCATGATTTTATTTTTGGTGGTGGGGGGGGGGGTGTTGGTTTTTCACTGGTCTGACTGGAGTGTGGCTGTCTCAAACATGAATATATATATCTCTCTCTGGGTCTCACATCGTCGCATGGAGGATCTATAACAACTGTCGCTCTGCAAACTTCCAAAAACATGACGCTGCCAAGTTTAGTCGCAAATAATGAAGTGTATTTATTTATGACTATTTCAATTTTCTATTTCTCCGGTATATATTGTATATTATATACAGTACCGTGGCTTTTGGAACCTTGGAATACACCCATAGCAGCATGCAGATATTATTGACTTCAGAGATTGATTTCCGGTTCAATATATTTCATCTTTAAAACATCGCGCATCGTGAACATATTTTCGTTGTTACATTTCTGTTCCCGTAAACCCATGTTAAGTGATGTTAAAATGCCTTCATACATTTTCTTATCGATGTTACTGCAGCATGCTATACCCAAAGCAGGTCACATTTGCTTAACTTTCGTGTGAAACCGGCTTATTCCACAGACACCGCCCATCATTAAAGAATGAAAATGGTCTTCTGATTCATTTTAGTTTCACTTTCACAGGACTGCCTTCAGCCCATTCACTTTAGCGCACTTTGTTAATCACAGTGTATAACACGAGCAGTTAAAACTGGATTGTTGCTTTAATTTCAACGGATCGAGTGCGTGCCAGCGATGTTCAAGCGTCGACTGATTGCGTACGCACCCTGAAAACCTAACCACTGGAACATAAATTGCTATATATAATTATTTTTTAAACATAACTCTACGATGCGTTTCAGGGTTGTTACTGCGTGCTGTTCGCAACACGGTAACGGTCAGAAAACATATCGGAGAGGTGTACAGCACAACCGCAAAAAAATCTACGCAATCGGTGCAAATAGCGGTTAAAGGTTTGAGCACTGTAACACTCACCAATGGCAAGGAACCATGTACAGTGTGGCAAACGAGATCACTGGAATGAGCAGAAAGACATAAAAAATTACACTTGCAACATTGCAGACTCCAAGAGGATTTTCGTCATTGTCATGTGCTAGTCTGCACACTTGATTTAAAATAATAAAGTAAAGTAAGCCAGCAAGGGAGACGAAGCAAAGAAAACAACCGCATGTTTAAGTTACCGCAGAGTATGAGCCGATATTATTATTTTTGTATATTTAGAATGTTTTAATTAAATAAACCCATTTTAAGTTATTTTGATTTAGTAAATGGTAAAAAAAATGCAATTCATGCAACATCACAATTTTTAGTTTTTTTCAAGTGAGGGTTTTTCCATCGCTTGAGTGAAAAATGCCAATGTGATTTGTATATGTGTACTTTAACAATGTATCATATTCCATTTTTCACTTTGTTGGCAGCCATAGACTCAAGAGATATAGCTGGTGAGTGAGAAAAGCTGACACACAAAAATTTTTATTTTAATGCCACAGTTTCATTATATGAGTTGAAATATTACAAATAAGCTGTCATAAATGTCGTATATTTTTAAGGACAGAAATACATTATTTATTGTTTTAACAATGTCATTTCTCTAGGGTAATATTTATTGAAGCCAGGTGATGTGGCAGTGATTTATAGTCAGAAAATAAATCAGCAAAAGGTAAATAATATACAAATTTCAGAAGATAACTAACTCTGCCCAAAACATATTGCAGCATAGGATTAATCGAACACGCAACTAATGCACTGATGTATGTAATATTTTTTTTTTGGGGGGGGGGTGGAAGGGGAGTTGTTTTTTGATGTCAGCTTGTCGCAGTCTGAAGAAAGTCCTGGAAGACGTGACAAGAGAGGGCCAAACTGTAGAACCGACCAAAATGAGAAGTGTGAGCAGCCGAAGGAGTGGCGCCTCACTCCAATGAGCGAAACAATATCCACTTCAGCTTTCAGGATCCCAGCGCCGCACTATTATTATTTACCGTTTATGTTTGTAAATATACGATCAGAAATGTGTGTGTACATCTGTAAAAAAAAAGTTTTCCCATGTTCGTTTAACTGTTGAATGTATTTATAATGTAGACAAAAAAATCTTTTATTTGGAAAAGTTCAAAGAACATATCTTTATTTTTGTCTTTATATCTTTACATCTTTTTTTGTTTTCCTACTGGTTTGGACACTTTTACCCGTAAGAACCTTTGCATACTTCGTGAGCTGGCTTTTAAGAATTTTAACTGCACTTGGTTTATTATGGTAAATGGTTTATTCGGAACCTTATTATAAATGTTTGTTACGTAGGGGTTTTATTTGTTTGATCGGTTTTTTTTTAACATGCTTTGTCCTTTTGACATTAGTTGCCTAATGATGATGAGCATAAGAGCTCAGTGTTGGTCACGAGTGAAGTGTCGATGATGACATTTGGCTTCTCCATGAATTACAGTTTAACAAAGGCTTAACATGCAAAGTGCATACGCCACATTGTCTGTGTTTTTTGTATTATTATTTAACGGCCATTTGCTTCTGCTCTGCTTTAAAATAGTGTAAAGAACAGTATTTGTCAACGCAGTTACTTGTGCTAATAACGAAGATGCTTTGTAATTTATTTTTAATTAACGTTCCTATTTATTATAGACGAATGCTGATAGCTAAAGCAAAATGACCTGGAATTGCCCATGTGTGTGTGTGTGTGTGCATGCATGTGTGTGTGTGTTGCCCCAACAGTCTGTTAAGGCTATACGGGGGGATATTTGTGTTTGTGTGTCGGTGGTGGGGAGCGGTAGTGCAGTGGTTAGCGCGCTGCGCTATGAACCCGGTGACCCGAGTTCGGTTGCCGCTCACAGCCAACACCAGTGACGATTATCTGGACCGATCCTGGGCTTCCCCTTGGTCGATTAAACCTCAAATAAGTACCTGGCGTGGTGTGTAGTAAACATCACCGCTAGGGAGACCAAGGCGGCCCGGGCGTGATGCTGGCCACCCCCACCCCCTCGTGTGCCGTTCCGGCCTCGCTAACAGCACTTGCCACAAATGTCTGTTAAGGCTATACGGGGGATCTTTGCCTATTGCTCGTGGTGGGATCACCGTGCGCGTGACCAAAATCTGCTGTACAAACTTGTTTCAGCGTCTTTGGCCATCCCTGTGCCCCCAGGCCACACGTTATGGGTGTCCCGCGGGATGACGCTGCCTGCCCACCCCCCGTCCGTCTGTAAATGGCTAACGCTGATTTTTTCTCTCTCTCTCTCACGCAATGCTCTCGCGCTGGGCGACTATTAGTGGGTAAAATTGCATGGCATCCGACACACGCACGTTTTGTACATACACGGGACGCGTGTCCACACTTGATTCACGCAACGCGTGGACATGCGTACGCACGGCCTTGTCTCTTTATCTGACTTGTGGTCGCAAACTGTTTGCTTCCAGCTTTATCATTTACATTCAAAAATATATTAAAAAAACTTCTCAAAAACTCACGTTGATTTGTCCTCGTGTCTGACTTGCTTACGAAGCCACCGGTGCCATGAACGTGATAGTTAAGAGCTCCTTGTCAATTCTATTCCATAGCGGATAACCCAAGCGCAGTGTCAGTCATGGGCGTTTGAGTGTTTGACCATACTTCACCGCCACGTTGCTCAGTGCGAGTTGGTGAAGTGGAGGTGGGGGGGGGTGAAGGGAGGGGCATGACCAGTTCAGACATCATTCACCACTGATGTTAGCCGTGGTCAGAAAAACAAATCTCAAGGTCCACCCACTCTCTCTCTCTCCACGTTGTTGAAAGCAGTCGATAAACCAAAATCAAGGTCAAAGCCGGGTCGTAAATCCATCTGCATGGCATGAGTGCGCTTTTGTCCGATATTGTTTTCCACAGTGGTTGCAGTACGGACAGATGCAATTCAAAAGAACATGGTTCTTCCACGGTATATGTGCGATCGTGCACATTCCCTCCACCTGTTTCACGTGTTGGCAGATGGTTATAAAAAAAAAACATTGGCAAACTAATTTCAACCATGATTTCAACGGAAGCAAAAAAAACGAGACGAGAGACCCTACCCCCTCGACCCCACACTGTCCCCGTGAGCTGGTTGGCCAGGCACTCTGGAACAGCTCTGCCTCAAAAGGATGGGGCAGAAAAAGCGGAGAACAATCGGCGACGGTGGTGATGGCGGTGAGAACAGTGACTCCGTCTTGCTTGCAACATTCAGCACAACAAGTCGCGTAACACTTACAGTAGCGGCTCAAGCCGCGTGCAGTGAACTCGCGAAGCTGTAAGAGAACCGTATTATGACGGGGGAACACGTAAAATCGCTCCCCAGTGAACCGTGCATTCGCCAGATGCGATCCGCCGATTGCGGCTTGGGGAATGAGTGGCATTAATTGGGCGCGTTGATTAGCACCAGGAAGCGTGCCGTTGGCGTGCAGGAGCGTGGCATGTCAGGACGCGCCAAAGTATGCCGTGAAGTTAACTTCGGGCTCGCTCTCATAAAGTTCTATCCCCGTGTGACCCACACGAGCCGCGCCCGCGCGATGGAAGACTGGCAGGCAATCAGGGTAACAGGCACAGAAGTCGGTCGCTCTGAAATGCGGCAGTGTCACGCACTGGGCCCCATCATGCGGTTTTATCGGTTGGGAGAAAAATCCTACAAAATGAGGCCAACGCAGGCATCATCAAAAGGGCCCTGATGTCAGAGTGACAGTTATGAAACGTGGGAGATAATTATCCGCCTACCCGCGCACATTCTTGCCGCGTGGAATCCGTTTGAAACGCGCGCGCGTGCTGCTGCAGTTGAAATCGGTGGCAATGCAAGAGGTCATTGGGATTGCCTCCTGTGTGCCTCGAGGGATCGGCACAATGCGAAACATTCTCCCATCATCCCCTTTAATGCCCCGCGTCCCTACGGCGCGCCCGCGCTCATTCCCGAATGCGCACCGACAAACGGTAAAGTGCGTGACGCCGTGAATTCATGTCAAGCGCGTGGATGTTTAGCCAATTGATAAACGGGAGGCTTCAAATCCAATGGGTATCTTGACTCCGGATTTCCTGTTGACAATAAGTAATTCATCAGGTAATGGGATGTGTGCATTAGGTGCCCGCTCGCACACAATCAAGCATGCCAGAGTTGCATTGCCGAAGGAGTATTAAGGGTTTTTGCTCAGCGATGTATGATTGGCAGCTGCTAGGCAACTACACCGTAGTGTATAGCAGTGTGCCAGGTAACAACACCATTGGCTCTGGATGTGCAGTCCCCTCGCACTCCTTCGTCTCGTGACACCCCACTTCCGACCTCTCAACAGAAATGTCCACTGAATGGTGTCCACTTCGTCACGCGTGAAAGCGAAAGATTTTAAGACGCGAAAATATGGACAGTTAATGGAGCAGGATAAGAGTGGAGCTTGGGGAAAAGGCGTGCGTGATTTTTTTTTGTGTTACTGTATGATCTTGTTTACCCCTTAAGTTACAAATTGTAAGGTAAGACCCCAAAATAATGCATTTTCACCAATGGACACGTCAGTGATTAACTGCTGGTTTCCTGTATTTTGCATATTTAGAGTAATGTAATGGTTCCAGATACCGGGTAGCAGCGAGTGGCAATAATTGACGACCCAAACCACGAGCTGATAACGCACGGGACACAGGAGAGCGGTGTTCGTTCTCGCTGCGGTGATTCTCATGCTCATATTTTATCCAAAGTCAAACTAAGAACAAAAACAAGTGGGAGAACACGTCATTATTATTTATTTGTACAGCTCCAAACAAAAAAAAATGGCCCAAACATTCCAAAACTTCCTCTTGTTTTGAACACTTCGAGCTTGAAATATGTTTTTCCCTCTTCCCCCCCCCCCCCCCCCCGCTGTTTTCCTAAGGTCGTTGACGGATTAACCCTTGCTCTTCTGGACCCAATAAACAGACCTGCAGGAAGCGCACGTCCATCAGACCCCTTTCGTAGCGCCGCCGCTTCCTTCCCTCCGCTGCATTGTGAACGACGTTCGCTGCCCCCGCCGCCCGCCCACGCGCACGCGCGCGCCGCTATCGGCCGCCCGGCGCGTGCGCCTTCCTGTTATAAGCTTTTTGAACTTTCGATCTTCTGCATCCTCTCTCACTTGAGGCGCCCTCCTCTTCCTCCTCTTCATCCTCCTCCATCGCCTCCTCGCAGACGTAGCGTCACCACCCCCGCCCCCGCCCCCGCCCCCCCAAAAAAAGTCACGTCCTTTTGTTTGGCGGACCGATGTTTACCGAGGGTATCTTTCGCGGCGTCGCCCCGTTTCGTTTTGACAGCCGGTGAGGTTGTCATTTCCTCGTTGCACGTGTGGGCAAGAAGCGACGAGGAGAAGCGTGCGTCGAGATGTTACGAGCGAGCGCCCGTCCACCCGTGTGGAGCACACACGCCGAAGGGATGGCTGGCTGCTGTGTGGGACCCCCGAAATTCTGCCGTGACCGCTCCAGTTTTAGCCACTGCCGGTGAAAGATCTGGGGGCACGTTTCGATTATCAGTTCCAGATGAACGAAATATTTTGCCCGAATGAACCAAGTCGCGAAATGGAGTGGAAATACACAAACACACGCAGGTATTGATATACAGAGACAAAGATTATCTCGTATAGCCTTCACAGACTGTTGGGGCAAGTGCTGTTAGCGTGCACCTATGAAGGCTGGAACGGCACGCAAGGGTGGTGGGTGGCCAGCACCACGCTCCAATGCCGTTGTCTCCCCGGTGGCGATGTTCACACACCGCACCAGGCAACTCTTTTGAGGCTGAGTTGACCTAGGGAAGGCCGAGGATCGGTTTAGGCAATCGTCACCGGTGTTGACCGTGAACGGAATTCGAACTCAGGTTGCCGGGTTCGCAGTGCAGCACGCTAACCGCTACACTGCCGCCCCCACAAACATAATGCACGTTCAAACAAACAAACAAACACACATACACACCAGCACATATAGGAGGCCCAGGGCCTGTTCAGAAATTGCCCACCACTGATGTTAGCTATGGTCAGCAATCAAACTCAAGGTTTCCAGGTTCATAGAGTGTGGGTGTGCGAACCACTGTGCTGCAACTCCACCAACAGACAAAATCATACACAAACATGCACACGCGCACTCACGTCAACAAATAAATGTGAGATACAACGTTTCATTCCACTACTGTGCTTTTTGCTTATCATAGATTGAGTTCTACAGACCGCCTGTCGCAATTTCTTCAAACCCCAGAACGATCAGGATTCAACAATCTAACTATGCAGGGCCAGATTTTGATTTAAAGCTTTCGTTACTGCAGGGATTCATATTCTTGGTTCTTTCGGTAAAGTCACGTATAAGGGAAATAATAAAATATAAAACAATACAATTATCACGACGTTTCGACTGCAACACAAGCAATCATCATCAGGTGTGAAAACCACAGCAAGAAAATTTGAAAAAAGTGGCGGTTTTTTTAAAAGTTAGCACCACGGAGAGCGATTTGGCAGTTATTCAGATGGACGAGTCCATCTATGTTCGGAAAAGAGGAGGGGGGAGACGAAAATAATGTATGCGGTCTGAAAGACACCGTAAGCGTGAACAATCAATTAAGACCCGAAATGGTTTATCAAATCCTTCCAATGATTGCTAAGCCAGAATCCATCTTCTCGGTTGAAATTGTCTCTGTGTTTGTATATGTGGATAGCCTCATGAACGAATCTCTCATGGTAGCCAGATGGCTTGCAGAGAACCTCCGTCTTGGAGAAGTCAATGTCATGTGAGCCTACTGAATTATAACAGTGATCTGCCACGGCCGAGGTGTTGGTCCTACCGTGTTTTCTTGCTGTGGTTTTCACACCTGATGATGATTGCTTGTGTTGCAGTCGAAACGTCGTGAGAATTTTATTGCTTTATATTTTTATTATTTTATTGTTTCCCTTCTACGTGACTTTACCGAAAGAACCAAGAATATGCAGGGCCAGTTCTCCCTATGCAGAGACGAGCTGGGCAGGTGGTAGCCAGAACTTACTGAACAACTTGTGGATCCCAGGTAATTTGCTTTTTCATGTTGCATGTAAAAAATTGACACGTTAAGCTCTGTTAATAAAAGGGCATACACATACTTTAAAGTCTTAAACGGTTAGAGCAAAGCCTAGGTGGCTCTAGCAGATTGCCATTATAATTTAAAGATTGTCAGCCCTACACCTGTGCAACTTAAAATATATTTAGCAATATATTGAACATTCACTTCCAGATGCAACCAACAATGAAAATGTATAGATGTGGTATGTAGTTGCCTACAATCAAAATAACCTTGAATGTGCCCGATATCTTCAGATCTCAGAAGCATAGTTTGTACAGTAATTGGATAGAGGATTACCTGGGAATACCAGATGTTGTAGGGTCAGGCTTTGATATATAGCCAGGACATGGTCAGCACAGCAATGGATTCTTTAATCGATATGTGATGTTCTTATGTAATCCTTCCCTATTCATGGTGGGTTTTCTCCAGGTTTTCTGGTTTTCACCCACGCAAAGTGAAACACTCATTAATGGCATTTACCAAAATATCCTCATGCAGCAGGACCCTCCTGAAAACAAAGACTTCAGACTCAGTGATCCTTTCCTGGGTAGATAAATGGCATGATTGTTACTATTATTCAATAGAATATGGTGCCGTATGGTGAAATATCACGAGAAATCAAAACCCCTAATTTTAACGATGGCCCCGCAGTCTCGCCTGTCACCCTGCACAACAGCTCACGACAGAACTCTCTGCAACGGAACTCGCAACCTCCTCATCAATAACAAAATGAGCAGGAGGCCCGTGGTCACTGCCACTCCACCGTGGCAGCCCCCGCCGTCTGCAACGCGGCGATCATCGAAACCGCTGCACGCTCGCAGCAATCAATCTGCACCGACTTTTAGGAGACACCAAAAGGCTCCACCCACCTCTGTCGCCTGGCTTTTAAGTGACACTTAACTTTGCACTGCGCCTCAGAGTCAAGGTAATTTATGTCCGTATAATAATGCACGCATTGTAAATCGCATTATTATTAACAATAAACATGCTTTTAAGAGTCTATGTTTTTTTTTTTTACGCACGCATAACTGCACTTATGGTGGTGCTATGGAAAGGTCCTTAATTGAATGGGCTGTGGTTAAGAATATCAGTGAAAATGTAGAGAGGAAAGCCATTGCAAAACTTATCATATTTTGTGATGACTCGTGATATTGTCAAGACGATTCGCCGAGCCAGGTCACCGATGCAAATGAAATTCGCAATCGCATTGGGTGCTCACCTGGTTGAAGACAACTGATCTAACCTATCTGCAAACACACTTGCTATGCTTTGTTATGGGACATTACGGGGTATGATATAGTGAATCAAGTCCCCGGTCCTTGTGTTCACGTAAAAATTAAATGTTTCAGTCCGTTGTCCAATCGGCTACAGTATCTGATTTAGTGAACAGGAGCATAGCGGATATCAAATTAAGTGGGTTGACAAGGTTTAGGATAGATATGGAGATGAGCAATGGGATGAATGCTACCAATGTCGATGGCATAAATCATGCGTGTGCTGTATACAATATCATAGGTTTCATTTGAGTCAAAATATAATTCGTCTATACAGGCCTAGAGTACAATTATTATAATTATTTGTCCCATACTTCTGAAAAAGAAAGTTCTGTTTGATGATTTTGGTTCAAGTGGCTTTTAAAGTTCTGCAATGCGGACGCATTCCCCCACCAAAAAAATCACACTGGCCTGTCACTCGTTCGATCAAACACAAACCGGCATAAACCAGTACAGTCACGGGCAAAGTCAAGATGAGAACGGTACCGGGGGAAAAAAAAAGTTGTGCTTTTTTTTGTTAAAAGGAGGATTTCAATTGCTGGCACTCCTCATTAAGCTTTCATCCAAGCTGAAAAGGGGGGCAAATTATCCCTGAACTGGATAAAGCTGCCTGCAACATCAAAGCATCGCCAGTACACCCAAATTCCTGGCACTGGCGTGCAAATGTTTGAAATTTAGGTGCCACGGCATCCCGCCTGCAAGCATCCATTTGGCACGTGTCTGCGAAAACTGTTGCATCTCACCACTAATTCCTCCTTCGCAATTATCACTTCAAGGCAGGGAGCGATTTACGCATGGCACCCCTCGCACTATGGCTCCACGAGACACCGCGGGCAGGGAGGAGGGGGGGGTCCACGAGGAGATGCCGACGTGCTCGCCCGTCAAATCACCCCCTCGCGAGAGCTTCCTGTGGCGAGTTCGAGTCTGGTGGGGGTCGGGCGATGGGGTGGGGCAGATGGGTGGTGGCCGCCCCTCGGTGTTAGAGAAGAAAATAAGTAATATTTTAAAAACACTTTCTTAAAAACACGCTTTTATTAAATGTACCCTACTAGTAATGGAAGAACTCCACGACTCCAGGAAGTGGCCCCGAAGCTTTTGCCACAACGTAAGGGGACCGTGGGCAATTACAGCCAACGTCAGTTGACCGTGGACAATTAGACCCAAGCCGAAACATAACATATAAAAAAAGAATGTTTAAAAATATAGATTTTTTATGATAGAATATAGTATTGTCATCAGTAAGACATAAGCATACCAAGTTTGCAGTCGATACCACACTGGGAAGTGGGTTAAAATTTAGTTACAATATTTGAGGATGAGACAGCAACAACGACAACATCAACAGGTAGAGTGAGTTAATAAAAAGCGTGTAATAATAATAGAAAAGACAGCGCCGGTTGACATCGAGAGCGTTACCCGCAGCACCTGAGTCACGTGGGGAACTACGCACGCCCACGCTGCTGCTCTTTGTGCGTTTCGTTTGTTGTCCTTCCCACCGGCGCCTCCGATTAGTGCGGTTGGCTACGTACGGTGCGAAAGAAGTTCAACATATATACTGTACATACGTTGCAGGTCACCCCGATGCGCCGAGAACTATCCAGCTCTTGGCTGGGTCCAATTTGCATCAAGCCCATCTCACTCAGCCGACTCAGCTGCAAGGGTTCCCGCCTCCCAGCTGAATGGGGATTGCTTAAGGGAGCTGTTTGGCAGCAAAATCCGATCAATAGCAGCGCCTTGTCACCTGGCTAGCAGGCAGGTGCAAAGGATAACATGGGCGAGTCAATCCAATTAGTCTGCCTCAATATGCTCCATTGTGAGCATCAGTCACCCAACGTTTCTTAATTATACATCTTGGTGGGAGATAAGTGGTGTGTTTATGCATGTATGTAGCCTTTGTGCGGATCTGATCACACGACCCAGCTAAACTTGTGTGGCAAAGCAATGGAATATTATGGGATCATAGATATGAGCTGAGAAGAGGTGTAACGATGCATCGATTAATCATTCAGTATCGATTCGTAAGCTCACGATAGTGGAAACGAAGTCACCAAACTGAAGAAGAGTCAACATTCTCCCACGACGTCCTGTTTTACCAAGGTGATGTGATATACTTATATTTTTATCTGGACGTCAATGAGGATTGTAATGAAAGGTGAGAGTAAAATAAGTGTTGGACTACATTGCAACTGGATGTGGTGCGTGGGAGGGGGAGACTTGGATCGGCACGTGGTGTGTGGCTGGCACTCGGGCTTGGCGCGGGGTTTAACCGGGTATGCCGATGAGAAAACATGTTCTGGGGTAGGCACTCAATGGAGAAGATAAAGAGAGGCATTTTTGTTGGGGGACAAATGTGGTGAAAAGGCAGAACGAATTGATGTGCTGTAACACACCGAAATAAAAGCTTCATGTAATGTAAATATATAATGTTATTAAACATTATTTACGTAAATACATGAAATGTAGCGAAACGCTGCAATTCTGTAGTGTCGGTGCGTCTCTTCTTCGTCCTCTTGCTCGACGCTTGAGGCTTGTGCGTGCGTGCGGGCGTCGTGCGTCGCGCACACACTCAGTCGGAGACGAGGTGGTCGCAGGAGGCACCGTCCTCCCCTTTCATTGTTGTTGAGTTCACGCCACCGACTCGGGCCCCCTCTCACGACCACGCTGCCACACGACCCGTCCCAGACACGACCCTGCCTGCGTTGCACCGACGGCGTCGACCGGGACAGTCAACCGCTTGCCGGCCGCGCAATGCCCGGGCAAAGGCGGCGGCGCGGACGAGCCGAGTCCACTCCCAGAACCGGCAGCCCGGAGCTCTCGCTCTCCGCTGCTTTTATTCCCCTCGACGCAGCTTGGCTCCGCCCTAGCCGCGCCTCCCTTCTCGAACCCACCAGAGGGTTCCAGGGGCCTCCCCACGCGAGGTCTACCGTGACCCTTGCCCTAGTTCCTCCGCCCTGCCGGCACACACGCCGTGTGTATGCCCAGCGGCGTGTGCGCTGTCTACCTGAAGTTGCTGCTGCTGTACAGCAGTCGGCGCTGTGTCACTACAATTCTACAATCACCTGCAACACACACAACAACTTCGCTGTGTCACTGCACTACAAATAGAGGGGGTGTTTGCTTACAGAAGGTGACCACCTCTGCAACACACACACACAGGCATTTCATTTCGGCAGTCATAAGGAATTGAGGCAAAAAAAATCGTTCAAGAAAACCTGATCCGCAAGGCAGAGCGATACGCACTTTACCCACGAATACCACAAGACAGGCAGGTGAGAAACCAAGAGAATCAGAATCGTTTCATTTGCGAGAGTGGTCTCTGGTTCACCAAAATGACAAAACAGAATAGAACTAAAAATCCAGTGGGGGAAATAAAATAAAAAAAAATATCAGGGCAAAACAGCCGCGTAAATCAGGAGGGCGTAAATCAAAGGCATGCCCACGCCGCCAGCCAAACGGTTTCCAGAGACCGATTAACAAGCTGCGTCTTAACGGCTCCACAAGTTTTAAGCTTCGCAGTGGCGAGTGCCACGAGTGTGTACACGAAAGGCCAACATTGGTCTGTAATGTCATACCGTCGGGGCTGCCATAAATCAGGCAGCGAACGCACACATCCCCCCCCCCCCACCGTTAGTCGGGGCTACGCGTTGCGTGGCTTGTTAATGCGGTGCCCTCCGGGCGTAAACAGTGGCCGCCTCCGTCCCTAAAAAGAAAAATGCTGCAACAAAAGTCACACAAGTCACCAGCGGGTGTGCGATTACGCCGTCCTAAACAGCGGGCGGTAAATTGGATGGGCTGAGCCCAAATTGAGCCAAGCCCAAGCAAAGCATTTTTTTTACGGGGTGAAAGTTGTAATGATGGCTACTTTAGCCCTCTTCTAAATAATGAAATGAGTATACGCTGCGGTCGTAATGGTGTCCTTTATTTACAACCAGGTGAAAGCCCACCGAACGAGGAGGGCCCCCTCGCAAGGGACACCGCGAAACGTTCAATGCCGACACTGAGGTCTTACTTCACTTAAACCTTGCCCGCCCCTTGTCAATCTACCGTTGGACGAACGACTTGCCATGCTGTTTAACCATACTTCACCGCAACGGTCAGTACAGGTTGTTGAAGGTGGGGCGGCATGTACGCGTGGGAGGGGTGTAACGACCCAGTTGTATGATTACACGGTTCCCGTGGGAGTCGAACCGTAGTCGCGGGGTGTATGCACGATGCAGCGTGGTCACCGCGGTGCTAAACCGCTCCCACCCAACGTTGAGTCTCCACGACTCAGACTGCGCCCGGAACCCCCATCAGCGCCGTATAAATAGAGCACCCGTGTGGAACAAATGTGTAACAAATCATCGTGCTATGGACTGAATTCGCCAATAATAGAACTACGAAATATTTATTTTGAACAATAATTCTTCAACTTGCCTTGTGTGATGTTACGTTCAAATTCGGGTCTTATTTTACCCTAAACAGCACCTTTATACTTATTTTAGCTTCACTAACAGTGTCACGTTACAAGCGGCTTGTAATTATAATATCACAAGTTCAAATCCTGATCCGAGTTTGTCTCAGCCCATTAACCCTCTCGGGATGATGTGTGGTTGTCCTGTCGAAATATTTATTCTTGCCATCGGAACATTTTCACCACTTGCTCAGGGTTCTACACAAATGATGAGTACCACCCACCATTCTATGATATGTCTGGGAACCTCTGGCTATTTTGACAAACTCACAGAGGGTCCCCATACTCAAATGAGCATTGGGTGATGCTCATATCTGGTCCACAGGCAGTGCTGGACATTCCACATTGATGTGGTGAGAATTACCGATGTATACAAATATCTGAATGAAAAATCGACAAAGTTTAACACAATTCCAGAGAAAGGTAGTTCAATATTAGAGTTCAACCAAATAGAAATCAGTGCCACTCCTTAAAAAAAATGGCAAAACATCGCAGTGGCTAAATAACGGGAATTATCATTGGTATTTAACTGACAAAATATAAATAGGCGCGAGACAAGAAGAGCGGGGCAATTTGAAATTCTGGCCGTGCCACGCGGCGCTCGCTGGGCCAGGCAGCATCGTCCGGCGACCAGTGGCAGAGAGGACAACGGCACCACTCAGGTCATCATCGCCATCATCAGACGTAGCCCTGCTTCTACGCTTCCCGGCCACTCAGTTGAACAATTCTCATTTGCACCAGTGTGAAGTTGTTGTTGTTGATGATGGTGATAATATTGACGGTGGGGGACGGGGGTGGGGGGTGTAGGAGGCCAGTAATGGGGCCCGAGACCCGCTTACTCTGCTGCTCGCTCGGGCCGGCGTATATGCGTGCGCCAGACGCAGTGTTTACTGCGCGCGGAATGCGAGGAATGCGGCCGCCAGCTCCAACAATCACACGCCCCTCTGAGTTTCCCAGAGTGGCACCCCCACGGCCGGCGGGGACCCTGCCCTCCCTGCCTGCGCGACTTGCCAAAGCTTGCATGTGGTGGCTTCAGCCCCACACAAAACAGACAAAGGTCCCCCGAATAGCCTCAGTCGACTGTTTGGGGCAAGAGCTGTTAGCGCTATGAAAGCCGATTTTGGCACGCGAAGGGGGTGGATGGCCAGAATCGCGCCCGGTCAACCTAGGGGAGGCCCAGAACAGGTTCAGATAATTGTCACTGGTGTTGGCCGGGAGCGGGAATCGAACTCGGTGTCACCCGGTCTGCAGAGCAGCGCGCTCACCGCTGCGCTACCGCTCCCCACACGCGCACGCGAGCAATCTGCAAGGGGCACGCGAACGATGCGTTTCTGTCTCGTGATTATTTCGGCACGGCGCTGGAATTCGGGAGAATATATTTGCGTGTTTACATTCTCATGGGCAACTCACTTTATTGTTGATGCCTCGGTTCGGATTTTAAATAAATAAATAAACTTTGCCGCGTCGAACCTGCGATAAAAGTGGTGGGGGCGGAGGGGGTCGAATACTCACAAAGCGCAGCAGCAGCAAATCGTGCGCAGTGCAAAGGCAACTAATGTGTTGTCCTTGGACGATCACGTAAATTGTTTTGGCAGAAATTTAGAGAGAGCACAAATGTTCCCTCTTTCAAATTAAGGTAGCGCTCCCGTCTGAGCGGCCAAAGTCAGGGCTCAATGTGGAGCCCAGGCCAAGTTCACCAGGAAGCAGGGGGCACCGTTAGGGAAAGAAGATTCAGTCAGGGTTCACCACAACATCGAACCCCTGCCACACCAGGGTTCACCACCACACCGAACCCCTTGACACACCAGGGTTCACCACCACACCGAACCCCTGACACACCAGGGTTCATCACAACATCGAACCCCTGCCACACCAGGGTTCACCACCACACCGAACCCCTTGACACACCAGGGTTCACCACCACACCGAACCCCTGACACACCAGGGTTCACCACCACACCGAACCCCTGACACACCAGGGTTCACCACTACACCGAAGCCTTGACACACCAGGGTTCACCACCACACCGAATCCCTGACACACCACAGTTCACCACTACACCGAACCCCTGCAATACTTTGGCAATCACACTGAATATTCTTTGGTTCTTTCGGTAAAGTCGCGTAGGTAGAAACAAATATAAACTTAATAAAAAAAACACTGATGTAGACTGTAGGCTGGTTCTTAATCGGAGTGAGTGTACTGGCAGTCTATAATGTAGACTGTAGCTTGGTTATTAAGTTTGGTGAGTGTACTGGCAGTCTATAATGTAGACTGTAGCAATGGTTATTAAGCTAGGGATTTGTCGGGCCACCCCTTAGTTGATGCGAAACATTGATCATGCTACGACCTCAGCAGCCGTATATGCCTTGACTGTGCTCGGAATGACTTTGGAAGGTAACGACAGGTGACTGCTGACCGCGCAAAAATTAGAAACCAAATGTTGCCTCGTCTAAAACATTTTCTTCGAGTTACTCCACCGGCGACTTCATGGATTATCGAGATTCCGGGTCGGGGATCAATTCAATAATCGATTATGACTGCAATCACTGCAGGAAATAGCAGCGCCTGTTACGGCTGCAGGGCTGACATGTGGACTCATTACATACAACATATAAGAGTATAGTACTATACAAAAACAAACAAGTGTTATTTTTACACTCGGTTTGGTGGATGTATCCTGAGCGTAATCATGAGACCGATGCATCGCGTCTCCCTGTAGTGCATAGCGAGAGAGCAATATTACTTCAAGGTGTGTGTTGTTTAACCAGGTGAGAGCTCCAGTGACCAGACTAGTCTCATTTTCAAGAGTGACCTGGAGCATTATTCTGCTAGTAGGGGGCGATGATTACGATACAATAATACAGCGCCAATTGAGTCATTCGCAGGTAATTTTCGAATTTGGAAAATTTGGACCGTGACGCCGGCACACAATGGCCTCCTACTCTTGTGAATAACGTCAGGGGATTTCTAACGCCCACCGTGAAGTGACGACGCATGGTAGTTATTACTATGCTCATTATACACCCGCAGTAATGACCAGGGCGGCCGCTGGATTCCAACCGTGACGTTCTGAAACGAGCGGAAAAAACGCTACCACCACTATAATAATAATAACGGTTTGTGATAGAGCACTGTCCGTTACACCGGGGCGTTTCAGAGCGCTTTGCACGCAATGCGCGACTTACATTGCTTCTCATCTCAACACATTAGAAAGGGCACCCCCAGCAACAGCTGTCACTATGCAGAACAACATGACTCAGCACCTGGCCTGCAGGCAAGCGTTACTTTGCCAGTCGAAGGCGATAATTAACGAGTGAACACACTCGAACAATAAAAACAATTTTACTGGCAGCATTGTGTTTAAAATCCTGAACATTTTAACATGTTTGATAAATGCTATAAAATATATGTGAGCTAAGTGCTAAGCAGGCTCCAACAATTACTGTCGCTTTTAAATTCTACTTTAATATATCTACTCTGACATAACCAGATTTAAGGCACCCAGCAGAATATTAAATCTTAAAAAAAACTATTCTATCTGACATATTAACAATTTGAATACAAATTAATTTGACTCTGATCAAATTAACAGTGGCACGCAGTCGAGAGAAACACATAAAGACTTCCATGAAGCTGTTCAAGTGGAGCATGATGGCGAATTAATGAGACTGCAAGTATTGCACATTCACCAGGTACAGATGGAGCCATTCTTTGTAGCCAAGCCTGAGCAAGCACTTTCAGGGCAGACAAATACAACAACAAAACTACAACCTCCAAGACAACGGGGGAGAAGGTCTAAGCGCTATTTTGCAACTGGATAAAAGCCCTTGCATAGAATTAAATCCCTTTTTCTTTAAGTCTTAAATTCTAGAGCACTGCACGCAGGCACAAAACCTGCTCAAGTTTTCAATTGTCCAGCCATCTCGGGCTCCCACTGCTTTGCAGACAAAGAAAGGGAGGCCAAGTTGTTGTCTAATTTGTCCACTATTCCTTGGACAGAGGGCTTTTACTATGGCCGTTGGGCTGAGCGGGTGATTAGCATTTTATTCCCATGCAAGCTGCCACGCCAACTAAACAAGACAGGGGATTGTTTGACTGCCAGCCCCAGAGACTTTGATTACCCTGGAAGACAATGAGGACAATCAGAGCTGCCACAGACACTGTAACCCACCATTGACAGATTTCGCATACTTGGAATGCCAGCCTTTTTTCCAACAATGCTATTCAGCTCTCTGTTCTGCGTTTTTTTTACTTTACATTTTTTTCAGAGGGGTTTTCTTTTCTTGTGCACAAACTCGAGCCCCAAATTCGTCCAAGTTTGGAGGGTCATTAATCGTCGGTTTAAAAAAAAAATGTTTTCCCAGCCACGGTGATTGAGTTTATTATTTCGGACCACTCGAGTGGCCCCGCATTTGCGAGTGATGCGTGTGACAGAGGCGAGCCGCTTGTGCCCTCGCCACGCGTCCCGCAGGGAGGAAGGAGCCAGCGGCGGCACTCAGCGTCAACCAAACCAAGCAAATGCTTTAGAAGCCCAAGTAGCTCAAGGAGATGTGTGTGGGGTAGAGAAAAAAATATGGGTGCAATCAGACGTCACGCGCTTTCGGTTGCGCTTCTGCGTCCGTCTGGAACGCTCTTCCTTCCGATATTAGGAAGTCACTGGTGCTATGCACTTTTACATCTAGATTGAAAATGAATTTCTTGACAACTGGATTTTGTATTTAGTTTGTTGTCCTTCCCCCGCACCTTTGTTTAGCACGGTTGGCTACGTACGGTGCGAAAGAAGTACAACATACATAATATTTATCCGCATAAACTCAACACGCGAATTAACATAAACAAGTCGGTTAATCTCTCTTGTTTAATATCTAGTCTGCAACTCTCTTTTTTTCACTTCACAACGTCTCTATTTTTGTTTACATTCATATAATTTCGCTAGATCGATACCTCTTGTCTTAATCTCTTCTGTCATCTCACGAGGGTTTTTTTATCAATTTAACGGTGGGCCTCCAAAAAAAATGTCTGCCTAGGGCCCCCAATGGGCCCAGCACCACCAGCGAAAGGCATTCCCCCTCAAGCACCATCACCATCTCTTCGCGCTGCCACTCATTTGCATGTTCAGCTGTATAACAATAATGACTTCGTTACCCAGGAAATCCAAACGGAGTCAGAAGATTATTTTTCAGAAGGGTCCTATACGTCAGACTGTTGGTCCAACACCGATGACATTGTATGCTTATAGCTATTGGAACACAAAGGCGAACCCGGAGGAAAACCAATGCAGAACAGGGAAAGAGCATGCAAACCCCACGCAGAAAGATGCCCGAGTCGGAAATCGAGCCCAGGTACTTTTTTTTTTAGTTTTCCAGTGAGGCGTAAGTGTTACCACCCAGCTGTATCTGTGAGTGAGTGAGTGACATCGTGTCCTGCTGGTTCCCTGCAGCAGCAGCAACGCTCTAAATCACGAAACATTCGTCAAACCTGGCTCCCGCGATCATCACAACGATTGGATGCATCGTTACAGTCCTGATGGTGATATATACATCGTCCCGTGTGATTGTTTCATGTTGGAATTGCCAACACAGCACTCGTGGCTAACGGATTTGAAGTGGTTCCCCACTCAAACAAGCGCATGGCAGGGCCCCATTTACCTTCACGATCCTTGACAGATGTCACAATCAGACGCATTACAAAAGGCAAATATAATTTCTAAACTCAATCTATACAAAACTATTTCTGAACTACAGGGTTACTATTGTTAGTAAAGTAGTTTTGGCATTGCAATTGGCACATTATTTTAATCGTTTAAATATGAATTCTAAACTACTGTGCCACAATGACATTGCATTTACAATCCGGTCTTTTTATTGGACAATAGCCTCACCTAACAATTGCGTGTGCATGTTATTCCACTGACTGCTTGTACATTTTGCACCTTGTTTTTAAATAGATGCCGCGTGCTAATCATAGAGTTACGGGAGACCGCCACATGTTTACCAGCATAAAAAAACTAACGTGGCAAAAACATAAAACATACATCGTGGTAAACTGAATATTTGTATCGATAAAAAATATATATTTTATAACGCCTCCGTATCTCCAAGACATAACTCTACCGATATAAACCGATGGCAACCATTGAGCACGAGTATAGTTTGAAGCGAGTTGTTTTCCCGGAAAGTTGCACAAGGAATCGTCCAACTTATTTAAAGGCCACGGCAGGTGCAGCCGAGATTTTCGAAGAGACACACGTGCTCCGAGGATCAGCTGGAGGGACCAGAGACGGAAGTTATTGAAGGAACTTGGCAAGGACAAAATCCAGGCCACTGTGTGCACGCAAACCCATTCCGGACCCATACCCAACAAAGACGAAGATTCCACGTTTAGCCGACATAACGTGTTGAGACAAATGCTGTTAGCGAGCACCTATTAAGGCCAGGACGGCGCACGAGGGAGGGGGTGGTGTGGCCAGGATCCACGGCTGGCCAGCTTTGTCTCCCCCAATGCGTATGTTTACACACAACACCAGGTACTCATTTTTTTTAGGCTGAGTCAACCTAGGGGAGGCCCAGAAATGGTTCAGATATTTGTTACTGGTGATGGCACTTAGCGGGTATTGAACCTCGATTGATCGCCGGCTTTGTCACGCCACTACTCTCCACTGTACTCACAAACAAAGACAAAGATCCCCCTGCAACAGACTGTTGGAGCGAGTGCTGTCAGCGAGCGCCTATGAATGCCGTGACGACACACGAGTGAGTGAGCGGAGAGCGCCACGCGCGACCGCCTTTGTATCCCTTGTGGCAATGTGTACACATCGCACCAGGTACTCGTTTGAGGCTGAGTCGGCCTAGGGGAGGCCCAAGACCGGTTCAGATCATGGTTACTGGTGTTGGCCATGAGCGGGAATCGAATTTGAGTTGCAGCGTGCGAACTGCTCGCCACAGCGCTCAGACCCACAGACAATGAGTCGGCTCCCATCACATTTCCTTTTGCAAATGTAAACATCCGTACACCTCAAATAAGTTACTTAAATATAATATTTAAGGATTATATTTTTCCACTATTAAATGACAAATAGGTTGTTTGCAAATGATGTAACTGGCTCTGCAGATTGATTTTTTATAAAAGTGGTCTGTCTGCTGCCATCTCTACAACACTAATATGGCCGGGGTGCAACAGTGGTGAGATGTTAACTACCTCTCCAGGTATGCAGGAGGTCGTAGGTTCGATCCCGACGCTGACGCCTGCTGTGTATTTGGAGTGTGCACGTCCTCCCCGTGGTCACGTGGATTTTTCTCCGAGTCCTCCGGTTTTTGCCTCCACATTTGGAATCGTGCGTTTAGAGTATTTGGATTCTATATATTTCCACATAAGCCACTTCGTTTAGCTATCATTTGTGGCCATGTCGCTTCTGAAAAGGAGCTGTATATCTCAGTGGGCCTGAACTGGTAAAATACAAAAAGTATTTTAGTTTATATATGCAACATTAATATTGATGTATTGTTCGGTGTAATTGTTGTAATGCTCCATCTCTATGCATCGCGTGAGACAACCGACAGCACAAGCAGAAGTCACTTTCGCCAATATATCAACACGGTTTTATTGGGGGGCTTTTTTCCTGCACTGAGATATGTTGGACTGTACTTTGCACCCCAGGTGTCTCACTTGAAAAATATACTCTTATCTCAAACGGCTCACCTGGACATAAATTGAGCTAATATGTGTACACGATGTCCTTCAGCAATTAAAATGCTCTATTCATTCATTCAGATTTCATCATCATCATCAATACCATAAACTTTGCCGTTATCCTATCACCGTAACCTTTACTCTCAGGAATTTGCATCGCTTACACCGGTTCACACGGAGGGGGAAACAAGGGCCGGTCGACTCTGATTAATAAAACGACGACTCTTGATTGCAATGCAGAGCCCATCTCTGGGGGCTTCCAGTCTGGATTACAGCGCACCACACAGGATGAGGCTGGTACTACAAAAGCGTTATGCGCAGGAGCATGGTTGGCATTCCCGATGATGCCAAGAACGAAATGGGGCCACCCTGTCCAATTTCCATCATATTTGTAGCCTGGCGCCTGGGCACCTCAGGCCTGTAGGGGCCCCACCGGCCCTTGGACCCCAATGCAGTTGGACCACCTGCACACACACTACCGAGCGACGCCACTGGCCAAATGCAAAGGCCCTCACAGCGCAAGGACCTTGGAAGAGAGCCAACAGCCCCCACCGGTTTCAACGCAAGACAACTCCTTTTATAACCGATCACTTAAATTCACATGGCCATCTTTATCATTCAGCCACGGCATTCCAGCCAGAGTTTCCAAATGTTGCTGTTGATAAACGGTCTCGGCTTAAAAAAAAACAAACTACTACTGTATATCCAAACACTGACACTTAAATAATAATCAGAGGTGTGGAATCTTGGTGTGTTGAACGATGATGTGTCAACGTGATGTTCCCAGCCTATTAATGACAGGGAGCGCGAGGAGTAATTTAAGCATTTCAAATTGTTGGCTGGCGGTTATGCTCGAGAAAGAATGCTCCGTTGCTGTCGGTGCACATCAGCCCAATTTAGAATCAGCCCACCTGGCTTGTACATAATTCGTCGTCCAGGGACACGGTATCATCAGGGCTCTCCCACTGAGCAGGTGTAAATGACAACAAATATCCCTCTGGGATTTAACTCGCACTTTGGATTCCATTTAAGTTTAGACATCAAAAACAAGAGTGTAAATAAAAACCCTCCAACATCATTAAGCTACACTTTTAATTTAGAATAAGGCTGTGGCCGTTAACAAGCTGGGTTCTTTTTCCCCTTCATTCTTACAAGATTTCTTAAACAGCTTTCCAGGAGGGGGGGGGGATACGTTTTATGAATAAATAACACGACCAGTTATTTTGACATTTTGCTGAACCTTATATTCGTCCCTCCCACGCTCGCAATACTTCTCTATTTGGCAAGTGGAGCAAAGGCTCTGCTGCACATAAACACACATTAACCCACAAGCTAATGAAGTACCGGCAAACCCGCCGACCGCAAACACACACCGTCCGCTTGCGGCCGTGGCTACGAGTCCACATGCTGGCCTTATTCTTCACCTTGCACACAGCTGTGGTCTAAAGGGGTGCATCGTAAACGCCAAGGCATCACTGCAATTATACAAACAGCCCTGCAGCGATTGGGTGCGTGCGCTCTACGGTTCAAAGGGACCGATCGGACACCATACCTTAGCGGCAGTTAGAAAGATGCATTGCTGGATCACTTCTAATGGCAACATCATCGTGCCCATTAATATGAAACTTTAAAAAGTAAACGCTGCCCAAATATGTACCGTAATCTGCTGCTGGTGAGAGAAGCCAGGTTTGGCTGCGGAAATTGCTTTGGAATGATGACATGAAGAGTTAAGTCACTTCCCAACTGATGTAACTTAGTTCACAGGCAAAGCGCCCAGTAACGGGCGCTATTTTTGGGGCCCAAGAGCGAGTGGATGTTATGCCGGTGAGCCAGCAGAGCTCCGTATTTGGGACGGAGCGATACCTTGCTCAGCCAGCCGCCCAGGGCCATTCTGGGCTGCCTCAATCACCGCAGCGCAGCGTGATTGGCATGGTCCATGGTGAAAATAAAATGGGGGCCCCCTGTTCAGTTTCCACCCTCTTCAGAGCCTGGTGCCTGGGCCCCTCTGTCCCATAGACCCCAGTGCAACTTCTCCACCTGCACTCTCAATAGCTATGCCACTGGACAGCAGCTCCCCAGAAGTGGGTTTTGAAAATTGTAAAGCTTGTCGCAATAAACCAGACTCTAGTTAATCCTTACTAAGCACACAGTTCTACAGCAAATACTGAAACGTTTTTCGACAGCAATATTCTCTACACATGGAACGATATTGCACGTTACTTAGATTGAAAACCATTCTCTCCCCAGTCAGTTTAAAAATAAATAAATAAATCCAAATAGCTCCGTTGTTTAGTAAAAGTTATTATACTTGTTTAGCCTTTAAAGCCTCATTGAAGCTCAAGACTATGTTTCAGGAGGGTCTAGCCAAGTTGTCTCAGCAGTAAGCAATGTTACTGCTGTGTGTAGTCCCAATTGAGTAATTTGCAGGCATTATTTCTGCATTGGGATGTTTTGGCCAATACCAGTTATATTTAATAACTTTTTGCTATAAGAGGAAACCAGAAAGCCAGAGGAAACCCATGTAGAACAGGGGGAGAACACACAAACGCACACAGATAGGCGCCCAAGTCGAGAATCTGAGAGTGTTAACACTCTGACACCCTGCCGTCCTTAACAATATGAATGTCCTTACGAACTATGCCGTACATATCATTTAAAACGTATGTTAGTCAAATGTCAACTTGATTTACATGGTTGTCCTGATATCTGTTTGTACTTTATTTTGGTTTTTTTGCAATTTGTCGTGACCCAGGCCACTCTATCCTGGTCTCTTGAGTTCTCACCTGATTAAACATAATACAATTGAAACTTGACTTCAAACTTAATATAAAAGAATGAGGTTTTTTTATTCATAGTTTGCATTACGGTTTTTATGCTTTGCATTCTGATCCTGGGCATTGTTTTGGCCCTAGAATGCACACTGATCCATGACCCAAGTCTCTCTTGAACAATAAACTTTTAGTCTCAACGGGCTCTCACCTGTTCGAAGTTCATTTATTTCAAGTTTCATTTATTAGGTATAGCCCTGTGAGCCATGTGGCTCTTAAGTCGGGTACAACCGCAACAAACAAAAATTGAACCCAGAACATTTTAAAGCGACAACGCGTAACAGAAACATCCTGGAAAAGGAAGTAAAGGATGTCTGTATGAATTAAATTACCCATCAGTGACTTACTTGAATCGTTTTTTTATATATATCAACGCACTAAAACTATTTATCGTCATCATCATTAACTGGACAGGATGGTTTTAATGCTGTGCTAAATGAATTTATCTCCTGAGAAGCCCCTATGAAATCCAAGCTGCTAACCACGTGCTCGCTACACACGAGAGGCGACGCTCGTGGTCAATGTGCTCCCCGGCAGTGGGGCATGTCATGAGCATGGATTTATTTTCCAGGACAGGAATACTTCAAAGTGATTGTGATCCCTTTGACAATTATAAAACCTGTGGCATTTGTTTATGTTATAGTGGAACTATACCATGTCACTTAACCTGTCAATTTTTTCCATTTGCATATATGTACTCCATCAAGCATGATGTCGTTATACAATACACTAAGGCACCGTCACGTACTTTCTTGATTCTAAGCTGCACTTTGAAATTCCACATTCCGATGGTGGGGCCCGGTTTATTTTAACCTTTGAACCTCTGCTGACGTTTTAATTACATTTGGTTCTGTACTCGGTTTGAATAAAATCCATCCCTGAGAATGAAACATTTTGGATTCACCGTCATGCGACAAACAGCACACTCACTGGCACAGCGGATTGGAAAGCGTTGTGGACATGAGGTCACCTGAATGGATTTTGGAGGCGATTGTGACATCCACTTCCATGGGCCGATCTTTAACACGAAAAGTTCCACTCCTTCGCGGGGAGATCGGAATGGGCACTTCACCTCGCGCCGTCGTGATACCAATAACGCAGCCAAGACAGATTTGTGGAGAAAAGACAGCGAATAAAGAAAACAGCCACTTCGCCTTATCGCACCAGAGGCACAAGCACCCAAATAAGCAAAGCTCAATGACGACAGAGCCTCGGGCTTGAACGGGTACGGGTTTTTTTCTTCTTCAAGAGCCTGAGTACCAAAGGTCTGGTCAACACTTGTTGGCAATTCAAGCTAAGAGCCCTAGGTTAATGTCGAAGTCCAACTAACGTCTGCATTAACAACAATCCCAGTGTCCCGTGGTGAAGGTGTGAGGGCGTTACACAATGGCGCATGTCCAGGCGCGTCTCGCTCGTTAAGCGAGACGCGCCTGGACACTGATAACTCACTTAAAGCACTCCACTCCAACCCCAACCCCCATTAGTGAGCCAGCATTGCACACACAGGACACGTGAAATAAGGAGTGTAACGATTCGTCGATTCGTCAATAATAATGACCAACTCTTCGGCTCACGATACATTGCATTTAATCACTCCGGAAGAATCTTCATTCTCCAATCAGTGTGTGCTGTGCAAGTGAGGCCCTGTTACATTTACCACGGTGTAAAGGAAAACATAATTGATCATTATAATAGACTGTATTTCGAATCGAATCTTGACCCTGAAGCATGACGATTAATTAAAATCACCTGGCAGGGTGACTGATCGCATCTCTAGTTTTGAGACGTTACACGACAATAAACTGCGATCCGGCACGGGTACGTGTGTGACCGGATTTGTTATAGTTTTATTCGGGTGAACCGTCACATCGCTGAGTCGTGAGATACAATATGGCCCATCCATGCACGTATGGCCAGGCGTCCTCGCTCAATCGCAACGTTAGAACCGCGACACCTCTCGCCCGATGGCAGCAGCAGCAGCAGCAGCCACGCGGACACCAATTCACAATTTCTCGTGTGACGGAAGTCGAGCGAGTCGCGGTCACCACATTCGGACGATAAGACACTCCGAGAAGCAAGACGCACCCACAACCTTGCGCTCGGTGTCATTAAAGTCATTTAAAAAAAAAATCTGGTCGCAAACAACCGTTTGTTCTAAAGCGGAGGGGGGTGGGAGGTAGTGTGCGTCATAATCCGGAGAATGTAGCACGTGGTAATAAGCATTTGTCATATTACGTGCAACTGTGTGTTTAACCTATGCGGCTTTTGGGGTTTGTTTTGTACACAGTGTAGCTTTGCCTCAGCTGCAGTCTTGTGGATTGGGCAAATGGGAGGGTAAGCAGAGCAGTGTTGGTCACAGTGATGGGGCGGCACTGCCCGTGTCTCTGGTGCCATCATGTGGCCATGCGCTCAAGTCAGGCTTCTTCTCCTTCCGTACGGCTGAGGTCGATGCGGAGCAATGACTACAATCTCGCGTGGCAGGCGCTTGAGCCAGACAACCGCGTAAGGAGCAGCTGAGTGTGTCGCTGTGATGTCTCCTTCATGGGTATGTGGATCGGGCATTGCGTCGGGCATTGCATCGCTCAAGTCAGTGTCACGTACAAAACTGTGGCAAAGGGCAGATGGATCGCGCCGATTTGGCGAGGCTTTCGAACCCCCTGCCCTGCAACGTGACCAGGAGATAGGAGGACAGCAAATGGACTCACAAAGCCTGGTGTGTATGGGCGATTTGACTTCCTTACTCCTCTGTGGAGCATAACGCCGCAACAAGGCTATGCCATGCCGGACGGTCTTTAGCAGCTTTCTCTCTGGAGCGTGATGCAAAATGCTCCGTAACAAGGAATTAGCCAAACATGCCAATCACCCCTGAAAATAACTTGAGGCTTTCCTAATTCACATACACTACATCTACTAAGGTCACTCTGCAGCAATCATCTTCACTTCACATCGCTGTCAAGAAATTATAGGTAAATACATTGGGTGGAGCGATAGTGCAGTGTACTATGAACCCGGTGGCCTGAGTTTTAGCTGACATCAGTGGCGAGAAATTCCACCAATCACCACTGACAACCAGTGTGGTGAAGTATGGTCAAACGCTCCGAATGCCTTAATCAAGCAGTGGGTTGGGAGGGGCCGTCCATTTTACTTTCCAGAAAGTAAATAATTTTCTGTTTCATCTGAATAGAATAAAATAATGTTCATATCTATGATCTTATTAATAACGTTAAGGTCTATCAGTTACACCAATGCTAGCTTTTAATAGGCCTCGAACCCTAAATGGATGGACATTCTTGAGTTAAAGCTTTCGTGAATACAGGAATTCATATTCTTTGGGTCTGGACATTGTTCCAGAATCCTATCAAACACCACAATTCTATATCTTCACAATGGGTCCCGTGGCCGGAGAAAGGGCTGTGGTTCATTCATGCCCCGTTTGGCTTCTGTGAATGTGATTCTGATACATGCACAGTAGCTATATATCATCTGATTGCTGATATTTTTCCCCAACTGGTACAAATAGAACAATGTCGAGAAGTAAAAACACACGTGTTAAAGCTCTTGGCCTATGCGCACTGCACAATACTCCAACTTTGTTACTGGCAGGTTATATTTTTGGCCTCCGTAGGGCTGCGAGGCATATATCAGAGCCAACGTGGATGTTTTTTAATCACCCCAATCTTCTGTAAAAATATCCTGGCAGGTCCAGTGAGCCTGCATGCTGAAAGAACAGATCTTCAGCATTGATTAGTGTGGGCTTTACAAGAGAACAGCTGCATATTTAAACCCAAACACGATAAGACGACCGATGCGAGCTCCCAACTGTCGTGTTTATACTATTTGAGATTGAATGATTAAGACATAAAACATCCATTTTTGGCTCTCCGAAAAACATTGAATACGGACGGTAGTATATTTGTGAACAGACAATTTTGTAACTGAGATAAATAAACAAATAAAATTAGACTACGTCAGCTGAAGCCCGCAACACTGCTAACCGCATGTAGCAGTGATAACATTATCTTGCGAAAAAATAATAATTGGTTCAAAGTAATGAACGTGTATGTGCACTCTCAATTTTTAGTCTGGGGCACGGTGACCTCAATGTTTTTTCGTGATAACAGAACCACTAGGACATTTTTATGGCCAAGTTAAAAAGTGGGAATCAGGAAAAGTCGGATTTCCATCATTTTTTTTTGTCCAACGACAAAAAAAATATCTTGTACAAGAATCCAAGCTATGTGTATCAAAAATAAGGGGTGGGGGGAGGGGTACAATCTGGGGTGGGTGTGTGGTGAGGCAACTGTGTGAAAAAGTAAAAACTATTTTTTTTTCATTTCGCAATTTTCGAACGTCTTGCAATTTTGCTTTCAACAGAGTCATGATTGAGCGTATTCTTTAAAGAGCGTGGAACAAATTCTAACAAAAACATACCAAAAGCCACAAAAAAGGCCCACCAAAAGCATTCCATTATATTATAATTCACAGCAAAGAGCTATTTTAAAGAACGGCTGTGCATACGGTTTTCATCTAAAATAAACTTTTGCCACAGCATCGTTGAGCACAAAGGGGCAAAAGCCCTGGCATGTATAACCAGACAGCGACAGAGGGGGTAGTGGGGGAGGTTTGTCTGAAATATTATATTCACAAAGCTACGGTGTTGTCCTGGCGGTCGGCGTGAGACAGCACGCAGACGGTGACAGAGATGAAAAGGATGCCCACACGCACGGGACGATAAGTGCGAGTGAGGGATTGCGCTTAAGCTGGCCTCTGGATGTGCGGCGGATCAGAACGCCGGCCCGGGAGGGGGGTGGGGGGGGGCTATATGAGGGTCCCCCTTGTGGTCCGGAATGCTCCGTTATGGGTTCACATCCAAACATTTGCTCTCAGAAAATCTCCTTTTATGTCTACGTGTCGTGTGAGCAAGATAAGGTTGTGACATACATTTTTTAGGGGGGGGGGGGGGGGGGGGGGGTTTATCGTACGTGACATCGAGCAGAGGCGTACGGTTCTCAAGGTCCCCTTCTACGTGCACGTAGCGCATTGTTTCCACACTAGCGAATCGTATCTGAGCATCGCCCCTCCCCGAGTTTCTTCTTGTGTTATCTGGTGCATTAGTTTGCTGTAATTGTATTAAAATTAGCTTCTAAGAGACTATCCACGATGGTGGACAGCGTGTCCAGTACTTGATGACAGGGATTCCGAGCGATGTGGTCAGGTTTGGTTTTTAGCAGCCTGGAAGGCAACTAGAAAAATTCAGGCACATTCACTCGAATGAGTAGTTTATTAAACACAGCACATCGTTTTCTTCAGTACAAGTTACAAGCCAAGACAGTTTTGATTAATGACAATTCCAAATATAACCATTAAAAAATGTATTCCATAAGCCTTGAATAATACAAATCCATGCTATAAGCATTCCTGTTAAGGCTGCGATCAAAAACACACGCCTGCCACTCGCAGTAAATCAAAGCAGGCGTGTACTCTGGAAGCAACAGAGCCCTGTGTGTGTCTCTCACGCAGAGACACCACATGCATCTGAGGGGCGACTGGCATTCGTTAGGGCGACAGATGTCATCTCACGTGGCCTTGGAAAGCAGAGTTAATGTCACCTCCGTATAAAAGAGAATAGTGGATCAATGCTACTGTGTGGATTTTGCGCAGTTGTGCCATACGGCTGTCTCGGTGTTTTTCGGGTTGTTACCGCGTGTGGTTTTGGCGTGATGTCTGACGTTTCGCTCCACATGCTGGGCGCTTCATCTTCAGTTGCTGGCATTATCGTGCAGCAAAAAAAAACACAGCCTGAAAATACATCGGAGAGCTGTTGTGATTCAAACTCATGCAGCACGACTTTGGCTTTCATAAAACAGTTTTACAAGCGGAATGTTTAGCCAGGCTCTTCCCTGTCTTTACATTTTCCCATTCATAAAAAAATCTCCTTTTGTGCATGATGAAAAGACGACTTCGAAAGTTTTCCAGATATCTATGGACGTGCCAACTGACATCACAACTTGACTGTTAATTCCCACGTGTATATTGCGCTATAAACCACATTTTTATTAGAAAAATAAACATATTTTACCAGGTGGCTCCAGGATAGTGTTATCTATCTTATTCCTGCATCACCTTTCTGACTGCTCTTTCATAACATCCTGAAGTCCCCAAAGAGACAGGTTGGGATTAATTAGAATTCTATGCGTTTTCTAGCCAATCCACCCACGAGCCTTTCCAAACGTACCACAACATCCAATAATATTTAAACTAGATTTTACACATTCCGTTTTTAGCATTTTCCTGTTGATGGCCTTTTACTGGATTTTTTCCCACCATAAATTATCGCAGTATTATCTATGACACGGACTGCATCAGACACTTCACTGGATTTGTATGATGTATCAATCAGCTCAGTGGAGTGTGAGTCAATAATAATAATAATAATGCAATTTATAACGCGCGCAAATTTGCAGACGTAACGGCCGCAACTCAGAGGCGCCGAGCCAGGCTCAGAGTCACTCGAAAGCGTGGTTGTAGAGGTGAGTTTTAAAGTGTCTTTTGAAGGAAACGATTGAGGTGATCCTGCAAATGTGCAGAGGGGTGACGGCGTTCCAGACCGTTGGGTCAGCAACTGTCAACGGTGTCACGGAAGTTAAATCGTTCTCCCAGTGCATTAGCGCACATGTTCAAGAGAAAGCGATCCTGATGAATTGTCGCGATGTAAAATTCAAACAATGCCACTTGGAAACATTTGAAATCTAATCTCACGGGTCCAGAGAGCAGCGGTTCCCATCCTGTGGTCCGTGGCCCCCTGGCGGTCCGCTAGGCTACTACAACTGGACCGCGAAAAATATTATTATAACATCCTCAATATAGATTTGAAGTTTTCGTGACTGCAGGGATCCATACTCTTCGGTTCTTTCGGTAAAGTCACGTAGGTATAAAATAAAATAAATTAAATCACGACGTTTCGGGTGCAACACAAGCGTCCGTCATCAGGTGGGACAACCACAGCAAGAAACAATTGCTGAAGTGGGCAAAAAGGGCTGCTGTAACAAGAGGCCATATAGGTAAGAGAGGGGGCAGGAGCCAGGGAGGAGAGATAGAGAGGGGGGTGTGGGGTAGGCTCGCCTCATGCCAACTTGGCCCAAACAACGCACAATGACCCCACTCGATCGATTTAAAAAAAAAACCTCCATACAAATATTGACCCGTTTCACCTTTTAAGCAAATATACAATTTCAGATTTTAAAAAGAATCACATCGTTTCTAAAAAACCCTACTACTGTTAAATTTTGACTTAAAACTTTCGTGACCGCAGGAATTCATAGAAGCGGTCCGCCTGATGAAGACCGCTTGTGTTGCGATCGAAACGTTGTGGGGGGTTTTTTGCTTTTATTAATTTCAATTTATTCTTTCTATTTTTTTATTTTGTAATTTTATTTTTTATTTTCTATCTACGTGACTTTACCGAAAGAACCAAGAATATGGACCTACTACTGTTATTTATTTTACAAGTATGCTTATATAGCATTGTTTTAATTATTGGGGGAGGGTTGTTTGGAGGTGGTTGGAGGGTTGGTTGTGGCGCCAGTTTTTTTATGTGGACACACAAGAGCAAGACAGCCGAACTGAACTTTCGTGTGACAACTCTTTGATGAAGCTGGGTCTTCACGTAAAAGTACCTGACCGGCTTCTGGCTACACGCTGCTTTCGGAGTACCCAGAATTGTCCGACAAGGCAGGGAAGTAGCTGATGCTCTTTTGCCACAGCACGTGTGTGTGTGCGTGAAAATTGATTTTTCCATGCTTTTTGCATTACAATCAGTGTGCCGAAGTAGGCTAAATGTGGAATCATATTTAAGGCTAAAATTGTCGTCGCTTTAACCTGACACCCCGTCCTGGAAGTCAGCGAAACAGCACCAAACAGCCCATTAAGTTCCTCAATATCAATACGTTCTCGTACATATACTGCTACGCTTCACAAATGTATTTGTCGAGGTAATGCATACGAATATCACAATTTCAGGTGTGTGCATTTCAAATTATTACTGAGTGCATATTATTTCGTTGTTATATCGTTCGATTTCCATATATAACAGAGTTTAAAAAAACAACTACAGTAGTAGCATATGGTGGTCCACAACATGTTCGGAGGTTGAATAAGAGGTTCGCACACTCGAAAAAATTGGGCACCGCTGCCATAGACCATCATGCAATATAATTATTGGGCTACTTCCTTCCATTGGTGTTTCAAGCGTTATTATATTTCTATGCCAGTAGTTTTTTTTAAATCTCCCCATTCTATCCTTACGTTGATTCCTGTTGCAACAATGTGTTTTCCTTCGCTTGCGTGTTCCCACGGGCGTTTTCTTCGTCGTTTTCATACCGTATATCGTTTCGCACAACACGAACCCGACACTTTAATAAGCCGCCTCTCCTGGGCACATCTCAAAGTCTCCATGAACAATGGTGCTGGCCGATGACCGCGCGTAGGCCCCCATGCGCCTTCTAAGGAAGGGGTCCTTGTCAAGGACACTCACGCGTAGACCCCCATGCGTCTTCTAAGGAAGGGGTCCTTGTCAAGGACACTCACGCGTAGGCCCCCATGCGCCTTCTAAGGAAGGGGTCCTTCTCAAGGACACTCACGCGGAGGCCCTGGAGCTTGCACCCGTTGCGCCAGGCCATCCTTGATGCCTTTAATCCGCGACACGGTTTATACTTTCATAGCGTAGCGCGAACATTCCGGAGACGCCCAGGCACCTCAAAGCAAGGCGGTCATGGACAGGCATCCTGGCTCAGCTGAGATGCGATTACAGCAATCGGGTGAATGCATCACATTTCTTTTGTTTTCTCTGCTGCTTTATCACCCGCACTGTGCACACCAAACGGTGAACACTCCACCCGCCAGAAGCAATGTCGCATATATTATATACGATAACAGTGCCCGGTAAAGGGCTCTGTCTGCTTTCTGTTGGGGTTGGTGTGAGACTTCACGGGAGGTGATTTACTTGCTACACTGATAATGAGGATATTTTGTGCAAGTGTTTTGCATTAGACGTATATCAATGTTAAACGTTGGGATAATTTAAGAGTGACATTAATCAACATTCGGACATGATGTTCGTGGACCCACATTTATGCGAAGATATAATTGTATTTATACCCAATTTCTATTTTCCAGGACTTACAGATCATATTTACAATCAATATTAGTCCCTGAGTTTGAATCCCGGCAGCCATCTGTGAATAAATTGAGGTCTCGAGTGTAGTGAGTAGATGGTCTCCGCCCAGTTACCAACGACTGAACAAACAACCATCGTATTAAATTTGGATTTGCACATAAGGGGCCGTCCATAAATGACGTCACTCACCTGGGGGGGGAGGGTCAGACATTTGTGACGATGTGTGACGAGGGGGGGGGGGGGTGAGAAATGTGACGTTACATAAAAATGCGCAACTTTAAATAAATATAGAATTGTTATAACAACACTCCTACAACATCAGAGTGCAGCGCCAAATTAAATACGCACTACAATGACAATAGTTTAAAGCGATTTGAAGCATGTTTTTTGGGGGGGGGAGGCAGAGCTTTGTGACGTCATATTTGAGGGGGGGGGGTCTGACTTTTTGTGACGCCGTGTAACGAGGACGGGGGGGGGTCCAAATTCGCGTGACGTCATTTATGGACGGCCCCTAATTTGGCTGAATTTGACGGTCATGCCACAAACATTACTCACAGTAGGTGGCAGTACGTTCACGCCCGCTCTCCCACCAAGGGCAATGTTCGTCCGCATGAGTTAAAACCGATATTCTTAATTTTCAGAACTCAAATTGGTTCAAATTGACTTCAGAACCAAATTGACAACCAGGTTGACACTATCGACTCGCTACGTTTGAAATCCCAAGTTTAATTACAGGCAGCTGATCGGACTCAAACTCCAAATCTCAGCAGTGCCGGCTCAGCACTCTACCCTCTAAGCCACAACGTCCACCTCCAAACGAACCGAAATCAATGGTGACCTAATTGACCCTCACCCCTGTAATAATAATAATTGTTTTATTTGGTATAACGTCATTCATGCCAATTGCATCTCACGACGCTGTACACTAATTATATAGGGAGGGCTAAATCCTATTTATAACAATTATTAAGGAAATAGAAACCCTCATAAAAATGATTAAGCAAATAAAATAACATTCTTCGCTCTTTAGGTAAAGTCACATTGAAGGGAAACAATAAAATAAATATTAAACAATAAAAAAATTCTCATGACGTTTCGACCATAATGCAAACGGTCATCATCAGGTGTGAAAAACCACACCACACCTGATGATGACCGTTGGTTTTTCACACCTGATGATGACCGTTTGAGTTATGGTCGAAACGTCGTGAGAATTTTTTATTGTTTTATATATATTTTGTTATTTTGTTGTTTCTCTTCAACGTGACTTTACCGAAAAAACTAAGAATATGAATTACTGCAGTCACGAAAGCTTTAAATCAAAATTTAAACAACAAACAAGTTATCACAACGGAGCAATTAGTCCACAAATTGACATCGCAGAGCACAATTCCAACTTTAGTGCGGGCTTGTGAGCTGCGATAAGCGTTGGGGAGCATCTCTCACACTCCAGCGATACAATCCCATTATAGCATGACCAGGATAAGCCAACAATGCATACAAGCTTGAGATTAAACGATAGCGAAGTAAATCAATAACAAAGACGCTCATACATCGGGCAAAGACAGTGTCAGATGGTGAAAGTTTAAGGGAAGAGATTAAACATGTTAAAGAAGCACTCAGACTGAATGGCTACAATAATGCTCAGATTAACAGAGCATTGAATGCCAAATCAGGATCGAACAACAATACTGCTGAAAGTGATCAGATTATCAAAACAATTAAAATACCATATATCTCAGAAGTTACTCATAAATTAGCCCGTGTTTTGCAAAAGCAAAACATTAAAGTGAGATTTTGTACGGTACACAAAATTCTAAAACTAGTGTCTTGTACTAAATATGAATTACCGAAGTTATCAACAGAACGTGTATATCGGATCAATTGCTTATGCGGTAAGTGTTATATTGGACAGTAACATTAGCGTAAGACTAAAAGAACACCAAAGGATCATTAAATTCTCCCAAACATAGCTGTCACCAGTGGCAGAGCATGCTTGCCAACAAGGACATTAAATTTATTTTGATAACGTTGAAATGTTATGCAGAACTAATTATTACTGGCCAAGATTAGTTAGAGAATAAAATTAAATTGAGAAGAATTCAAATAATTTCAACCGCTGTGATAGCTATAGACTCAGCGCAGCCTGGAAGCGTATTAAATAATACACATCACATATTGCAATTCCTTACAGGTGAGTCACATGCTAAGTGGCTGATTACTGATCTATTACATAATTGCATACACCTCCACCTCTGATCTCGAAAGCTGATGGAGTTCAACAATTATGACGTCATCCTGTACTATTTAAGACCGGAAGCAGGTGGATGGCTTCACTATTCTGACAAATCGTCCAAAGGCGCTGGATGTAATTTCCAGCGAAACGCCGTACTCAAATTGTAAATGTTGTGGATTCACTTTTCAACACACCGGTGGACTAAAGTAGTGTCGGATGGTGGTGGGTTGCGACACATTTCTAATCCCAAAAAACCTTTATGAACAAAGATTTTTTTAATCTATAGAGCCCTATGTAACTGAAGATTATTGCATTTTTGCAAACGCAGTCGCAGAGAAAAAAACTAAAGCATTGCTCCGTGATGGGTTGTCACCTGTCCTGGGTTTCCCAGGATCGTCCTCTTTTTTTTTTGTAACCATCATGGGAAGTCTGCATGTCTTCCTGGTTCATGAAAAGTTTTGATTTTTGGTCGCTTGAGTCCGACCACACCACTCGAGACAACGTATTCACGAGTACTTCTCCCCTCTCCCCGAATTGTGAGATATTCCTCTTCCCACGATATGCCCTGGGTTGTTTTTTTTTTGTTCTTCGGAAGTGGAAATCCTAGGTGGGTCTAAATCGCCCAAAAATGTTCTAAATAAATAAGCCGACGAGCTACACCTACTTCCCACATATGTACCTTGGCAACAAAATACAAGTAAAGTTTACACATCCCACCGGCCTCACAGCCTTCTTGGGGTGTTTTGTTTCTTTTCCGGCAGCATTGATTTCATACAATCAAACTCTGGACCGGTCTCGACATTCAAATATGTACTTTACTGTGCATTTACATGTTAAACAATGGCTGTATTTCACAACTGGAATTGGGTCTATACTCTTCTTTGGTTCTTTCGGTAAAGTCACGTGGAATGAGAATAAAATAATAAATTGATAAAATAAAATAACACAATAACAGCGCTGTCCTCCAGACAGTCTCGTCCCCTTCGCCTGATGAAGGCCGCTTGTGTTGTGGCCGAAACGTCGTGAGAATATTATTGTGTTATCTTCTTTGGTTCTTTCGGTAAAGTCACGTTGCAGTCACGAAAGCTTTAAATCGAAATTATTGTGTTATTTTATTTTATCAATTTATTATTTTATTCTCATTCTACGTGACTTTACCGAAAGAACCAAAGAAGATGAATCCTTGCAGTCACGAAAGCTTTAAATGCGTCTATACTGCATAGGCATATTGCGACGATGCTATACATTTTATTAATCCGTGTATTTAACGCAAATGCAATACTATATTTATTTTGTCCATATTAAAGCTGCTGCTCTGAGATCTACAGACCTATTTCCCGAGTCGAAATATCTGACTTAATGAGATCACGAGTGAGTCTTCTTCTTTGGATGGCTGACATTTGATGTAGAGCAACAACTATAGTTTTGCATGCAGGTGGTTGAGCCAGATGTTTGCATCAGAAGTGTATCGCCGTGATGCCTCCTTCGTATTTGTGAACCGGGCATTGAGTCGCTATATGTTCCATGGTCTGTTCTGGGTGGCCACAGCCGCGCACCGGAGATGTTTTCATTTTCAATTTGTCCATCAACTATCGGCTGTCATCGTGCAGATGTGGTTTAGGGGTTGTGGTCCAGAAGCTCCGTGGAAGATCAAAGCCATCGGGTCTTTCACGAGGTGTTTGTTTGTGACCTCTCGTGAGCTCATTTGGCTTTCCCACCATCATCATCAGGGGTTGAAGTTTAAACTAAATTTTACACATTCCGTTTTTAGCATTTTCCTGTTGATAGCCTTTTCCTGGATTTTTCCCACCATCAATTATCGCAAGCGCGTGTGGGTACAGAAGTGCTTGCACGACTTCAAGCAGTGGTATTGAGATCGAGTGAGTGATAATGCTAGTCGAGACGTCACGACCCAGTGCGCCACCCAACTTATTTACTCGCAATGTGACCTTTCTGCCTGCCCATAATAAACATGACACGCGCTATTGTTATGGATTCGCGTGTCGGAATTGAAGACACCGATTGACTCTACGACCTAGTTTTGAAAACCGTGACATTCTCAGCAACGTATCCCTGTCGTCATCAGCCAAGATCAATCCAGTGCTGGATGACAGCCTCCATCGAGCCATTCCTATATAACGTCCAGTAAATGCCTTACATTGCTGTAGAGTAATTACAAAACGTGTAATATTTGATTTATATTCTTAGTTCTTTCGGTAAAGTCAGGTTGAAGGGAAACAATAAAATAATAATATATATAACAATAAAATAATAATAAAACAATATAATAATTATATATATAATACAATGTATATTTTATTGTTTCCCTTCAACGTGACTTTACCGAAAGAACTAAGAATATGAATTACTGCAGTCACGAAAGCTTTAAATCAAAATGTAATATTTGATTTATTAGTCGATTCCAATCGAGTGTTACGCTCACAATACGTATACATATGTTATCAACATTATTTGGTGACATTGCGTTGGCACTGATGCACAATCACAGGAAATCAAATTGTATCTGCTATGAAGAAGCGCCATTGAACCAAAACGTCACCCATTATCTATTTTTTTTTCCTTTTAAGGCAGTGTTGACGAATGTGTCGAGTTGATGTGTATATACTGTATATACTGTACATAGCGTTGTGCGCCTGAGCATTGAGTCTTTTCTATTCGGAACATTGATGCACGTTTTGAAACAGAATATGAGGAAATGGTCCAAGCGAAACAGAATTTAACAAACGAGACAAAACAGCACGGATCACATTGTACTGGAGGCGAACGGCTCGGTCGTGGGGAGTCAAGTGGAACGGAGCGGTCATTTGCAGTTTTTTTGTCAAGATAGAAGTATGCTCCGGTATTAAACGTATTTGGAATGTAACAGGGCGCGCCTTGCGTGCGGTACACATGCAGGTAGGCAGGTTTGGTCCGGCCAACACGTCTGTAAATCCAGCACCCGTGGCCAAGGTTGGTGGATCACCACGCAAAAAAAATGCTACACCCTGACTTGCCAGGAGATGCACATGTGTGGACTCCACCTATTACGTCTGTACGGGATAGAGTGTTGCCCCCTCGCACACGTGGGTTTCCCCCAGGTGCTCCGGTTTCCTTCCACGTGTTTGCACTCAATAGTTGGCTGCTGATAACGATCTCACTAAATGTAGGGGACCGCGGAGCGTGGGCCCAACGCGTGGCTGCTGCCTTCCCACTTCTCCGTGGATTCTTGCGCCTCCGAGTCGCTCTCTGTCTACGAGATTGAGTGACTGGTGATCGCGCTACAAGTTGAAGTGATTTCCATGCACCACGGCCGGTCGATAGGTGGGTCGCGTAAATGAGGTACTTAAAGTATGAGTAATCCCAAGGCCGTATTGGGGGGGGGGGCACACATCCCACCCCCCCAATATATATTATCCCCCCCAATATTCAAATATGCTCAAAATGTCAAAATGTCTCCCCCCCCCCAATATATTGCTATAAAATAGATTTCTGTTTATATGATTGTGGTTATGGTTGTACTTTATTAATCCCGAATCTCTGCCATTACATACAATGAAACAAGAAAAGGTAAAAAAGTAAAAACAGAGCAATGTAATACAATACACTATTAGACATTATTGTAAAAAATAAAGAAAAAGTCCGTCGTATGTGTTAGTGATTTTTTTATATTTTAGGCAGGAAATTAGTTTTCAAATGTAAATGTTTTATGGGGGAGGGGGACCCCCAGACCCCCTGGAAGATTTGGTCCCCCCAATGTTGACTCCATGTCTACAGCCTTGAGTAATCCCACCTCTTACAAAGTGTCTGGCCAGCGTGCAAGAACAGGCCCAATACCTTACCCGTATGACGTTATGCTTTACACGCGCGGTGTTATACGAATTCATACAACTGGATTGTAACACTCCCGCGGTTATACAGCCCCGCCTTCACCAAGCCGCACTCAAGAGGGATTTGAAGGATGGTCAAATAATCCCCACGAACCGCACGGTGCAAGTCGGGGCCTTCATCCAGCAGTGGATCGACCAAGAGCTAAGGGCTATGCAAAGTCACTTTTTAATGCTGCCCATTCAGATAACTCTGCTCAGAAATTACTCGATGTGCTTTTGCGATCTGGATCTGTATTTCATAAGCCAACGAATAGAGCCGTCTGTTCTGTATATCCACATTAAAAAAAAATGTTTATTCTATTTGACCGGATGGGATTCCAGACGTATGTAAGCGAGTGGAAAGTGTTTGAGCATAAAATACTTTGAACAAGTTTTAACTTTTAGCATCTCATCAGCAGAGTCTAACCCCCTCCCGAGGTCTCCCCTGAAGAAGAGAAATCTGGTCTCATTGATCCCCCAAACCTTGTACAATCATTCATAACGTACTTCTCTATTTTCACTTAAGCTTCAGTTTCGCTTTGCAGAGATTGCTCTCTCCTGGCGCAACTTTGAAATGTCTTTGCTCACGCGGTGAGAGAGCAGCGGGCAAGTTAATAGTTACCACCTGGCAGGCTTTCGCGGATGTGCAGTGTTCAGCACTCCGATTGTGATGTCGGGTTGCGCCACGTGTCGTTCGGCACTTTGTCCGACGTTACGCTCAACGCGCTGGAGGCTTCTTCACGAAATGAATAATTACGCAGCTGTTCGGTTGCAGAAGAGTTCTACATTACGAGCAGAGCGTGGGCGCGCGTTTTGTCCCCAGTTGACTCGACCGGGCTTGCTACCCGGTCGGGATAATAATAATAAACACATCCTCATGTTTTTATAGAGCTTTGGCAGTGGTGCACAAACAATAACACCCAAATCGTAATTTTGTACAAACCTGAGATCTTTACAGATGCACTTTTCAAACTACACATTACACACATTATTTGCTGATTCCGCTGCGTTGGCACAAGCACACTCGTCAACAACATTTTCTTAAAATATATATGTGACGTTTCGGGCAATGGCCCTTTCTTCACAGCACATATCTTGCGCACCGAAAAAAATGGCTATAGCCAAATCATCCACAATGCGACGAGCTTGTCAAATCTCGCGAGCTAAGCAGGTCTGAGCCTGGATAACACAGATTGCGGAGCTACATGGTGGGACAGTGGTGGGGTGTTCGGCAAATCCAATCGTTGTGTTCCGTACTTTGTCAACTCCCACGTCTACGACTTCCCGCCTTGAGCGTCCCGCGCCGACCAAGCGTGATGAATTATGGTGTTTTATTTCCTCAATAAGTGGCGTACCAAGCGCTCGCCAAACTGCGAAACGCTGTGAGATGTAAACCATCAGGCGTGTAGTCATCGCTGACGACTGGCCAATGTCAGCCTCCGCTGTGCCCTGGTGGATCAATGGGAGGCTCAATTCGCCTACGACCCCGAATGCCGCTGAATATATTTACAAAATAATAATTAAAGCTACGATGACAGTACATTCAACTTCTTTGGTTTTTTCGGTAAAGTCACGTAGAAATAAGAAATAATAAAAATAATAAAATTACATAATAGCGTACGACGTTTCGATTGCAACACAAGCAATCATCATCAGGTACAGAAGAGCTAAATTTAAGAGAGAGAGGAAACACATAACCGTAGATATATAGACGGAGGAGCACACTAAATCAAACAGGGTTGAGCAAAATTTGGAAACCATATAAAGCAACACAGACGGTCGGTCAAAACACAATTAACGCATGGTCTGGTTGATTACGCTATTTCCAAGATTGTTAAATAGCAAGTTAAGTATGAAATGTATTACGTAATTTTATTATTTATTATTATTTATTATTTCTACGTGACTTTACCGAAAAAAACCAAAGAGTAATTCCTGCAGTCACGAAAGCGTCAAATCAAGTTTAAATTCAACCTGTTCCTTTTTTTTCTCAAACGCCATACGAAAGTGTATCCCGTCATTTCCCGCACCTCCGATCAGTACGGTTGGCTACGTATGGTGCGAAAGAAGCTCAACAAACATGACTACTGACACGTCTTGAGGAGACCTTGATAACAAAAGGGCCGTGGTGCCATGCACGGCGACATAACCTTGGCACATCCATGAAAGCCGGAATGCACGAACGGAAAATAGCGGTGTCTGCAACGTGTCGGGCCCACTATCCACCTGAAGCTCTAAAAGCCGAATGCGCTCATTACGTTACGTAATTTAACTACGTGACAAATGGGCAATTTGCAGCTGCGTGCAAAACTGCAAAGGAGTTGAATGGCGCAATACACTTCATGCATCGCACTGGCTCCAAACTTAAAATGCTATGCAGAAGAAGAAAGTGAATGTGCTGAGTCGTAAGAACTCTGCGTACGGGTGCTTCCAAACAAAGAGCCCGTGTTGTAGGCATCTGGACAGCTTGGACAAATAGCGGGCGCGTGGGAAATGTGGCCGCAGGGACAGACGACGCTACTGATTGGTATTCCTCCAACTTTTGCGTCGAATTGGAAATCAACCGGTCCCAATCCCCCCCCCTCCAATCGCCAACCGCATCCCCACTTAAACAGACTCCCCCCCACCCCTCCTCACGTGAATACCCCCCCCCCACCACACGGGGAGATGAGTCACCGCCAGCTCAGAGGACACAACCCAAAGATCGCCCCCCCCCACCGCTGAGTGTTCTCTCGTCTTGTGACAGTCCGGATAATGCGACGGGGTCCAATACACACACACACACAAAACATCCAAACCTCAATGTCAATCCACTGCTCGATTTCTGACGGTTCGAGGTCGTTTTTTTTGTTTGGGTGGAGCGGCGGCGCAGTGGCTAGTGTGATGCCCTTTCGAACCACGTTAACCTGAGTTCGACTTTCGGCCAGAGAGAGAGAGAGAGGCATCTTCTCCGATCGTCACTGACCTGCGGAGTGAGGTATGGTCAAACGACTCCCCACGACCGACTCGGCGTTCATCATCCAGCGGTGAAATGATAAAGGGCTGAAGTTTTTGTATTTAGCTAAACCAGGGGTCGGCAACCTGCAGACTCGGAGCGGCATGCGGCTCTTTTAAGGACCGCTTCGTGTTTCCCGACACGATCGTCGCCAAGTTAAAAAAAAAACCCTCCAAATTATTTTCGATAAACGATGAACGTCCAAAAGCCCAACAATTATTTGTAAATGTAGCATTACAAATGTGGCATTACAAATGTGGTACTACAAATCATTGTGCGTGTGCTCTTCTTAAAATAGCGATTACAGGCTTGACGGTATTCATCAAGTATCGTCTCGTGTTCACGTGCCATTGCGGCTCTCGAAATATTTCGGGTTGTTTGACCGAATTCGAAGAAAATTTCTCCTCTTGTTATTTTGATTGCCAACCCCCAGAGCTAAACTTGTGCCACAACGTCACGATGGGCTCGTATAACCTGGCCACATACATTACCTTAATATAATTTACACGGCGCCTTGACCGAGGCGCTTTACGGATAATAAACAATGCTATGTATGAATATACGGTGATATACGGTGCTTTTTTCTGTAATACTTTGCTGTTTTTTTCCTGGATTTTTCTGTAGCGCGTAGTCACTTTAAGATGTTTTTCTTGTTCGTGTTTTTGTTTGTTGCGGTTGCACCCAATTCAAGAGCCGCACGGCTCACAGGGGCTGTACCAAATACATGGAACTGAGATGTGAATTAAATAGACGAGAGCAAGCAAATGGGCGAACCTGTGAACGCGGAACGCGTCTCGACACTGTGAACGCGGAACGCGTCTCGACACTGTGAACGCGGAACGCGTCTCGACACTGTGAACGCCCTCGCCCCGGAGTCGTTGAGGCGAGGTGGCGATCACTCGTTCTGAAGACACAGAGCTTGTTGAAGAGTAGAGTGTGCTACGCACGGTATTATGTAAACCACTCGACACTCGAGAATTTCTCGCTTTCAAGGAACCCTGCTTGGAGAGAGGAATGGAACATCGCAAACACAGCTTTAGACATCGCGACATGCGCTTCGCTTCAGCCGGAATAAAATAAAGTGGCTCACTGTTCCAGGAACTTGTTAAGCAAGACCCATCCGTCTCGCCTTCTACGGTATTCATCTTCTTTGGTTCTTTCGGTAAAGTCACGTAGAATGAGAATGAAATAATAAAAATAATAAATTGATAAAATAAAATAACACAATAATATTCCCACCTGATGACGATTGCTTTTGTTGCGATCGAAACGTCGTGATCTATTATTATTTTTCTACCTACGTGACTTTACCGAGAACCAAAGAGTATGGATTGCAACAGGTTCATAGTTAACATCCTCAAACTAGCACAGAGCGGCGTTCGTTGGCGCTGGCCGTCTCAATTCCACATTTTCAGGGCGGGCACTCGCATCATCTGTGGCACTGTACAATTTACACGCTCGTTAAATACACTGCAGTAGTATCACTGTGACAGGGTTGAGCGTGAAGTCCCCATACCCCCCTGCTCACAGCGACCCAGTGATCTCGCACAGGCAAAGGGGTTTAGGGATTCCCCGCCCACCCTTTGCGGCACGGCTATAAAAGAACAAAGCGCGACTATTCCATACTATGAAGAAGGACCATTGCCCGAAACGTCTCCGATGATATATATAAAACATTTCTTTCGAGGCAGTGTTGTTGGAGAGGTGTGTTGATTCGTTTTTTTTTGTTATGCCACGTCTTTTGCTCAGGTGTTCTTTTTCCAGCTGGCAGCCCAGCCCCCACGTGCTGCAGCAGCAGCAGCAGCCAAAAAAGCCAGCAGCACCGAGACAGTCACCTAAACAATACATCCTCTGCAAACGCGGACCGCCCCGCGCCGGCCGCGTCATACACACTTCGAGCTTATAAAACAAAACAAAAAGCAGCCACTCTTTCTCCATTTGGAAACAACTCAAGCCGTACAAACACTACGTGCATGCGCACGCCTTACACTCAGGCCGCATAGACAACGGCGGCAGTGGCAACAACGCAACCATCACCCCGTCACACAGCATGTCCACGCATTGCAACGAGGTTCTGGTCACCTGGATGGGGCTGTGCATGGCTGCGGCAGGTGTGCTCAACACCCTGGGCAAGGAGATGGCCTACGGTCGCTTCTGGGACCGCGAGGGACGGCCGCGGGTGATGCTTCCCGCAAGGCTGGCGTGGTGCACGCAGGAGATGCCCTCTTTGGCGGTGCCAGTGATCCTCCTGCTGGTGCACGTGGGCTCCTCCGAACGCGGCTCCGTCGACACGGTGAACATTGTGCATCTCGCAATGTTCTGCGGGCACTACTTCCAGAGGTGTGTTGCGTGTGACACAGAGTCGGGAGTGATTTCTCTGCGCACTGATCACCAAAGGTGTGGCTCGAGTCGTGGTCTCAAGCATGACACTTTGACACGCACCAAGGGAGGGATTGATTATTGAGGAATGTAATGATATGGTTTTCCCCTTTTTTTTTCTGGCAACAAAACTGAAACCTTTTTACGAGGATTCATGTCTGCGTTAACCACGATACCTGCAGTCAAAATGCGAACAAAACACATTCTATGATAATATATGCACTATACTCTTTGGTTCTATTCGGTAAAGTCACGTAGGTAAAAAATAAAACAAAAAATCACGACGTTTCGGCCACAACACAAGTGGCCTTCATCAGGTGAAGGGACCGTGCTGTCACAAGGACAGAGTTGGAAAGAAGAAAGTCAAGTCAGGTCGCGTCCTTTTAAGCTGTGTGGAAGGAAACAAAACGCTTTGACAAAGGAATTAGCATAAAATGCTCATAGAGTAACAACACGGGGGAGGGGATGGGGAATATACAAATGTACAAATGATGGTGTGCGAGGGAATGACCGTGCAGCAACGTGATGGACCGGCACGGGGGAGGGGGAGGAGAGTTTGCAAACGTTGTTTTGAAGTGAAATAAGCTGCTGTGAAAGTTTGGTATATCACTACTTGGATGAATATACTGTACCATTGAAAATTAGTTTAATGTTTGGTATGATTTAGAAACAAATGACCTGGTGATGCCGTGTTGGCGGTGGTGCACAAGCACACTTAACAATAAATAGAAACCTCAAGGCGTTCCTAAATAGGCGATCTCTTTAGACCAGTGGTCCTGAACCTTTACTGCTGCCATGCACCCCTTTGGTTCTCGTTCGTAAAAAAAAAAAATAATGCTAATCAATACATAGGTTTTATGAAACAAAGTAAACCGTGACCCTGCTTAATTTGTGTTTCGATTATTTACCTTCCAGAAATGGCATCTCGCATCCCCAAGGGGTGCATGCACCTCAGGCTAAGGACCACTGTTTTAGGCAATCGCCATTATTATTATTATTATTCATGGCACCTGATTGAAGAAAGGCCATTGCCGAAAGCGTTGCCGTTTACATTTTTTTGTTTCATTTAAGGCGGAATGCTTTTTGACGAGCGCTGTGTTTTTCCCTCCACAGTTAGAATCATGCGTTAAGTGGGCGTTGAAATGAAGAGGCGACCCTTACAATTGTTCTCGTCTAGATGCTGTTTCATCGGGTTTTTTTTCTACTCCTGTGACTTGTCTGCCATGACCAGGTTGCAGGGCCTTTGATATTCACATTTGTTGTTATTATGCATCGACATATGATAGTGTGACGCCATCCTTGAAGTGAAACATGTTAAGTGAAATTTTTTTAATAAAATGTAACAAAAAAAACCTGGGACAAGGGATAGTTTGGAGAAAGAAAAAATACAATCTAGCGAAAAATGTAATTTCAACATTTTTCAAATAGTAAAATATTTTTTAAAAAGCATTATCCAGACTACAAAATTGACGTAACTTGGTATTTGACTAACTCTTAGCTACCTATGTGGGTTGCACCTTAATTTAAAACGCACCTACCTTGATCACGTGTTCGCCGAAGTGAAACACACCAACGATAGACCCAGCATCCACTGGCCCTCCCTAGTGATGGTTGACGAGCCCTCGTGTGGATTGTTACGTCACCGGGTGGCAGGGCTGAATGATTTGGGGAAAATATCTAATCGCGATTTTTCTGACAGATATTGCGATTGCGATTTGATATTACATTTTTTTAAGTCAAGCTTCAGTTAAATTTTCATTGTGTAAAATATTAAAAACATGTGATGGAGCATTACCACATGATACCATCAAAATATGAACTGCTCTATATATTCTAATACAAGGATGAGAACTTAAAATATATGAATTGCTTCCAACATGTTTTTATTAAATGTTTTAAATGAAATAGAACAATCAAACACAGAACAATTGTTAATATTCTTAGTTTTTTCCGGTAAAGTCACGTTGAAGAGAAACAACAAAATAACAAAATATATATATGGTCGAAACGTCGTGAGAATTTTTTATTGCTTTATATATATTTTGTTATTTTGTTGTTTCTCTTCAACGTGACTTTACCGAAAAAACTAAGAATATGAATTACTGCAGTCACGAAAGCTTTAAATCAAAACAATTGTTAAGTTAAATAAATGAAGTTATAATAATAAAAGAATGAAACAATTCCAATAAGAAAGTCATAGGACTTTTCAAATCGACAAAAAAATGGCAGCCTTTGAGATTTGCTGATCGCATTGTTTCAAATTGCGATTTTAAATCGATTAATCGTTCAACCCTACCGGGTGGCGAGGGACAATGGGATCGTGCTGGAGGGAGGGGGCCATGGACCTGCCCCTGATCGGTGAACTGAAGAAGGACTTGCTTTGTCGTACGCTCGTCAATATTCAGGCAGCACCTGCGCTGATGGTGGTGTGCGTGCGGTTATCTCTCCCCGCAGGACATTCATCTTCTCTTTGCTGTCTCGGGGCCGCCCCACATCCTTGTCGGTCATGGTCAAGGCATTTGTATTTTGCACCCTCAACGGATACCTGCAAAGCTACAACCTTCTAAAATGCAAGAGCTACCCGTCGAACTGGCTCACCGATGCACGTTTTCTCATAGGTAGGGGGCCAACCACGGTGGTGTGGCTATCGAGTGTGCAGGCGGTGCAGCTGCACCAGGGCGCACAAGCCGGAGGTGCTAGACACCGGGCCGCAAAGGGGTGGAGGGAAGTTTCATTCCTTGCACCATGGATGCATGCTAACGCCACTTGGCTAACAACCAAATTGTCCACGTACAATCGACAAGATCCTGGAGAGCCTCACCGAGTCTACACATTGTCTATTTATTCGTTTAGACCAATTTAAAGGCAGGGCTTTGCTTGTGACGTTTGGCCATTTTCGTGAATGTTTTCAAATATGACAAGGAAGTGGAGTGCCTTGGAAAGCATGAGGTGAAATACTCTCTCTATGTCTATGTGATTCAGAAACTCCACGTCTAAAACAGTCATCAGAGGAGTGTGCCCCGAAAGTGAACCAAAACAAACCTTGACCACGGGAGGGCGTGGCTGACTTAGAGCCCTTCTGGTTCATGTCCAAGGCTTTCGGCTGCCCGTGATCGGATTACCGTTTTGCTGGTCTGCTTGTCTATTCAATTCCAAATGATCCTTTCCATCAGCTGTATCGATAATCTCCTTTGTACATCAGGTGGAAAAGTACGGATAATTGGCTTACATAATTCCTACACTGCCAAACTGACAGAACAAGCTTATATTGTTCTGTTTTGCAGCAACGCACTGAACACAGCACGACTTGTAAATGCTCGAGTTTAATCCTTCATTGGCAGCACGGTTGAATAGTCTGGATTTATAAATTGTATAAATATAACTACATCCCAAGGTCAATTCAATGTTTGGCATGGAGAGTCTTCTCAAAGAAGGAACAGTCACACACCAAGGAATGACAGCCTTCAACTTGGATATAAACATAAATATGTTTTTGGCAGGAAGGAGTTGCAAATGTGTGTGTGTGTATTATACAGATGTGCATGTGTCTACGAGCGAACTGAGTTTGATTCCCACTCACGGCCAACACCAGTGACGATTATCTGAACCGGTCCTGGGCCTACCCTTTAGTGCGATGTGTAAACATCGCCACTAGGGAGACAAAGGTGGTCGGGCGTGATTCTGGCCACAAACCCCCTCGTGTGCCATAGCGCCCTTCATTGGTGCTCGCAATCAAAAGTCGGTTCAGGCTATATGGGCTATCTTTGTTGTTTGTGTTTGTGCTGCTAGGCTCCATCATCTTCCTGGCTGGCGTGGCTATGAACATTCACAGCGATTGGATCCTTCGAAATCTGCGGAAACCTGGGGAGTATGTGTACAGAATCCCACGTGGTGAGAACCCATGAACCCTGAACTGCAGATTCACTTTTGCCGTATACTTATTGACTTGTCAGTCATCGATGTTGCCCCTAGTCACGCGCAGATATAACCATAAACCCCTTGCCCCTTCATCAAGCCGCTCAACATCTTAGTTTCCAGTCACAAGGTTGTTTTACTTACAAAACTGGCAGAGTGGCCGTGCGGTGGTTGGTGTTTTGCACAATGAACCCGGTAATTTGAGATCACTGGGTGGTTAAGAGGGCTGAAACGGTGCACCTGCGACGCTGGGTTCCAATCCAGTTAGCCGGCTGTGATGAAACCGAGTTTTTGAGTGAAGCGGGTAGATATTCTCAACCAGGTAACGTTATTAACTTAATTTGCTTCTGAATTTAATTGGCTAAATTCCAACTCTGGAAATTCAAAATATCAGGTTGACTGTCCATTTGACAAACCTTTCGCAGTCACCAAGCCCCACATACCCCCACTTATCAACGCGGTGCGAGAAGCCCTCCCTTGCTTTGGAAACGTTCTTTTAAAACTCGAGTGTAATATTTGGAGTTTACGTGTTTTCCCCGTGGTCGCATGGATTCTTTGCCTTCGGGTCCCCGGGTTTTTCCCTCCGCATTTACAAACTCGCGTTTAGAGTATTTGTCTGCTTGAAAATGTCCACGTGGTAAGCCACTCCGTCGAGCTGTCATCTGTGTCCAGGTCGCTTCTGAATAACGAGCTATATCGCTCACTGGGCATTACCTGCTAAAATAAAAAATAGTTTTGTTTTGCAATCCTCAATGATCTGACATTCACTTACCTTCATAAATGTTTATACAAAGTAGAACATTCTCTTCCAGATTAATATGTTTGCAGTCAAGTTCAACCGGTTTGCTTATAGTGTAGTGGATTCACTTCTTCATAAATCATGATGCGTCACAAAATACCTTTACAAACCACGAAGAAGAACACATTTGGTAAACCCTCATTCAGCCACGAGTCATGTACCTGTAGCACGCCCCCCCCCCCACCTTCATCACTTCTACAATTAATGTGGGTCTCCTCTAAACCGTACATAGTTAACCGTGCTAATCGGGGAAGCTGAGAACAATCGATTCTGATCATTGTTTCTATATTATTTGAGTTTTCTATTGTATTGCTATATTAAAGTATTTCCTTTAATATTATTTTACAAACGTCGACACCGATATTGTTGACGTTTCTCTCCTTTGTTGGTTCAGCTCTGTATATTTAGCCTTGTATTACACATAGGGCAATCAACTTTGACCCAGATTAACCTCAAAATAAAGTCGTAAGATATCAAATTGGCTCTCGCCTGGGAAAGTATAGTATCTTAAGATTGTTTTTTTATATTAGCATGTACAGCGTGGGCCATAAGTAACTACCGGATTTATTTCGCCTATAACTTTTGAAAAATGGAATAAAAACATAAACTCAAAAATAATAGAACATTATGTCCATACTGTTTTGTTCTTTCGGTAAAGTAACGTAGGTAGAAAAATAAATAATAAATCACGGCGTTTCGATCGCAACACAAGCAATCGTCATCAGGTGGAAAGATACAGCAGTAGAACTGCTGAACAGGAGAGGGCTGCTGCAACAAGAGGTGGCTGCTGCAACAAGAGGTTATATAGACAGGTTTGAGGTGGGCGTCACCCAAGGGTAAGTAGGCGGGGCCAGAGGTGGAAAGGAGTCCCGTCGCCGCACGCACGCACAGCAGCTGCGTTAAAGGGAGAGAGATTGGCATGTCAATGTAAACGAGTTTAATGGGAAATGAGCCCCCATCGTCGCACCCGTTCGGTTCTTAATATATCTGTGATAGTCTCTCTGTGTGAGATAATTGAACAGTTGTTTCTGAAATACATTTAAACTATTCTTGCACGCTGAATAGTTTAAATGTATTTATTTGTGGGGGAAAAATAAACAAAATAATTTAACACAAAATACCGCCATTTACAATCAGGTAGTTACTTATGGCCCACCCTGTATAAACACAGCAGGCATATCCGCCTGTGTCTGTGCTATCCTCACAAGCGCAATGTCAGTTCAGCAAAAAAAAACAGACGTTGGAACACAGCACAGCAGATGATAACATTGGGACACTGTTTAATGTTGGGTTAGAAAAGTAAAATGTATTTCTTTTCATGCCTAAAGTTACTCACCAGAAGTAGTCATTGAGAGAGAGAGAGAGAGGATGGGAGGGTGTCAGTTATCATTCCATGACTACTGTTAACTGATTTTAAAATCACACAGAAATGATGCCGTGGTGTGTCCTGAACTCCAGTCCTCGTGACTCTTCACTCAACGTCTTTCCGCGATGACCAATTTCCCAGCGTTCAAATGAACCCGTTCCTCGCTGCACGCGCTCGATTGCAATGAACGATGTCTGCGTTAATCGAGCTGATTCACATGAAGATTGGGATCTCAGTGTGTGTGTGTTGCAGGTGTGCGTGGAAACGTGCTCCACGTGACGCGGGCAGATTTCATTGATTAGCACGTCACGTGGCACGTGTTTATCAATCACCGGGAACATGTGGAGTCAAAAACGAGTTCATTTGTATTTGAATGGGGAGTCAATTGGTAATCACGGACGGACGTTGCGACGGGAGTCGTTAGGACTGGAGTGTGGGAAACCCTGATTTATGCAAAAATCCAAATTCGACCACGGTACATCACACCAAAGTGCATCTACAAAAGTTGTGTTATTTTTAATCCAGATCATGAGGGTCCTGCATATAACCGTAGATAACCATCACCTCCACTCACGGTCAGCAGGGGGGTGTTGATAACCAGATTTCCAGTAAAAAAATATTTTCAACAACTGGAAAAGCATGAACAACATGTAATTCACAGAGTATGTTTTTTTCTCTCTCAGAAAATAACATTTGCATTCATTTATACTCTTTATTTCTAGCACAAAACTAGGTTTACTTAAACACCGACATGCATCCAAAACCAATTCAGGTCCGCCTATATCCTTTATAATCAGCCATGTTCCATCCTATGCTGGATGAGGTGTTCTCACTCGTGTGTTTGGCCACCAGTGCCTCCAGTTCCTGTCCGTGCGCTGCTGTGGCTGCAGGAGGGTTGTTCGAGCTGGTCTCAGGCGCCAACTTCCTGGGCGAGATTGTGGAGTGGATCGGCTACGCCCTGGCCACCTGGACCTTCCCTGCCTTTGCCTTCGCTATTTTCACCATCGGTTGCATCGGGCCTCGTGCCCTGCACCACCACCGGTGGGGGGTCCCGATCAGGCGCACGAGTTGGCATGGGTCACCAGGCAACGATCGTGGAGTTGAGCCATCTCATACTCTGAACAAGTCAACGCCGAAATTCTCACGACTGCTTCAGAGTTGGTCCATAAATGGGGCAAGTGGACTTCCGACCAGATTTCCACAGTAGCGTCACTGAGCCAAGCCAAGTACACTGCAAAAAATATTACAAAAGTAATGGATTGATTGGGCCAGCATAGCTTTACCCGAGCATACATTACACGATATAAAAATTTAATAGAAATAAACATTTGGCACAGGTCATCGTCACCCAGTGTCAAAGTGTTACACGTCCTCAAAATCCACCTAATATTGAAATCTCTTTGGTAGCTGAACATATTACACAGGCGATGCCAAATATTATCAGCAGTGGCTGAATGGTTTAATTTCTGGAGACATCGCCGGTAATTATTAGTAATAGCTTTAAAAACGAAAAAATACTGTGTGCTGAGTTTTGTCACTTGAAACAAGTGTTTTTTTATGAACAGTATATAATTGGAAAAAGCAAAGTAAAATCAATAACTGTAGTAATTGAGCCAATACGGAATATATCAGATATCATCTTTTGAGGCCGATACGTTTCCACTCTTACTAAAGAGCTTACAAAGACTCCATCAGAATGCTGAGATTCCATTACTGAAGTCCATTACAATGTACAGTTTTTGATTTGTCTGTTTGCCATGAGATTAAGTCGTGTATTTTTCTCTCTCTCCTTTCAGATATTACCATGAAAAGTTTTCAGACTATCCCAAGTCAAGAAAAGCTTTAATTCCCTATTTTCTGTAAAGGCCACTGCTGGCCTTAATTGAGTTGTCACTGTGCTTTATATTTTAATAAAACATTATAGAATTTACATTTGCTGATCATATATCCTTTAAAGCAAATAAGTGGCATGGAAAATATAGTTCCATGGTATAACATTTTTGGTTTCTATTATTACGTTTAATATCCTCATATTTTGGTAGTGGTCTAGGTTAAATATATGAAGGTCACAAAATCAATAAAAAATATATTTTTATTCGGGTGACTCAAATGGACTAGTGGGGTTTCAGTTTTTTTGGGTCACACCCTCCTCTCAATTTGTTACTCTTGGTGTAAAAGTCAACAGCTGAGAATGTCCTTCTAATCTGTTCATATTTATCGATGAGATATTTTTGCCAGTATCAAAATGAAAAAAGTAATAAGAATAGGTTTTACCCTTTATAGCAATAAAACAGCTATTAAGATATTCAAAAACTGCTGAATCGGAACTATAAATGCTCTGATACGTGTGTAGTGTTCTTCACGGAGGCACACACTAGAACTTGGAGGCAACACGTTTAGTACACGGCCCTAACAGGGTGACTACTTAAACGTAACAACGGGTTCTATATCTAGGTGGTAACTGTTAACGAGACCACAATGGGGTAACTACAGGACAGTGATATTTTGAAATTTACCTATTTTCCAGAACATTCCAGATAAATTCTGTGCTGAGTAAACTTGGAGTAACTTCTAGAACATTCGAGAACTTTATAGTAATATAAATAGTAGTATAGATACAGGGGCCTTAGGCCCACCAGTTCAGTTTAGTTCCAGTTGCTTAAGTGCATACATATCTGCATTTTTCTGAGATGGCATCAAGAGGCTGCAAGCATCCGGCAGACGCATTTTGCGATGTCTGCGGCCAATTTATCAAGACAAGAGTGAAAAAGTACTCTGTGGAAGCATCTGCTAAGATGCGTGAGGCCTACAAGGCATACAGTATTTCGGCATACCTGTCGGGGATAAAGACAAACCCTGGGCACGTCATTTCACCTGCAAGCAATGCAAAAAAACTCTGTAAAGTAAGATGTACAATTGTTGGTCGGAATTTTATGTTATAAAATGTTAACATTTTATAACATTTTTGTAAAAGTTTTTAATTTTAAAATGTTTTGCAATTTTCAATGTTATTGAAAAATATATCACATATGAAAAATGTTCCGAGAATCTATTACACATTAGTCATGGGTCAAATAAATATATTTTTGTAGGATGGTACAGAGGGGAAAAGAGAGCCATGAAGTTTGCTATCCCAAGAATTTGGCGGGAATCCACTGACCACTCAAGCAACTGCTACTTCTGCATGGTGGACCCTTTCAAACGTCGGACTGGCAAGAATGCACCTGCTATCAAGACCTTTCTTCATCCATCGCCCCAGTGCCACACTGCCATGAGCTCCCCGTACCGACTCCTCTAGAGAGAGAACAGCCGTCTTTAGAAGAGAGCAGCAAGTCAGAGAGCGAGGAAGACGTAGATCCAGATGACAATTTCAGAGGTGGAGCTGAGGAGAAAACCCATATTACCCCAACCAAAAAGACCTCAACGACTTGATCAGACATCTTGGTCTCATCAAGTTCAATGCCGAGCTTTTGACATCTCGGCTCAAGCAGTGGAAAGTGTGCAAATCGCAGATCAGAGGAAGCGTCACCAACCTTTTTGCAGCTTCTTCACCCGTCAAGATGGGCTCTGCTTCTGCCACAATGTGACCAGTCTGTTCGAGGCAATCGGAATCGCCTGTAACCAGAATGAGTGGCGCCTCTTCATTGACAACTCATCCAGGAGCCTCAAAGCCGTGCTGCTCCATAATGGTAACAAGTACCCGTCTCTTCCCCTGGCTCACTCGGTGCACCTCAAATAGGATTACAACAGCATCAAGACCTTGCTGGACGCCTTGAAGTATGATGAGTACAGCTGGGAGGTCATCGGAGACTTCAAAATGGTGGCATTCCTGATGGGTCTCCAAGGCGGTTTTACCAAGTTTCCCTGCTATCTTTGCCTTTGGGACAGCAGGGACACCAAGGCACACTACCACAGGTGGGAGTGGCCACAGCGGACCGAGTACTCTATGGGGAGGAACAACGTCAAGTGGGAGCCACTGGTGGACCCCCGGAAGGTGGTGATGCCACCACTGCACATCAAATTGGGCCTTATGAAGCAATTTGTCAGAGCTGTAGATAAGGAGTCGGCAGCCTTCAAGTACCTTCAAGACTTCTTCCCTAAGCTGTCTGAGGCAAAGGTCAAAGCCGGTATCTTTGTCGGACCACATATAAAGAAGATCCTGGAGTGCAATGAATTCCCCAAGAAGCTCACTAGTCAGGAGAAAGTGGCTTGGGACAGCTTTTTCGCAGTGGTTCGTGGCTTCCTAGGCAATCACAAGGTCAAAAACTGTGGAGCTGGTTGAGACTGGTGAAGAACTACGGCACAATGGGCTGTAGGATGTCCCTCAAAGTCCATATCTTTGATGCTCATCTTGATAAATTCAAGGAGAACATGGAAGCGTACTCGGAGAAGCAAGGCGAGTGCTTCCACCAGCATATACTGGACTTTGAACGCCGCTACCAAGGACAGTATAAAGAGATCATGATGGGAGACTACATTTGGGGGCTGATTCGTGAAAGTGATTTACAGTATAATCGTAAATCTAGAAAAACTACTCACTTCTAAAAAAAATTGTCGTCATTTTTGTATTACTTTAGTATAAAAACATGTTAATTTTGATTCATATGTTGTTTTTTTCTAACTATGTGAACGTAAAGACACAAATTCGCCCGTTTTCTTATTGAAAATAGGTAAATTTCAAAATATCACTGTCCTGGTCACAAAAGCAAAAATTGTGGGGAATAATAGCCATTTTTTTATACTCACAAATGCTTCTGTTTGATCAGAAAGTTAATAAACGCAGGAGGCATCACCTTGAGTGAGTGAGTTATGTTGGCTCCTGGCTTTGATTATTGTGGTCGTAGATTTAAGTTTCCTCAATTTTTACCAATGGTGCAAAATGGTTACTGCATAATGCGCATATACATGTACAATTTGAGTGACTGTATATAAATAATTCACAATCGAGTGAGAGCTTTTCAACAATAAACACAACATTAAAAGTTAACATATCTGTACCCGCAGGGCTTTCCCTTGCAAGAACTGTTGTCATTATATGTGTAGTGACATGAAATGGGTCACTACACAGCATAGTACGGGTTGCTCGCAGAGAAAGGGGATCTGCAGTTGCAGCAGCCCTGTCAGCAGGTCACGTGATAAGCCAGGGAGAGGGATGTAGGGGAAAGGTGACAGACGGGGCACGTGAGGTAAGCCCGGGAACCCGCGAGTAGGTTCTAGAAGGGGGGCGTGGCCGGGGCGGAGCGAGGCCACGCTGGGAGGATAAAAGGGGACCCCGAGCAAAGGCTCGTGGGCTGTTGCCTGGAGTGGGATCCCGTTGTCGTGCTGCTGGAGTCTTTGTCGCCGTCCACGTCTTCACCATCTCGGCGTCGTCAGTCAGGCAGTCTGCCAGCTGTGCTGAATGGGAGCCGTAGTTAACTCTTGTGAACTGTGAAGGCTATTAATAGAGTGCCTCCTACTCCCAGTGTCACCACATATGCATTCAACTAAGATTGCATAATACAGGAATGTCAATAGGTGATGCCAGAAACATGAATTACCAGCACCCTGTCACGACCGTATACATACTTTATGCCAACAAGGCGTTGCCAAACTTAAATTTTGCTGCTTGTGTTTAGAAATAATAATCTAAGAGTATCTGCTTTGGTGGACAGCATACTTGTACAGTTGGGCTGATGTACATTTAAGAACAGGTGCAAACCTGACGTTTAAGTGAAAATACATAGCAACTACAGCACGTGGCAGGAACAGCAACTGATTGTTGACATTTCTGGACAAAATGATCGGAGTACAGTATTTGGGGAAATATGTATAACATGTAGTGGTGGCAGTCAATACATTTGGAAACAGTAACCTATACTACAATGTTAAACAATGACAGCATTTTTTAAATTAAAATAAGTATACAGTACGTGATTGATAACCGATACGTGGTAGGGTGATGCAGTGATAACACTATATGTCCGACTTGGGCACCTGTGTTGGCATTTGTATGTTCTTGCCCTGTTCTGCATGGGTTTCCTTTCAGTTGTGTAGTTTCGTCCCATAGCTAAAACAACCTAATATAGTTGGTATTGGCCCAAACATCCCGATGCTGAATGATTTGCAAATCACTTAATTTGGATTACAGACGACAGCAACATCATCCCCTCCTGCGAAACATTGTCAAGAACCCTGCTAAAAACGAGTTTTGAGACTCAGTGAGGCTTTCCTGGGTTAAATAAGCAAAATAATAATACAAATAAAAAAGAATATACCTGATCTCAGTAACTAAGCAGGCTCGAGCCTGGATAGAGCTTGATAGGTCACCACTGTGCATCAACGGCGTTATAAACTGACGTGACATATATGTAACGTGATGAGTAACATAAGGCCTACTGAGGCTCATCCTCACACCCACCAGGGGTCACTGCCAACAATAGGACGATTTTCCATGGAGCGAATTTCAACAATGCCAAAGCCATGTTTTCAAAAGGCCACACAAGGTGCGTCGAGAATTTCACAAAGGTCCCAGAGACAACAGGGATCTTTCCTGTGAGGTCTCTTGAAATAATCCCCTTCAGACAATAACGCACGAATGCGATCAACTGAGGACTCTGAATTTTTTCCCTTAAAAAAATATAACAGCGAACCTGACCCTAATGGTGACAGCTACGAAGCGCTTGTGAATATCTGTCCTCAAGGAATCCCAGCACCCCGGTATTGGACAGCTTCTCGGATGGATTTCATCCCGTTCAAAAAAAGGCAACGAAACACCGTGGGAATCATAAAATGGGGCAGGAAGGCGTAAAGCAGATCCTGGTCCAGGAGTATGTGTCGCCATCACCCATTCACAGAGGATACGTAAACACAGCTCTATGCCTTTAATATGTTCCTTCAGATTAAAACGGATCAATTCCTATGAGATCAGAATCTGTAGACCCATTCCCCAAGGTGCACAGAGCAGAAGGGGGGGGGGGGGGGGGTTGTCCTCCTGCATGGCCTGCAGCTCATCGGTTTGTCTGCTGATCATTTAATGGGCTTCGAGGACATTTCCAGCACCTTCTGCACAGTGCCGGATTATCCCAGTAGCAAAAGTAGCTACATATGCTACGGGGCCCGCACTTTCAAGGGCCCCGCGCTAAATGCTTTCAAGCTATCAATTCCGGTTCAGTGATTCTGTACTTGCTCCATTACTATAGTACTATACCGCCTTCAACTTTTATGAACGACTGGGTGTTTAAGGTTAGCGATTTGTCGTATTATCTGGCTGTATAGCAAATGAAAAAAAAAAAACTTTACTATGCAAGCTTAAAATGTGTTTTAATATTCTTAGTTTTTTCGGTAAAGTCACAAACTAAGAATATGAATTACTGCAGTCACGAAAGCTTTAAATCAAAATGTGTTTTAATGTTTGTTTTTTATTTAGCACCCCTTTATAACATCTGCTACAGGCCCCGCACTAGCTTAATCCGGCACTGCTCCTGCATGCACCTAGGGAGGGGAAGAGTGGAAATAATCCTTCTCAGAGTGGGCATGATTTGAGTCCCGGCTTTGCCTGGAGGTGACTCTTCAGAAGCTGCATAACATGTCCAGGCAATCGTCATCAGGCGGAAGCAATTATGACGATTGCTTGTGTCGCGATCGAAACGTCGTTATCTATTGTTTTATTTCTACCTACGTGACTTTACCGAAAGAACCAAAGAGTATGGATTCCTGCAGTCACGAAAGCTTCAAATAAAAAATGTCCAGGCATTTAACGCAGTAAGAAGGACATTTGTTTGAAGGCACTGGGACAAAGGGGCCGTCCATAAATGACGTCACGCACCGGGGGGGGGGGGGGGGGGAGTCAGACATTTGTGACAATGTGTGACGAGGGGGGGGGGGGGGGTTTGAGAAATGTGACGTCACATCAAAATGCGCAACTTTAAATAAATATAGACAACACGTTCTACTTAATTAAATATACTTTTTAATAAATGTTTTCTCCTACAACATCAGAGTGCAGCGCCACATTAAATACGCACTACAATGACAATAGTTTAAAGCGATTTGAAGCATGTTTTAGAAAGAAAATATGGTTTTGGGGGGGGGGGGCAGAGCTTTGTGACGTCATATTTGAGGGGTGTCTGATTTTTTGTGGCGCCGTGTGACGAGGGGGGGGGGGTCAAAAATCGTCCAAAATCGCGTGACGTCACGATGAGGTTCTGACTGCTTCGATGAGGACGACAGCGTGGGGTGGACCCATTGGGTCCGCCCCGTCAGCCTCCTGCTCGTTGGCGGAGCAGCCAACCTTAGGCTGAAGATTTGCCTCAGGGGCCGTCCATAAATGACGTCACGCGATTTTGGACGATTTTCGACTCCCCCCCCCTTCCTCGTCACACGGCGTCACAAAAAGTCAGACCCCCCTTAAATATGACGTCACAAAGCTCTGCCCCCCCCCCCCAAAAAATATAGAACAAGCTTCAAATCGCTTTAAACTATTGTCATTGTAGTGCGTATTTAATGTGGCGCTGCACTCTGATGTTGTAGGAGAAAGCATTTATTAAAAAGTCTATTTAATTAAGTAGAACGTGTCGTCTATATTTATTTAAAGTTGCGCATTTTGATGTGACGTCACATTTCTCAACCCCCCCCTCGTTACACATCGTCACAAATGTCTGACCCCCCCCCCCTAGGTGCGTGACGTCATTTATGGACGGCCCCTAAGCGGGGCCGCCGCGGAACTCAGTCACGCCTCCCCAAGTCGTCCCGAGGGAGTTGAGCTGCTCCGTTGAACAAAATAGCGACAATTCAAACGGCTCCACTCAGAGTCAACTTGACACGTGGCACGCTCGGTGTGGGCGACGCAGGAAACCAAGTTGAGCATGGGCAGGCCTTCCTTTTGACGAACACAGCCTTTCGCAGGTGATATAACGTTTAAACAAAAAAGTTTTGCAGCAATGTAATTGTCCCTGTCGAAGTTGGATGGGCGAGACCACCTCGCGAGGGGTGGGGGGGGGGGTGCGCCCTCTCCTCGCGAGTTCATCTCCATGACCCCTACGATCCCCCCAAAGTGTGCTTCTCAATAAATAAAACATTCTCTTGAATTAAGATAAATGAATAGATGTATGACTCGCTCAGGCAACCAGCGGTGGCAACTGCACCGTGTAATGTAGTATAACATGTATTAATGCTGACACCAATCGGATACACATCTTGATTGCATTTTGCATTCGTAAGTATTTTGTGACAGTGAAAACATCACCGAACTTTTGAACGTTTAAAAACTGCATCCACAGATTCAAGGTTGTGTTTGGGATACAAGTCAAATTGACTCTACACAAACGAGGTACGATACACTAAAAAAAGTCGAAGATTCCAAACTGGAAATATGCAGGGAAGGTGCTGCGTTCCATTTTTATTGCATTTTAAGGACTGTTTTGGGACCTTTTTGGCAATATCACGTATATTTTTCATACTGGCAAAAAGGTTCCCATTTTATAGCTGCTCACCCCGAGCTATGAATGCTCTGATAGTGGCATTGTCTTTGTGCTGTTCGCCTTTTGGCGTTCTCTGGTCTGACACTGGTGATACTAGGCCCTAAAGAAGGCTGTCTCTGGTGTAGGCCAATCAGTTTAAAAGACAATGCCATATATTATCAGAGCATGTGTGTTTGCATGTTCGCCACAGGTACGTGTGGTTAATGCGAACATGATTTATTGCAAAAAAGGGTAAAACCTATTGTTTTTTCACACAAGGAATGTTTTGCTCCTGCGAGAAAACCGGTATGTCCAGAGGAAACCCAAGCATACGAGACGATAACACCGAGGTGTCTGCACAAATGGCTTCAAGGATATCATCTACTGTAATGCCACACCTAGCGGGATTTCAGAGTATCACAAATCGGCATCGCCCACCAACACATGCCTCCAAATTGCTGGATCACAGAGGCGTTGAACCACCACACCTGACTCAAGGTAAGGCCATGTACCTCCGATTAGCACCGTTGGCTATGTATGATGCGAAAGACGTTCAACATGCATACATGTACACATGCCCATCTTCTTGGAAACCAAAAATAGTCGTAGGTAGCCCTCAAAGGAGACAAGAGATATTGTGTAGCCAAGAGGGATATGTGAGATGTCTTTATCTCTGAAGATGGGAAACGTGTCCTCTTAGCGTATTACATCGCTACATCAACTTTAACACATCACGGTTAATTTGCTTACTCAATTACTGTTGATCTGAGCCTCTATACAAACAGTGTGAAATACTTTATTGGAATATCACAACAAAATCTGATTCCAACTCATCTGGTGTATATTGATAGCGGGTCAAATGGATAATAACGCTTTGTTGACAACGACTGTGGGTAAAGGGTAACGTACAAATTCCATGAGACATTTTGCGAAATTACAACCCGTGATTCATAGCCAAAACAAGACTGTGTTCCCTTTTTCTCTGAAACATGAACACACCGTGGTTTTACTCTGATACCAGGAACTTCAGTCACTTGCACAGAAGGCTATAATCATGCAGGGCGTATTTACGTCTGATGGTTTTTCAAGACGATTTGATATCTGTGAGACAACATCATCTCGACGCTGAAGAAAACGGGGATAGAAGACATCTGGCTACTGCGAAAGTACGTTTTACCGTTTTTGAAGTTGCAGAAATGTTGATGTAGTAAAACTATTATTGGGTTTATAGAATAAATTCAGAAATGGTAATCTGTGAACTGCCAGTATGAAGTGAACATCTGGCATATGGTACAGCTCGTAATTTCAGAATGTTTTAGAAAACAGCACATTCAGCATAATGTAATTATAACTAATGAAAATGCAAAAAGGCTTATTTTGGGACCATATGTTGATATACCACATCAACACAGGTACCCCAGACTATAACGGTACAATCGTATATAGTTACTGCAATAGAAAATCATAATTTATCATGACGAAGTGAAAGTGTTGACAACATGAGTAATGAAGTTCATCACTAAATAATGATACCACAATATGTCTCATATCCATCTTGGGTATGATATCTGACTATTATTTTTTGTTTAATTTATTTCAAAATAGCCAATGAAATGTATTGAATATAATTTTCCCTTACAGTTTCGATAAGAGGCAAACCAATGGATAGTTATGACTGCAGACAAATGTTTATTACTGCATTACACAACGGGATTCTAGATTGAAAACTAATTTCTTTACAAGTTTTTTTATGTTGAGTTTGTTGTCCTTCCCCCACACCTCCGATTAGCATGGTTGACTACAGACAGTGTGAAAAAAGTTAAACATACATGCATAACAACATTTTAATACTCTACATAGATTAAGTGTTTTGTTATATATAAGGCTCACGATAATATAAATTATTACGTCCAAATACGTTATTCAAAGGGCACTGTAGTACTGTGTAAATGGCTAAATTGATAACTAGTTGCTGTATCTGTGTATTGACGTTACCGTCATTCATACAGGTCAACTATGCACTTAACCGAACACGTGGTGCCGGCTGTCAGCTGCCTGGTGGTCGTGCTTGCTCTGCCTCTCAACCTCGTGGCCATCTACATCCTCTGTGCGTGCATCAAGAGGAAGTCCTCCACCACCATGCTGATGATCAACCTGGCCGTAGCAGATGTGCTCTTCGTCTGCTGCCTATTCTTCATCATCCCGTACTACTTCATGGCAAACGTGTGGGTCTTCGGACTTTTCCTCTGCCACTTCGTCTACACGGTCTTCTTTACGACCACCTACGTGAGCACCCTGTCCATGATGGCCATTTCTGTGGACCGCTACCTCGCCATCCTGTACCCCATCAAGTCCAAGGTGTGGAGAAAGAAGATATGGGGCTGCATGGCGAGTGCCATCATCTGGGTGGTGGTATTAATCCACATTTTACCCATTAATCTGGTCAACTTGATTAACATCGACCCAGCTCACAACACGAGTGAAGCCTCCTCCTGCTATGATCATTTCAGCCAAGATGACTTGAATTTCATAGAGAGTCTTCGGTTAGTGCTGTGCATAGTCTTGTACGTGATTCCTCTGCTTGTCACATCCTACTGCTACGCCTCCATCATGAAAGTGCTCCTCTCCAAAAATGTTCTCAACATGCAGAAAGAAAAGAAGACACGTGCCATTAAGCTGATCATAATTACGATGCTCATTTATCTGTTTTGTTTTGGTTGTTACAATGCTACACATGTCATCGGTTATGTTAGCCACTCTAACATATGGTGGCGCCCTCTGTCACTTATGTTCAACACCTTCAACTGCATGCTGGACCCACTCATTTACTACTTTGCCTCATTCACCTGCCAGGAGGTCCTGAAACGATACTTCAGCCAAAAAAGACGGCTCAGCAATGGCATTGAAGCACCTCTGGATACCTAGCATCGAAAGCAAGGCGGATGTGCTTGACTTATAAAGAAAATATTAGAGCCCCTATCCATTTCATTGAACTAATGGTATATGCACGTTTCGTTGCAGGACCCTATGAATATGAACGTACAAGAACGTGTGATGGTAGTAACATTTTCAATAAGATGGGGTTCCTTGTCATTACGCAAACATCGTTTAGAAGTACCTGAATTAACGTTTTCCAAATCGCTTGGTGAGACGCGGTGGCATCAGATCCCTGGACAGCTCTATCTCCGGATTTAACGCCTTTGGATTTATTTGCACGGGGCTTTATCAAGTCAGAGGTGGTATCAAACACGAGCTAGAGATCTGCAAGGTTTACGATATCATACATATATATGGGCGACAGTTAAAAAAAAATCAACTCCGCAGATGCTGCAAAATGTGTTCCGCAATGCGGCTGAAATATTTTAACTGTGCCCAGATATTGACGGTGCTGATGTTTGAGTGTTAAGTTTGGTACCAGTGACAAATGCTGTTTGCGGAGGTGAGACCGACTACGTCTAGACCGATACCTTTCCACCACCTCCGCCAGCTCCGGCTCCTTCCCCACCAGTGACGTGGGCATGCCAACGTCCCCGTAGCGAGTTTGTCCATCGCCGGTGTTCAGCCCGTCCGAGACCCATCCCTCTCCCCTTTCCATACTGGCATCGCACACCCGCCCCTCACCCGCGTAGCCATTCCGGGCTGGGCCCGACCGGGTTACGTGGGTCACCCGGCCACCGGGTGCTTGTCGGCGAACTGATTTTATATTATTGCGTAATTTACCCTAAATTGCTTTGATTTCAATAAAATAGAAGGGCGCTTCATGGACGCCCTGTATTTTGTATGCTCAAGGTGTCAACATATTCGGTCACTTGCTTCAGCGAACGTACTCTGGAGGCGTACGGTAGAATGCAAAATGCATTGCGCTTCGATTACATGGAGACGCAGTATGTTACAGGCATCAATTACATGGAGACGCAGTATGTTACAGGCATCAATTACATGGAGACGCAGTATGTTACAGGCATCAATTACATGGAGACGCAGTATGTTACAGGCATCAATCGAAAAGGTAATTTGCTTAAAACAAATAAATAATCAATTTCTTCCCCCTGATGACTCCCCTCGTGGTGTCTTAACTGATCAAAACAAGCCTCTCACCATATTCTTGGTTCTTTCGGTAAAGTCACGTAGAAGGGTAAACAATAAAATAATAAAAATATAAAACAATAAAATTATCACGACGTTTCGACTGCAACACAAGCAATCATCATCAGGTGTGGTTTTCCTTCTACGTGAATTTACCGAAAGAACCAAAAATATGAATCCCTGCAGTCACGAAAGCTTTAAATCAAAATTTAAGCCTCTCACCAGTTGAAATTATGACATAAAACAAAGTATCCATGTTTGTACTGAGGACACTTGACATGGCATAATTTTAAATCTATGTAGAGTATTACATGCACCTGTTTGTTGGAGGTTAAATCCACCATATGTGGGTTTCAGACTTGGGGGTTTAATGAGTACAAATCATCTTTTATATTTTTCAATTGGGTAGCAATGGTTACTCCATTACGATATAAATGTGCTCTGTTTAAAGCGGACATTTCACGCATTTGGCATATAAATCGTGCTTCCAATATCTCACACAGCAACGATGCTCACGCAGAATTGTTACTTTTCAAATATTTCAGAGCGACTATAGGCTGCTTATCACCCACTTCTTGAAATCTTTCATCTCCTTCTCTGTTGTTGGTATTGTTAGATCCAATTGTGCCAAGTCTCTGTCGACTATGTCTTCCAATCTGCTCTGAGCTCTTCCTATTTTCCATCGTGTGTCGGTTTCTGTTCCATCACCTCTCACGATATCCTCAATCCAACCTGAGTAGATATCCAAACTATTGTGACCTCTTGTCTCATCCTTTACCTGTCGCCTAGTTTTGTTTGCCCTTGGATTCGTATAATCTTATGCAGGCAACACTGCTCGCATCCCGCCATTGATCAGTCTCACACCACCCGCTGGACAAACTCTACATACATATTGTCCATCTTCTCAATTTGAAGTCTGTGAAAGTCTTACACAAGCCAACATGTATTTGTATTCTCTTGCATGTGTTGTTATTTCGTAGACCGCCAAAAGGAACTATCTAGTTTTGCCAATATTTTAACAAATGTATAAATGATATATCGTTTTGTTCCCAGTCCACCTTTAATAAGTGCACGAGGTATATATATTGTGATGCGTTTCCAGTTGTCTAGTCAAACAAATATCTTATTTTTTCAGCGAACTTGTTGTTGATGAATTAAGTTTTTCTCATCTTGATCCGAACTTTAAAACAATTACCTTCAATCTTGATTTGAAGCTTTGGTGACTTTACCTTCAATGATTTAAAACACTTACCTGTAATTCATTGTCCATTTGTTATTGTAATCATTGTATCATCAGCAACACTGAGATGTATATATGGTTATCCATTTATGTTTACGCTCTTATTTCCCCAATTCAATTTATGGAATAAAAACATTTCTGATGCTCCTGTGAAGAACTTTGGTGAAAGTATCTCTCCTTGCCTGACTCTCTTTCTGATATGTAATTTGTTTAATTGTGACATGTAATCTCACTGTGGCTGTTCCATTGTTGAAAATGTTTTTCGTTATTTATTCATGTGTTTTTATATCGGTCTTCATTATTGGGCAACTACATCGTGTTTCACCGAGTCAAATGCTCAATTGTAATCTGCAAGAGCAAGGCATAATGTTATGCGATATTCATTGGAATTTTCCAGAATATTTTTAATTGTATGTATGTGATCGATGGTACAGAAACATTTCCAAAGCTTGGTTTGCTTACAATTTATGGTTGGGTCTCAAATGTCCCTCCTGATTTTCTGTTCCAATTGGTCATTGTGCATTTGTAGAGGTATTTACCTTCAGTGGAGTCACCCAAGCTCTCACAAACCAAGGCCTAAACAACATATATCTAGAAAATATAAAAAAACACATTTACAGAGATAGAACAGCTTTCACTGAGATTGCATGAAGAAAGTAAACAGTGCATATGTTATAAGGGCAGCCAGGCAAGGAGATACATCTTCGGACACAATGACCACCATTCACTAATTCTTCAAAGGGATCCTTGCCAAATACAAAAATGAGGCACATTTCCCTACAGCTCCGAGGACATATTGCAAATGCATTATTAGCATCATCGCTGTTTTATATTCACAATGGTTGGAGAAGACATAAATGTTCAACCTCTACTTGGTGAGTACACAACAATATATGCAAGCCTTGGCAAATTTTACACCATCTTGGCAGATGTACTGGCAAGCACACTTTAGATTTGTATTACAAGTGAACACATGCCAGAGGTCACGACTGACTTAGAATTAAACTTCACTCAGAATAGCACGTGTCTGCTCCCAGGACACCGCCTTCCCTAATTAAGTCCTGCTGCCTTCTAACATCATTGAGATACTAACAAATACACACGTGTATGTTCATCAATGCAACCGATTTGTTTTCCCAAAATGTATTTCAATGCCATTCATTACCGTGGCTGTTATTCCGTAAGTGCTACTTAACCAAAGTTTGGAATTCGCACAGAATTTGGTGAAAAGTTAACCCAAGCATACATACTGTACTTGGCTTTGTTCAACTGACGTCTGGAACGCATGTGTTAGATTGTGTATGAATTAAATTTGCCATTCCATTACAAACAAAAATCACACATTTTATTTAATTAATATCCACTGCAATTCAAAATGGATATTAAATAAGTGCAATTAAATAATCGTTTACGGTGGAAAATGCATTGTAATTTCACAAAAAATTTCACGACACTGAATTGTAGTTACGTCAGCTTAAGGCCATTTGTACATTTGGCGTTATTTTGGCTAATTAATTAGTTGTTTTTTTACCTTTTCAGTTATCCTAATTTTCACAGATGTATTTAATGCACATGTATAATTTGAGTGACTCTACATAAAGGAATACACAAACGCGTTGTCATTTCCCAAGCCTAATCACAATACAAAAATGCTAAATTAACATATCTGAATCTGGAGCATTTTTCCCTGCAAGAACAACTGTTATCATTATATGCATTCAACCAACAATGCACCAGAAAGCAATGTCAACAGGTGAATAGAGAAATGCGAATCACATCTATCCTCTCAAGATCAAACAAAGCCTTAATCTATGCCAGCAAGGATCTAAGTTGTCAAACTTGATTTTGCTGCTTGTGTTTAGAAATAATGAATCAGCCAAGAGGATCTGCCACAAAGATGCTTTGTTTTGGTGGGCAGGGTGTTTGAACAGCTGTGGCTAAGCTCAATTTATGAACAGGTGAGTATACATAGCAACTACTGCACGACGTTTCGATTGCAACACAAGCAATCATCATCAGGTGTGAAAACCACAGCAAGATTTTTTTTTTAAGTGGCGGTTTTTATCATTTCCCTTCTACGTGACTTTACCGAAAGAACCAATAATATGAATCCCTGCAGTCACGAAAGCTTTAAATCGAAATTGATATACGAACGGTTTTCTATTTGTATACATTGAGTAGTGAAGTTATATGTTGTTGAACTTCTTTTATATCAAACCATGCTAATCGGAGGTGATAAAACCATTGAACAGTCAAAACTGGCTATGTATACTAATGCCCTCATTACTTTGATAGTGCATTGTCTTTGAGCTGTACGCCTTTTGGCGTCCTCTGGTCTAGCACCAATTGGGTGGAGGCTCAAAAGAAAGCCCTCCCTGGTGTGGACCAATCAGTTTCAAGAACAATGCATTTATTATCAGTGTGTTTTTTTATTGCATTTTGACCACAAGTATTGTGGTTAATGCAGACATGATTCCTTGTAAAAAGGTATCAGTTTTGTTGCCAGAAAAAAAGGGGGAAAACCCTATTATTACATTTCATAAAATTTCGTGCAATCAACCAAACCAAGGAAAGGTAGCTCACCGAAATAATCAAACCTAGCTTTCATTTGAACATTGATATTGTCCAGAATGTTACAAAACATTATTTTCCTCTCATCTCTTGATCGGCTGTTTACTTCCGGCATTGTCTGTCAGGCCAAGTGTGACGCATTTCTGCTCGAATCGATCGTAGAAACTGTCAAACTCTTGGCTCTGGCGTTCCACAACTCCCATTGTGTCGCGGATTCGCGCACAGCAGAATCCAATGTCCATTACTTTATTCTGCAGCACACGAAAGAGTGCATCGGTTTCATTGAAAATGCCCTCATATGCCATTATGAAGAAGCAGGTTGATGCTTTTGACAGCCAGAGATCGTATCCGGCGGCCATCATTGGGATTTTCGCTCATAATCCAGAACACAGAACGCAGATCAGATTGGTACATGGCTGATCGTCTGAACTAGTCTAGAATTTGAGCTCTATCCAAACGTTGTCAGTAGTGGAGAACAGAAGGCAGGGAAAGCAGTAAAGGCGATTCTTCGTAGCACAGCCACACAGCCAGTCTTTTATTTTGTACCACTCCATTTGAAACGACCGTGTTATTTTCTGTCCCTTCGTTTAAAGTAGGTCCTTAAGCTCAGGCATTGGTCTTCCATTGTTTATTACTCGCTGTTTTTATTGACAGTCCAATTTTTGAGAAAAATTTTAAGGTTAGATATGACGTTTTCCATTTTTGCAGCCGCTGGAATTTTTTTGCTATAGCTGGCTAACGTGGAGGGAGAGCGAGCGTCAATTACGTGGGCTCAAGACACGCCCCCTCAGTGAGGCAGATGTGATAGCTGCCTCACGGAGGGCGTGTCTTCACTGAGGGAAGCGTGTTTGACACGCCCCCCTCAGTGAGGCACATGTGATAGCTGCCTCCCCTGGTGCTTTTTCATTGCAGTTTCATGACGAGACCAGCGAGCCTAAATATCTTTATACACATAGGTGAAATAAGTTACCTTGACTATGTAAGGCGAGGACATGTAATGAAGGGGTCTACAAACATTACATTGGTGACATACAGAGAGATAGTAAGGGGCACGCGCTTATTGCCCGTGCTCCATCCAGTTACTGAGGGGTTGCGCAATCAGAGGGGAGGCTGAGCTCGTCGCTGCCTCACCTCTCGTCTCTTCCTGTTTTTGCAGCGAAGCTCCGCAAATTTGGCGATTTTGACTATAAAAATGATTGGAATCGTACAGAAATGACATTTATAACACTGATCAGTGGGAAAATCTTAAAAATGTATTTTATTATTTACTTTTTTGTAGCACGTCCCTGCTACCTGTATAAAATAAATCTGAACCACTGTTTCTGTACAGCATCTTGAGAAATGGTTTAATTTAATAGCTATATGAATGCAAATTGTCGTGTATAAAGCATGAGACTACCGCTTTATTTTCCTGCCATGAGTTTATGTTAATGACAAACAAGATTCGTTTTGTATTTCTTATGGGTAATCTGTGCTAAAGCATCCCCTTAATGTTTTTTTGCTCGACATATGTTGTAGTAACTATAGAATAAGGTCAATCATGTAATTGTGACTATAAGTTGATCTTAATTATATATACACTGTATACTAATAAATGTGCATTTGCAAGTATTTTTTTACTGCAAAAAAGTACATAATTTAAATATAGAAAATAAAAAATATGCAGCATATTATATACTATTTTGTATTTACAAGTGCTACAGCATTTGAAACTGAACTTGGTCCATAATGTTTAACATTTGAAAGTTTAACACTCAACACAAATTCAAGGGTGTTTAAACAATACAAGTGAAAGAGCCATTGTTTCTCTCTGCCAACAATAAGATAGACAAATTTTGATTTAAAGCTTTCGTGGACTGCAGGGATTCATATTCTTGGTTCTTTCGGTAAAGTCACGTAGAAGGGAAACAATAAAATAATAATATTTTTATTATTTATTGTTTCCTTTATTGTTTCCCTTCTACGTGACTTTTTATTATTTTATTGTTTCCCTTCTACGTGACTTTACCGAGAAGTGAAACAATAAAATAATATTTTTGTTATTTTATTGTTTCCCTTCTACGTGACTTTACCGAAAGAACCAAGCATATAAGATAGACAAAGTGAACTGCTCGTACTTCTGCAACGTCGATACGTTTACGGACTGATTTAAAATTGTAACAAATACAAGGCACATATTAAGCATGTACCACAGACTCCATACCTCTCACGTGATCACACAATGTACAGACATTAGGTATGTGCATGCAGTCGCCTGGGGTACAAATGACTGAGATGTGACAGATGTAAACTCAAGTACAGCGTGTACCGGCAGCGCGGGTTTTGTTGTTGTTGTTGAAAAGTTCACGACCCCCCTTGCATCGCACACGATGGTATGCCCCTATTCAATCACCTGAAACACTCTGCAAAGGTGACATGACAAATAATAATCGCATAAAGTATGTAAAGCTTTGCGATCACAGTTCACCGGCGGTACTTAACAAAAGATGGTCAAAGACTATGACGTACCGTGCACCACACACACAGTAGCTTGACGTTTGTTTTGTGGCGCCTCGCATTGTTTGCAAAACAAGGTAATAGCCTTCTGGATATTATTGATTTCTTTAGTCGCTATTAATTAGAAGCAGTTTTTTTTTTCCAGTGCTGCTTTTCATGATTACTAGCAGCCAACACACATCCATTGGAAGTGATCGTCCATCCATCCGTCCCTCCAGCCAGCCATCCACCAAAACTCTTAAAATTGTAGTGAAATTATCTGTCATTATTTTGTACTAAACATGGAATAAGCAAAATTATGCAGGGGTGACAGTGGCGGCCATGAGCACACTAATTTTATAATTGTGAGTCTTGATTTGTTTGCAGTGGCAATTTTAAATATTAAATTGTGGTACATTCAAGAAATGCTTATTTTCAGCATTTAAAACAGTTTTTTGTTGGCAATATATTATGTCAGATGGTAGCCAGCTACAAAAAACATGTTTTTAAAGGTACAGTTACAAACCTCACCATATTAAAAATGCTTGAATTCTTACATTTGCCACAAGAATGCAAGCTTTCGATATGATGGTATACACCAACCCACACTGACCACAGCCCCATGACGGACCTTCATCCGGCAGTGGATTTATAATGGATTGTACATTATTTGTTCTTCATTGATATATACATTATTACACACCTAAATTATACTTTCCCTTACAATAAACTTATAAGCATATAATCATCCATTGGGGAAATAGCCTGATTTGGCACAGCTAGCTTCTGTAAACACATTTTCTTTAGCATGCAATAAAACTGAGTATGTGGGTGGTATTTGGTTACAAATATTCTGTCTATGTCTATATTTATTATAACATTTAAAGAGCAACGTAAGCACAACTCCGTACAAAGACACACTGTACTTTCATTCGTGTGGCACGGTATAGCAAGGGACTTTTCATGGCCACTGGGACAATCTCATGAAATAACATCGACAGGAATGGGCAGTGTTATTTATCATTTATATAAAATGTTTATTCAGTACATCAACAGGGGCCAAATTTAATTCAGCAAGTAGACTTGCAATTCAGGTAACGATATCGTTAAGATATTGGCATGCTTCCTCGTCCAGTATTTTGCTCCGAGCTTGTGGATTACATCGTGGCTTCATCCCTACGGCGACCTGCTGGAGAATAGGAACAAGTACCGTCAAACCATGCGATAAACCACCAGCCAGGGCACAAGATGATGCTGTTGGTATGTCATTGCCATTTTGCAATGGAATGTTTAAAATGCACAGCTTGCACCAGTTTAAATTGCTCTTTAAATGCAGACTGTTATCAAATTGAATTATCTTTGGCCAATGGATAGATAACAGTGAAACCCAATATGGTTGATTTTAGGTGGTTCTGAACGTTAGCCTTTTTCACATTTAAGAAAAAGAATGGATGCAACCGCTTAATTAGACAGTTGATAGAAAAACATATTGAAATTATATTTTTTATATAAATGTTGTGAATTACTGTATAACACACCTTCATGAAAGAATGTATTTGCATCAATTCCTTATTTAGAATGGATGTGTTACACCAAAGGATATGAACACATGTAAAAAGGGACTGGTGTTTTACATTATCCCTAAGCACCTTCTAAAGCACCACGCAACCCATTTTGAGATCATGTTTATTCACTTGAATAGCAAGCTAAAGATATCTGAAAGCCGAGCGACACAAGGTGTGACATTTTACATAAATATATCAGCAATTTAAACATGACACATCATCATCATCATTATTTTTCAGTCCGCCCACTACGTGATCCCGACAGCAACGCGCCGCCCGCCCAGACTCGCGCCAACAAGCGCCAGCAGCAGCAGCAGGTGGCGATCAACACGATGGGCGCCACCCCACCGGCCAAACGCGAGCCCCGGGGGGCGTCCGCCGCAGTCGCGTGCGGCGACGACGCCCTCCGGTCAGCCGTCGATCCTCAGCTTCTTCTTTGCCAAGGCGAGCCCCGCCCCCCCGGGCAGTGAATTTAACGTGTTTATGTAATTTTTCAACTTTTTACGAAACTTAGTGCCCCGAGTAGCTCTCGACGAGGCCAATCGATTGACCGCTAGTTTTGTTGTTGTCGGTAAGGTAACAAGACTCGTGTCGCTACGCGGTTTTCCCACCCCGGGGCAGTGATGGGACCCCGGGGTCCCGCCAATTGCTTCAAATGTTGCAGCTCAGAGGGTGCCACCTGCCATGAATTGTCTGAACAGAACAGCCTCGCCAACCCTCACTTTGGAGAGATAGGCAGTGCTCCACACTGCAGCAAACACATTTTCACACAAAATATATACAGACTCCTCCACTTACGAACGAGTTAGGTTCCTGATGTATGTTCGTAAGTCGATTTGTTCATCAGTCCAACTTTACTCCCGTCGATTCCAAACGTGTTGTACGGCATGTACACTAAACACGGGGGGAATGGCTTTAAAAGTTGTATGCTCTCCTGTATATGTAGACGCCACTCGTTCTTCATGTTCTGCATGATGTAGATGCCACTGGTTCTTCATGTTCTGCATGATGTAGATGCCACTGGTTCTTCATGTTCTGCATGATGTAGATGCCACTGGTTCTTCATGTTCTGCAGATGTAGATGTCACTGGTTCTTCATGTACTGCAGATGTAGATGTCACTAGTTCTTCACGTTCTGCATGATGTAGATGCCACTGGTTCTTCATGTTCTGCATGATGTAGATGCCACTGGTTCTTCATGTTCTGCATGATGTAGATGCCACTGGTTCTTCATGTTCTGCATGATGTAGATGCGACCACCCCCATCTATTGCGCGGCGGTTGAACTTACGACTCTTGGTCCGAACAGGCAACTGGACATACGGACATGTTTGTTAGTACATATCTGAAAGTTCGTAAGTAAAGTGTTCGTAAGTAGAGGAGTCATTGAACTTGTTCCATTTGTGATGACAGTGATTTCCCTATGGCCAAAGCACCGCAGCTGCTGCCTCAACAAATTTAATTTATAGTTAATATGTTTATTGTACTTCATGGACTACAATAATGGTTTCAGAAAGCAAATGTAATAATAAATTAATGAAATTTTATTATTTTTATATTTATTAAAATGTAATACACTCAAGAGATAGCGAAATAATAATACGGAGTTAGACATTTTTTTTTTATAATAATTCAGAGCTATATGGAGCGATTGTAATTGAGTACTATAATTGTACAATATTGTTTTAATGTACAATCGTGTAATTTCTGTAAATAAGCTACTCAAGGGGAGATGTATCATAAGCTTAACAATTTACAAATGGCCATTAAGCAAGATCAATATACCAATAGTATTATCTCAGCTTAGAGACGCTCTTAAAATTCAAGCAGCCTGGGAGATGAGAAATCTAATTCTGTTCAAACAGATAACAGGGTTGGCAAACAGAGTACATTAAAACATTCTCACTGATGCCAATGTTGTGACAGTAAAGCCCTCATTGGCTGGAGGTGGCATGTGCTGAGTTCCACGGCACAACATGTCCCATGCTGCCTCATGCTGATGTGATTGCACCAACATGTAACCGTATTAGATTTAACAATTGTATCACTTGGGCGGTCAAATTAAAATGCCTCTACCCCCAGGCCATTGAGATATGTATGCACAAAAAGAGGACCCACACAAACATCATTCTTAAATTGGAGAGGACACATGCAGAATGAGAACACAAGATATGTGCATGCATGAATACCTCATGTAAACCGCAGTGTTTTGATTTAGGGTACGCACACAGTGCCAGAATTTATTTGCGCTTGCCACTCCTTTCGGCTAATTTGTGCTTGCAACTACTGCACATGTGGCTAATCGCACCACTCACTCACACACTATGAGCATTTCTCTTAAGTTTTCCTGTCTGATAGGAATCGCAGGCACATAGAGCGTATAGATGAATGATATGGTAAATATTGCTACAAATTTTCATGAAATTTTCTGTAAATAATCAAAGCAATATGAAGGAAATGTGTAGGTTTACATTTTTGTACTCTCTCGATGTACACAACGTACAGTACGTGCAAATTGATGTGGACATCCTGGTTACTTTTGACACCATGTGGTTGCGATGCTAATCTTAAATGAGGAAGACACGTATATACAGCAAATAATTACATACACAGCCTAATGTACCATTCTTGACGACACCTTGTAAAGACCATTGAAAATTATTGTCAAAAAACATCAACTAGACAAATAACAGTATTAATTTGTCAATCCATGGCTGGATGCGTATCGGTCATGGGGGTTGTTTGACTATACTTTACGATGTTGGTCAGTGTAAGTTGGTAAAGAGTGGCCCAGGACCAGCTCAGATATCACCTGCTACTGATGTTTTAGTGATCGCTGACAATCAAACTCAGATTGCTTGGTTTGCAGTGAGCTATTCAATCTGCTACCACCCCAGGTAGACGGATGGTCGACCTTTATTTATAACCAACATACGAGGCCATTGAGACTCGAAGTCCTATTATCAAGCGATACCTGAGTTGCCAAACAGATGGTGGGGATGTGCATATCTGTGTATCAACATTGCACTTAAGTACTGAGGCTTGGGGTAAATCTCAACAACCTATGAGTAATGAACAGTCAGAAACCCGTCACACTAACATATGGCATCGTAGGCAGCAAATAATAACAGCACCACAGCCTAAGATCCTTATGATAGATATTAAACATTTGACAGTGGTTCTTTCATCATATTAGCCACATTCTGAAAGTACCGTTCCAAATTTATAAACTCCTCCATCCCTTATGTGTTTTATGCAATTCAAGGTACTGTCACTATATGAACACATTTCCATGGAAACAAAGGGACTGCGTGTTTATTCACAGGCCTGTAGGTTTTGGGAAATATTTTCAGGAATATATCTCAATTATAATTAAGTTTAGAAAGCGGTGCACAAGTTAAGATTAGGGTGCTTCTTTGTATTGTGGATCAGTTTATTCGGTTTCACAGCACAAATACGGAATCCGTTCAAATCAAGTTGTGAGCCAATATGTTCACTGTGTAGAAACTATGCAACGTTGCCCCGTGTATTGTTAAAGGTGCAGTGAGTTGATGCACATGTGTGTGAGCGCTGACCAATTTGGTCAACGGATGTGATCATGTGGGATATAAAAGGAGCTTGCAATTTAGTGCTTGGATTCAGTGAGTGGTTGGGTGGAAGCATAATTCGCATCTTTGCCAATAAATATATTACAACCAAAAGTAAACTTTACCTCATGAACAAAATATGCCAGGCCCCCAAGGGGTTCCAAAGACAATCACAGAGTACTGGCCCCAATCCAACATTCACTTTAAGCACTGTTACAATTTAGTTGAATGTTGCTTAACAGATCTTGTATGCCCAGCCTCAACAATTTCAGCTGTCAAGCCGCTGAAGTTATGGGGTGCCAACAGTCACGCACTGTGTGCATGAGTTTCAGCCACAGCATGCCAATGAGAGTCAGGCCTGCGCCCTTCACAACCCTTCTTAATAATAAACACATGTTGAATTAAAAAAAACCGAAGACACCCACACATGCAACATGGGTACAGAATGTAATAGAGTATTTATTTTTGACCCTTTGGTTCATGTTCCACCCTGTAATTGCTATTCGTTAGTCTGGCATTTCTTTATTAACAACACACACTGCTCTATTCCTTGCAACTGCGTTACTGCAAGCATGCAGTAAAGTGTTATTATTAATATTGTCTGTTTTTGGTTGTTACTTTCATTACAATACCACGTAGTACATTTCAATCATGACAGTACATGACTGCAACTGCAATTCCATCCGGTAAAACGCTTATGAATACATCCAGCAGTGGATTAATCATGGTTGATAATAATGATATCATATTTTTTTTATTAAATATATTTTCATGATATTTTTATGAAAATGCAATGGACAGCACCTATATCGTACCGCAAGTTCCAGCAAAGTGAGACGCATAATGTCTTCCACGGTGACATTTTTTTAAAAATTTAAAACACATTTGAAATACTGTACGTTGTTTATTTTTTGGGCCCAAAACTGATCTTTTGCAAAGTAACATATAGCAGATGTTTTGGTAACATGCTTGGAAATAAGCCAACATTAGTTATATTTTTTTTAATATGTGGTTTTTAGCACCGAGCCAAGACGCAGAGCGAATGTCTGCCCATCTGTACGTGACAATAGGCAGCTACACATTTACCGGGAAGTGTTGCAAAGGCCTATTTGCAAAACTGATCTTTTGCAAAGGCCTATTTGCAACACTTATATATTTTATTATTTTATTGTTTCCCTTCAACGTGACTTTACCGAAAGAGCTAAGAATATGAATAAGGCCTATTTCATGAAACCTGTCCAATTCCCCACATTTGTTAAAATAGCAGAAGTGGTTGTCTAGCAGAAATGTTATTCAATCACCACATGTCTGCTGTTAAAAGAAATATGTTGTACAAAATGTGTTTCCTGTAAAATATTATCCTATACGGCCTATGTAAGTGAACATCTCGACTCCACTCTTTCTCACATTCATAGTGGGTACAAATAAGAATAATATAATAATGTCCTTTATCCAGAAAAACCACACCAAGTCTCAAAATTATTTTCAGACTTTTACAAATGCATCATCTACCAACCCTTGCCTCCAATACATTGGAACACAATTGTGCGCAAACACAGCCGACTCAAGGTAAAGTAATGCACACTCCTAGCTTCTTGGAGACCAACAAGAATGGAAGATAGCCTTTAATGCAGGGAGAACTGTTCTATAGCCACGAGGGCAAGGAGAGATTGTGATATTACAAGGTGAAAACTTGTCCTCTTGGCTTATTACATAGATTCATCCACTCTGAACTTTATTGTTCTTTGGCTAACTCGATCATTGTTCACCTTTAAACGCTCTCCCCAGACACTGTTGAGTGGAGCCTCTATAAGAACAGTATTACGTCCTTCACTGGAATTGCACAACATGTTCGGATTCTAACTCATCTGGTGTACATTGATCATGGGTCACATGCATAATAATGCCTTTCTGTTGACGGAAAGTACGACTAAAGGGCAAATTGCAAATGCCAGTAGACATTTTGCAAGTGGCAACTGCAATTGTTTGCCATTCCGGAGGCTTTACTCCGATCTTATTTTGGCATATATTGTCACATAGTGGGTTTTATGTTGATACAAGGAACTCCTGTGACTTGCATAAAACGGTAAAATATGAATTGAAGCTTTGCCTCTCGTGTTTTTTTACACGATGGACCTCAGTGGAACATCATCATCGCTACGCTGAAGACTAAAGACTGCATTGGCAAAAAGACGACACCTGGCTTCTACAAAAGTGAGTTTACCGCTGTTTGAAGTTTCAGTCATGTTTATGTGCTAGAAAGTTTCATGGGATTATGTCCCCATTGCAGAAGAGTACTCTGTGAGCTGCCAGTGTTTAACGAAAGAAAAATCAGCTTCAAATTTTGGCCAGTCTGAAATATGGCAAACCTCACGTGTGCAGAATGTGTTCGAAAAAAGAGCATATTTATGGATAATGTATTAATAACCAATAAAAACACCATCAGCAACATTTTGGGATCTTGATTTTCTATACACCAAAACTAGTATCGCAGATTATAAGTATACCACAATAGTGTATAGCTGCTGAATTAAAACATTACCATTAAAAATGACGAGGATGCGAGAGTGTTGATAAGTGATTAATAAAGCCCATCACTAAACTTATACTGCCACAAGGTCTTTTCATCTGGACTTTAGGCATATTACGTGACAGCAAATTTAAGTATTTTTTTTTAAATAGACAACAGTGACTTTTGATTGCATGAGTTTTGTACTTACAGTGTAGACTTCGACACCCCTTGGGTCAGCGTTTCCTTCTGCGTTATGCAAGAACTTTACACAACAACAGTGCGACAACAACAACAATAGTGTAAACATACTTTATATAAGTTCTCGAAGGTGTCATTCCTTTTTTTTAAGCCTTACTTTTGCACGTATTATTATGAATTATTTTACCCATATCTAATTGCTAAAATTGGTTGTAAGTACTCTTATTCGACTTACTGGTGAGCTGAAACAATGATAATTAATGCACTAAACACTTGTGACAGTGATAATTTACTTTGATGGGCTAAGTCAGTTGGTGGCAGGTTTTACAACAGGAATTTAGCCAGATCATTACGCGGCCTTACCGAAAAACTATTTTGAAATTAATAGTGGCTGCAAAAACCCCTGTTAAGTTATTTTACTGATGTTCTTTAAAGTTGCGTACAACAAGCTTACGAAACAATTGTGGCTATCTGTTGGAGGGACGCCATTGGAAAACACATCACAGTATTTATAGATGGGGAGATTATGAAGATGGATCAGAATGGAAATTATGAAATAGAGAGGTGGACAAAAAGAGCTTGGAGTGTTTTTGGAAAACGGAACTTAACGATGAAAAATCATTTTCCAAACTAAGAGTTTTCAATAAATGTATGTCACCCGATATGACATAAGGATGGCCATTGACAAATATCGTGAAACAAAAGGGGAAAATGCATAAAGAAGCCTGTAATGTGCATGCTTGGAATCACACGGAGGCACAGAAAGAAAAACACAAGGATCGGAAAACACGCAAGCAAGAGACATCGTATTGACTGTTAAGAAAGGGAAGTGGGGCTTAGGCAGTGAACATCATTAATAGGGATGAGGACACAGGTCAAAACTAACAACAAAGCGATAGTCAAAGGAGAGAAGACACCCAACCAATGAGATCTTCTCTCAAAACTGCTCTAGAGGAGTTGTACACCCCTAGCTGCCACTGCTATTCATTGGCGTAAAATAAAATAAAATGTTCCGCTCCGGATGACGCTGCAAAGTATTATCTGTATTTTGATTTAGCGTGCTGATCTTAAAGGTGCATTGAAAAATGTGATACTCCGACGGATGCTTCTGTTGTTGTGGAGTAACTCATGCAGCCAGCTATGGCTCTAGGGTTTGGTGTTACATGTTATTTATGTAGTTTATTGTAAATAATTCGGTCACAGTGCCTATGATCACTGTTACATTGCAATTATGGCTTTATTTTTTGGTGATTTCGAAAAGTTATTTGGTTTGGACATGTTTGTTTTGTTGTAGTACGGAGTTAGACTGATGGCCTTAATCTAAGTTTTCTTGTGGTTGTTGTTGCTGTTTGACTTGTATCCCACTGGGATTTTTTGCACACAGCGTTGGTGTGTGGTCCTTTGATATAAAATTGGATGCTCCATTAGATGCTACGCCTTCTCACATGCCTGGATAGAAAGATGTTCATCACATACATATTCAAAATATTGTTTATACAAAAGATTTGTTAGTTGCTTATTACTAATGCTTTTTTATATTTAACATTTCAATGATGTGCCAATGCAAGTTTAAGTTTGCTTTCAAGTCCAATTATTAAAATGCCAAACCATTACTCTGTATATACTAAATTGATGATGAGTGACGTATCTGTGTATTGACGTTAGCGTCACTCATCCAGATCTACCATGGACTTAATCGAAGACGTGGTGCCGGCTGTCAGCTGCCTGGTGGTCGTGCTTGCTCTGCCTCTCAACCTCGTGGCCATCTACATCCTCTGTGCGTGCATCAAGAGGAAGTCCTCCACCACCGTGCTGATGATCAACCTGGCCGTAGCAGATGTCCTCTTCGTCTGCTGCCTATTCTTCATCATCCCGTACTACTTCAAGGGGAACGTGTGGGTCTTCGGACTTTTCCTCTGCCATTTCATCTACACGATCTTCTTTACGACCACCTACGTGAGCATCCTGTCCGTGATGGCCCTCTCTGTGGACCGCTACTTCGCCATCCTGTACCCCATCAAATCCAAGGTGTGGAGGAACAAGGTGTGGGGCTGCATGGCGAGTGCTATCACTTGGGTGATGGCATTCATCCACGTTGTGCCTATGAACGCGACCAAGATGATGAATATCAACACAGATCACAACACGAGCGAAGCCTCCTCCTGCTGCGATAATTTCGCCCCAGATGACCTGGAATTCATAGCGAGACTGCGGTTAGTGCTGTGCATTACCTTGTACGTGTTCCCACTGTTTGTCACATCTTACTGCTACGCCTCCATCATGAAAGTGCTCCTCTCCAATAATGTGCTCAACATGGGGCAAGAAAAGAAGACACGTGCCATTAGGCTAATCATAATTACGATGCTCATTTATCTGTTTTGTTTTGGTTGTTACAATGCTACACATGTCATAGGTTATGTTAACCACCTTAACTTATGGTGGCGCCCTCTGTCACTTGTGTTCAACACTCTCAACTGCATGCTGGACCCTCTCATTTACTATTTTGCCTCAACAACCTGCCAGGAGGTCCTTAAAGAATACTTCACTAAAAGAACACAGTCCAGCAATGGCAATGAAGCAACTTTAGCGACCTAGAGTGGAACGCAAATGGATATGCTTCACTTAGATGCAGTCTCAATGTGTCGCAAGCATCAATGGTAAAGGTAATTTTCTTCAACTAAATGAATCATCACTTTCATCCCCATGATGACTTCATCCATAGATCTTAACTGGTAAAACAAGCAGCTCACCAGTTGGACTGCCAACAATTGTTTGAAATGTCAATCTATGTGTACTGTATTTATGCACATATTTTTTTGTCTATTTCATAAAACACCATAAACGATGTTTCCCTTAGTTTATACTGATTTGGGCTTTTACCACAACGAGGTTAGTGTAGGCTATGTGGAGGAATATCACAACCAGAAACACCAGCATGGTCCTCCAATCACCTCGTGGTGTGACGAATTATGGGGGGGGTGGGAGTGGAGGGATTATACTCATTGCAACCATATTTTTAAACATCATATTTCCTTTTGTTCGACCTGGTTAGTAATGGCTAGTCCACAACGGTACGTATGCATCTGCTCATTTCTCAGTAGACGTCTCAAGTCTCAGGCATTTGGAGTGAGACTCGTGCATTTAATATCACACAATACCAACATTCATGCATTTCACATCTCGTGAGAATTGATTCGCTTCGGGCGCCTCAAAAGTTTCACCCAGTAGGTCTCACACCGCCCACTGGCCAAAAGCACGCATTGCCCATCTTCTGGACTAACAACTGCACTGCAACGTTCAACGTCATTATGATCCTGGTCCACCTTTAAAGACTGTCCAGGGTATGCATATTTTGGCGTGTTTAAAGTTGTATCCCCTCAAGAGGAATTTTTGATTTGCTGGTAAAACTTGTTGTATGTGACTTTTGTTCTGACAATTTTATCTTGAACTTTGCAACCTTATCTATTAAGACCTTTAAACATTTCCATCGGTTGGTAGAATGACGATGCCGTAAGAAGAAAAAAATCTGAGGTTGTAAATATTTCACGTTAATGCCTTTATTTCTCCAATCCTATTTCTTGCAAAACATCTTCCAATGCAGCTGTGAATAACTTTGGCGAAAGCATATCTTCTTGCCCGCCTCTCTTGCCGGTATGTTTTGTTGCATTTCTCCATGTAAACTCAGTATAGATGTTTCATTTATTGGTTTTGCTTATATAAGAACTGCATACATTTTCACTTAATCAAATGGGAGAGTACCATCTACAGCTACCAACCACCAAACAACGACATGGTCTGGCATATTTTGTTGCCGTTTGATTTCGGGCACTATATTTAATAAACTTACGTAGTAGATCCTCAATTACTGGCAACATATGAAATCACGCTTATGATATGCGGTCAAAAATTGAGGATTCGATAAGTTTGTTAAATGTATTGCTAGAAATCATACATATAGAACTAAAAACAGCAACAAATAGCATACGATGTTTAGCTACACATTGGCTGTGCCTGCCAGACCAGAGCTATTGATCGCACTATTAAACCATTGAACATCCTGTTAATGATATGGCTGCGTGGTTTGTTCTTGATTCAAAAGGCAGCAGTATAAAATAGGCATTGAGATGCAGAATATTTATATTTTTGATAATTGAACATGTTTAATACCTCTTGATTTGTTTATTTCATGTTGTTAATCATTGATGACACATAAAATAAGTGATTTGATATGTTGCCGTTAATTTAGAATATACTAAATAAGTTATGGATATATATTGTCCAAATTTAAACATAACATATATCATGCCACATACGTGAGCTCTTTTGAGGACTACATACAATGTGACTTCGGTGCAGTCGATAAGGTGTGCTTGTATATTGTTTATATAAAGCTCACGATTCATGTATCGAGACGCGCGTGTACACATCTAAGTGTTGAACTGGGTCCGCGTAACACCCTCCCCCCCCCAGCCACTAGAGGCCGCTGAATGGGGAGGGATGTCATTTGTTACCATCCTAATACCTGAACGGCGAAGACGCTTGGGAGGCTTTCATCCCGGGGTGAACAGGTCACGGTTGTTGATGATCAAACTGTGATTGGGCAGTATGCGACTACTACAATGGTTCAAGCAAGCCTGACTCTGCTGACGAGACACTGCATGTCAAAATCGGTCCTGTGTTGCTTGGACTGTACCAATACGACTGCAATTACGCACTCTCAAGAGGTCATTGTGGTTGACTGGAAGTGGAGGGATAGACGTACGAAGGAGACATGCTTTCGGCTAATTTATTTTGTTTTATTTCCACAACTACGCTGACGATTGCAGTATTTCGTGTCTGAGCCGGGGAGCACGTGGACCCCTGGGGGGTACGTGGCGATGTCCCAAGGAGTACAAGAGATGATTTATAAATGCGTGAAATTATATCATGCATGACAGTCATTGGTGAATAATCGCGTATGAATCTGCCAACATAACAGAGCTAATAAAATGTAAATTCATACGGTGACCGAGAACAACATTAAATAACGTTCTAAATTATTTTATTGTAAACAATGTGGTTTCCAAGAGTAACGCTTGCAAGTTACGAGCCAGTTAGGATACAGCACCTCACAAAATGGATAATTTGTAAAAAAAAAAACATTAATGTTCATTATTCATACATATACACTTATTTATTTCTCAGAACCACGTTGGGTCAGGCAAGAGGGTTACTCGGTTGAAACAGAATTCAAGAAGGGGTTATAATGGTAGTGGCCCAATAAACATGTCCAGAAACATGTGATGATGTGAATTAATAATCTCGGGTTCTCTGCGAGTGGGGGCACCATCTAGTTCATGGTTTATAACAACCACACGCCGAGTCTCGCCGATTGTAAGCCACTAGAGGCGCTACAATTAAATGTGTAACGGATACAACAACAACAACCTATGCTGGAAACAATCGAATACACCAGGTCCTTCCACGAGGTGGGGGCGGGGGGTGGTTTTGTGAGAATCGTTAAATGTACCCTTCTGCAACCTTCACAGGAACATAAAATAATTGAAATAAATCGAGTTTCAGGATTTTTTTTAAAAACCAGACCGTTTCAGGCCAGAGCGGTGCACAATGCGATCACCACGAGTTCAATCTCTGATCAGTGTTCATCAGCTTTTCGGGGGGAGGGGGGGGATCAATAGAATAGGTACCAACTCAGCCACGATATCTCTCAACCGCCACTTGTCTAGAAGGCAACCACTGTCGTACTAAACACAAACTGGGAGCTTTCGGTGCCATAGAAATGCGACACTTTCACACGCGCCCACCGACTCGGGCCAGTCGTGGGTCTCCAACAGCAATCCGGTTGAGGTTGAACAACATCAGTGGCGAGCGTTTCTCACAAATCATTTACTTACCACTGTTCCGAAGAGTGCGTGCGCTCACGGTCTGGCTGTTAGGTGTTCTCCTCGGTGTAAAATGCGAGGAAGTTCGGTTGTTGTTGTTGTTCTTGTTTATTTCGTCTCTCTTCACGCACCACAGCCACACGCACGCGAATCGAGGGGGGGGGGTGGGGGGGGAGGGGGGCACCTCACCCGGGACGATTCAAACTCCTGGCGATGGACACCACCACCAGATCGAGTAATCGCGATTACTGACTAGGGGCTATCCATTGAGTTCGTACGGGAGGGGGGGTTCACCAAAACGCGGACGCTTGCGTATGGGGGGGGGGGGGTGTCTACTGACAATGTACGCATAGGAAACGGGGGGGGGGGGTGGTGAAGCCTCGATAATGATTTGTCTACAATGGCCTTCAAATGAGTTAGATAGTCCGGCGGTGGACTATCTGTTTGCTGAAACACGTTAATATCATTAATCCTTGATCGTTTCTGCGTGGATTAAATATCGACCGTTCTATAGGATTCGGGGGGGGGGGGGGGTGCGTCAGGCGTTCGTACGCAGGTGGTGGGGGGGGTTTAAAGTTCACGTGCGTACAGGGAAGGGGGGGAGGGGTCAAGTTGTGACAGATTTTTGCGTTACGTCCTAAATGGATGGCCCCTTACTTTCGGTCGACGAAATCGATTAGTAATCGATGACTTACTGCGGTAGTACCTCGGTTAACGTTTTGAAAACCCGCTCCACGAAAACTAGCGTTCCCCGAAATAACTGTTCGATCGAATAATAGGAATTGCATGCATAGCTTTCAACCCAGGTCCACACGTGCGTACAGACGTTTTAATACGAGCAACAACAACAACAAAATTTACATTTGTGTTTCTCCCTTGTGATTGGCCTTTGTAGAATGAACTGTAAGATTTGAGCCGTTTCACACTGCCAAAAAAAAGTAAAATGTAAACAAAGACCGTCGGGATCTAAACGCTGATGAATGGGCGTCCCTGATTGGCTGAGGGCATGCTCGTAAACGTGCCGTTCGTCGACACGTTAGCGTTAGTAGACACGTTCGCGTTAGTAGACACATTCGTGTTAGTCTACACGTTAGCGTTCGTCGACACGTTAGCGTTAGTAGACACGTTAGTCGACACGTTTGCGTTATTCGAAGCATACGGGTCCTGTGGGGAGGCGAAACGTAAACCGAAAACACCGTTAACCGATGTCACCGTTAACCGAGGGGACCACTGTATTTGGATTACTGGGCACGGCAGTTGGCGGTAACGAGGTGACTTTATTTTAAAACGACGTGGTGGGGGTTCGTGAAAGGGAATTCAAATCTTCGTCTTCTTTTTCCTATGGCTGGGGAAACAGTTATAGTTTGGTGTCGATTTTAGCGATCCATTCAACGGCTTCAGGTGCGGCACAGCGAGCGCTTGCGATGCCACCTGCAATGGATCTCTCAGAGCAGGAGTTTCAGTAGGTGGGCGATCGTCTGACCTGGGTGGTCGCCACAGTTACAATTTGGGCTGCTCCCTCATGTGGATAAAGTGGCCACATCTTCCCTGGCCTGTGCTCAAGCCGGTTGAAGGTTGTCCGATGTTTCCATGGGAGGTTGAACCCTGGGGAACTTAACTGCTCTGGCCGGTTACCGAGTTGCAATTGGTGGCGTTTGCAGTCGACCAGGAGAGTGCACCGCCAAGAGGTCGGGCTGTCATCAGTTCGTCGTGGTTGGAGTGTATTCCAGTCGGGACTGCGGGATTTTCGATGAGCGCGTGGAGAGTTTTGAGGTCGCCGCGGTGGCGAGATGTTAACTACCTCGCTTGATATACGAGAGGTCGTGGGTTCGATCCCAACCCTGACGCCTGTATATTTGGAGTTTGCATGTTCTCCCCGCGGTCGCGTGGATCTTTCTCCGGGTCTTACCTCCACATTTAGGAATATTCCTTTAGCGTATTTGACTGCTATACATTTCCACATAAGGCAGTTGATTCGAGCTATTATTGGTGGCCAGGTCACTTCTGAAAAAAAAATCTATTTTGCTCAGTGGGCTTTACCTGGTAACATAAAACGTTATTTGCCTAGTTTAGGTCGTTTGCAAGTGGGAGTGCTTTGTTGGCTGACAGCCGGTGGTGTTATTTTAGAATGTTTCCCCTCCAGGCGTCTGGAGGTTCAATGCGGGCTTGTGCAGGAAGCCACTCAAGCGGTGTTGGTCTCCCTGCTCCAGAGATGGCCCTCTGGGCTGCCCGGAGGTTTGTATCTGCCAGATAGAGCCGTGGTACAAAAATAAATAAATGATTGTGGACTCAACTTCACCAATCACCCGCCCGACAATTGACAATCGGACGCTACGGACAGAAAGTAATGGAGGCGTTGGACAACCAATCTTTCAATTAACATAAGTTCTGTTACGTGTCGAGTCAGTCCCGCTCACATCCTCAGACGTGGCAACGTGGACGAGCCTAGCCGGGGGCTGTGCCCCCCCCCCCAAAAAAAAAGAACACGGGCAGCGTGGCGCGGTGCAGGAGGGGAGTGGGGTGGAGTGTGCGTGTGTCGTGCAGCGGTACGAACCCGGCGATCCGAGTTAGATTCCCGCTCACGGTCACCAACACCAGTGACGATTATCAGAGCCGGTCATGGGGAGACAAAGGCGGCCGGGCGTGGTGCTGGCCACCCACCCCCTCGTGTGCCGTGCCGGCCTTTAAAGGGGCTACTCGCGAACAGCACTTGCCATACAAGGTGGGGGGTTCACGACCACGTACCCACCCCGTTATTCTCCCCCATCCTCCAATGCCGATCAACATTCAGTGACAGATATCTGTTTCTATAATCGAGAGTAATCCGTCGATTAATCGACTCCTAAGACATTAAACGATTACTGGGGAATTTTGCTAAGGTAATCGAAGTTATATATTCTTTGTAATTCATTATAATCTATTCTGATCCATTCGAATCGATTACCCCCCCCCCCCTCCCATTACGCCCGTCCCGACTCAAGCGTCTCATTTGGAATGATGATCATCATCAATGTAGTGGCTTTATTTTTACATTAGGTGTGACTTTGTGATGTCGACGTGGATGAACGAACAAGTGCCACCTGTTAAGATATTAGTGACGTCGCTGCAATGTCACGATGGCGCTATGGCGGCCACCATTGAAAGTTATTTTTTAAGTATTTTTCACATCACTTAATCTTCAATATCGTGTCATTGTCATGGGCAATGCGTAGTACTGCAACAAGTTTTCAAGATTCTTAACATTTCATTGTTAGCTTACTGAAAAATAACCCGGGCCCTCTATTGATGGAATCGTTTTGCCATCATTTTACCCAACGTTACATTTGGTTTCAGTTTCATTTATTTGGTATCGATAGTCCCTGGAAAAAAAATATTTCACGACAAACTAAAATGACTATTCACGAAAAATTCAAAACACAATTCACTGTTCCCCTTATTGTTTTTTTTTATTTAAAGCTCGACTGTCAACGTGTTTTCAGTTAAACCACCGGCCATTCTACGAGTAGCCACAATCTAATTAGATACAGCATGTTCTGGATTTAAAAAGAGCTGGTAGCAAAATACACTTAATTGTATTTTTTCCGTGTGCAGTTCTTATAAGTTATCTACATTTCGCATGTTACTACACTACTTGTGTGAATATGCAATTATTTACAACACTGTGTTTTAAGTGGAACCCACGGTCATGATAACCATTACGGGTACTGTAACTGCCGTGTGTGTGTGTGAACCAGCAGCAAGTTACATTAAACCACTTCAGGGCATTTGCCCTTGGTCATTGTGGGGTGGGAACTGTGGTACAGATCCGTGCACTGCGCTGTGCAATCCTGCCACCTGAGTACGATTCCTGGCCAGAGCGAACATCAGTGGCGAGTGATAGCTGGATCGGTTCTGGGCCAATCCCTTCAACACACGGAGCTGCGTGGTAAATACCTTTAACCCCCCCATTATCAAACAGTGGCTTGACAAAGGGGCTGTACATTTTTGTGTTTTATGCAACATGCCCAGCTCGTCAGTACTACCGCAGTCTACATTTGGCACGGCCATCAAGTTAACTACTGTATAGGCTACATATCTGTTTTAAATGCAGAATGTAATTTATGGATGCTACCCAACTGAAATGGCTTTCCCTGCTTGCATTAAAAAGCCCTTTTGGAACAGCTGGTGTACAGATCTTTGCAACATAAAAGTGAGCGTCAATAAAATTACGAAATCACAATTCCCAAGAGAATTTGAACACGTACAAACCATCCCTTACGATAATGAAAAGATATGAGCTGTCAACCATCAGCTTTTTATCAATTTTTTTAAGGAAACAACCATTTAAGTTCACCCTCAATAATTATACACAAACTTACAATGTAACATACATCGTCAGCGTTACTCATAATCGAACATAAAAATGTGTTAAACCATTACAAGTATACACAAATAAACTACCGTACAGAGGCGTGCACCTTCAAACCCGCCTGTAAAGCGTCATCCCTTCACAGCCTGTACATACAGATTAACTCGGCCATCCTCGGTCAGCATTGGGAGGCGGTAGCACGTTCAACTCCGAAACCCTCTACCCGTGACCCGAATTAACTCTCGAGTGTCCCTGTGGTCTTATCATAATGCTGACCATTCCGAGGCACCATGGCTTGCAATTACACATACTCCTAAACTATAGCATGTGTATATACTGCATATACATTACACCACAATGCAATCCTCCATGAGTTTTGTTAGAGAAGTTACACGAATAACAGTGATGCAGCAGTTTGCTCGCGGGGCTCATCAGTCACTGAAGCGTACCCAGTGTTCCATGACGTGGAGCCTCACTGTGCTGGTTGTCACTGATTGACTTGTGTGGATTCGTGCTGAGCCGATGCACGTGTCCATTTTTTTTTAAAGTACAGTTCAGTCATATGCTTGACAGTATAAAAACACACACCACCTATGAATCATTTAATAGATTTTTTTTAGTTTTGGCAATAGAAGAAATGCGTTGTCTCCTGCCATTCTACCATTTAATGCGTTATGTTGCTTGCTTAATTTCACGTGATTTGGAACATTTTAAGAAAAACATTCAACCTCTATACATCACTGTATTTATCAGAATAGATCAAGTACCAAATATGTTCACAATAAAAAAAAACATTACAATGTAAACGTTTTAAAATATATACAGTGTAAAAAATGCTTTAAAATAGCAGTTTAGAATTTGCAAAGTAAAGCAAAATACATTCAAAAAATTAGTGAATGGGCAAACTCCACGAGTTGGAAACACATCGCTGTCAACCCATACGGTTTACCCGTATTTTTGTACAGATAAATTTAGTTTTCAGGTCCATACGGCATACAGCCGTTTCAATACGGGCAAACCACATTCTTTGTCTGTTTGTGTTTCTCCCTTGTGATGGGACTAGGATGAACGTTGATATTCATAAGGGCACGGGGTGACCAATAAGGTCTAAATTGGTCTGTAATAAGGTAGGGCACTGATAAGGGGTTGACAAGCATGGAAACACGTGAGGAAGGAGGAGTGAGAGAAGGGATGCATGTCACTGATTTGTGGGATACACTCTTGCATGAGCAACACCAAGCACGCACGCAACAAGCCATCTGGCCATCCGCCAAGACTCGCCTTGTTTTGATTTTATATCTGCACTTTACTTTGTACAGTAGAATTTTAGCCTACATTGTCTCTATTACTGCTTTTTGGGTCTCATTGGACACTCACATAGTTCTAAATAAAGGTCACTAGGAGACTCGGCATATTGACTTTACAGTCAAGACAATCTCAATAGCCTAAATAAACGATGGCAAGAATTTGCTGTGACGGCCATCCTGGTGCATGTTACCTCAATGCTGACAATAATCACAGTCGCAAGTGAGAAATGGTAGCCTAATAGAATCTGATTTAAAGGTTTCGTGACTGCAGGGATTCATATTCTTGGTTCTTTCGGTAAAGTCACGTAGAAGGGAAACAATAAAATAATAAACATAGATGGACTCGTCCATCTGAACAAACTGTCAAATCGCTATCCGTGGTGCTAACGTTAAAAAACCGCCACTTTTTTCGAATTTTCTTGTTGTGGTTTTCACACCTGATGATGATTGCTTGTGTTGCAGTCGGAACGTCGTGAGGATTTTATTGTTTTACATTTTTATTATTTTATTGTTTCCCTTCTACGTGACTTTACCGAAAGAACCAAGAATATAATAGAATCTGGTTTAATGCAGTCTCATTGTTGCGTGGGAATTTATTTGTGAACCAAACCCTAGCATGATGTGCCAAAAAAAAATACTTGCAGCAGCCTGGGGATAAATGCTTCTGCATTCCCGTTGAAAATAATTTCATCCTCGAGCTATTGAAAAATAAACACTCCATATGTACGGACAGACGATATTGTGCAGAGTCAAGTGCTGACTGCTGCATTTCTTAAATATGCCCCTCCTCCATCCATCTCCACTGCTTGCTTCCATTCTCCATTTCAGTTTTCCACCAAATACTCGGCTTGGTCCAAGGGGTCTTCCTCGATAATCCCAATCCCAACTAATCTCTGAGTCCATTCAAAGGGATGTAAACTAACCTGTGATTTGGACGATCTGATCCACTGTGGACGGGACTGGCGGTGAAATGTGTTGGTGGCAGCTGCGTTTCCCTCCGTATAACTGTGTAGCGCTGACGACTCATTAAGACCATCGCTGACACCCGTAATCAAGCCCACGTGAACAGAACCTAAAGGTGAAGTGAACAATGGGTCGAATTGCTACTCCTCAAATGAAACAAAATGTATAATGTCCACATTATTTTTTTAAGCTTTTGATTGCTTCGGATTGTAATCTAAAAACAAACGTACTGTAAAAAAAGAGCAAATACCCTCAAGAATAAACGATCGAGTGAAAGGTGTGTTTGCAATGTCTCTTGCGCCCTTGCCAGAGCGATAAATTCGCAGTTCATCCCTTTGTTCGTGCAAGCAGCTGCAGGTCCTGCCCAACGTTCAAATGGCAGGCAAGGCAGGCAGACACATCCTGCAAACGCACCGATGTGCAGGGCCAATGTCCGTGCTGCCATTTCCCGCGTGCCAGCGGGGGGGCGAGCGGTTCAGCGAGCGGGTGGGTGGGCGCGTGGGTGGTTAGAGGCGCGTTATGCGCTGCGACTCGGCATCCTCCGGGTCAGAGTCGATCCCATCGGGCTGGCGCTCGGGCACAAGGTGCGCGGGCACGCAAGTCTTGCTCGTGCGCGCAAACTGCATCCAGCGTGCATCGTCGCTCTCGTGCGTCAGGTAGCGCGTGCCCAGGCGCGTCTCCAACGTTCGCAGGTCCAGCCACGTTTGGAAGTCCTGCGAGTGGAACGTGGACGCACGCAAGCAGTGCACGGGCATGCAGGCACGCACGCCAATCACAGAGGCAAGTGTGAGCGCAGTCCCAATCACAGCAAGTGAATATCAAGTTCCAGAAGCGCTGGAACTTAAGTTGACAAGGTACATTGCAATTCACCGACTAAATTCAAATCTTACACTCGCAATACATTTGCATCGAATCGCGTGCGGAAAATGTATTATTTTAAAGGCGTATATTGTGATCGATTGGTTTACATGATCCCAGCTGCTACTCGAGCATTAAATTCCTACAATGTTTAAAAACATATCCATTCTTTAATTGTGACTCTGAATCGACTGTAAATCAGAGATTCGCTCGAGCTTTACATCTGCATTTGGTGTGTGCAGGGATCTTTACCTGCAGCCATGGATGGCTGAGCGATTTGTCCACACTGAAGCGCTGCCTGGTGTTCACCTGCAGCAGGTGTGAAATCAAGTCGATGGCTAAAAAAAAAACACACACAAGTATAAATTTAATGTAAAAAAACGTTGAAGATGGTACCGCAAATGTGTACTGCGTACAGCCCTTCTGGCTAATCCACTGCTGGATGAGGGCTTCCTCACGCCATGTGGGTCGTGGGACTAACTGACAATCCTTGTCAGTGGGTCGCCAAATTCACGGGAAGCACAGACGTAGCATAGAACAGTACAAAAACCATTATTTTGCTGCACTGTCCTCTACTGAAAATGTAGGCCTGCAGCAGTTACAGCTACACCACATAGACACACTACACTTGGCACACGTGGTTAATGTATCGGGGTGGCTGAGTAAATTGTATGTGACGTACAAAAGACACGCGGTACGAGCTGGAACTGAAAACGACGACACATGCGCCGCAAGGCGATCCTCCCACCCCCGCCTACCATCGGGCGAGTTCTCCTTCCAGGGGTTGGCCGGGAACATGAAAGCGGCGTTCTGGATCTGCTCGTTGATGTCCTCGTCCTCGTTGAAGGGGAAGGTGCCGCTGAGGCTCACGTAGATGATGACGCCCACCGACCACATGTCGAGCGAGCGGTTGTAGCCCTGCTTGCTTCGGATCACCTCGGGCGCCAGGTAGGCCGGCGTGCCCACCACCGAGCGGCGGAACGACTTCTCGCCGATGATGCGCGCGAAGCCGAAGTCGCACAGCTTCACCTGCCCGTCCGAAACACAGCGGCGTTGCGGCGGAAGGGGATCGAGGGCGAGAGGGTTAAGGTGGAAAGGAGCGGCGGGCAAGCGTAAGCGTGGGCTTTTTCGACGTCGGCTCGAACGCCGGCGTCGTGAGAGAGCGCGTGCCGACCTGCGGGAAGGGCTCCGAGGAGGCGAGCAGCACGTTCTCCGGCTTCAGGTCACAGTGCACGATGTTCTTGAAGTGCAGGTGGCGCAGCGCCATGAGGATCTGTCGGCGGAGCGGCGGGCAGGCGGCACACGTTCACTTGCAACGCAAACTACCAACAGCAGCCCACCTGTGATGTAGGCAGGCTGGGGACAATGCCCACGAAACCAAGCCTGCCTACACCACGGGTGTTTCACGCTGCATGGCCGAGCGTTGAGCTCGCATCTCCGCGGTCGTAACGTCAAATGCAAAGTGCACACCCGCTGCGGCTTCGCTTCCGACACAGGCACGCAAAACGCACTTTCTGCACGCACAATAGGCAGCTGTGCAGTGGCGCGTGGAAGCCTGCGGGGGAGGGAGTATATGTCATTTATAATGAGCAGGCAAATATTTTTTGAAGGTGTGCGGGGGGGGGGGCCCCACCGCCACCTAATTCTGAGCCAACACTGCACCTGTGAGATGAAGAACTTGGTAATGCGTTCGGGCAACCGGCCACGTTCGCTGGACAGGATCATCTCGAGCATGTCCCCGTGCAGCTTCTCCATGACCACGAAGACGCGCTCCGCCGTCTCGAACATGCTCTGCAGGTAGACCACGCCCGGGTGCTGCAGGCTCTGTGGGGGGATCGTGGGCACACACCGTATATCAAGGTGAGGTTTTGTTTAACCAGGTGCGAACTCAAAAGACACCAGGATAGTCTTATTTGCAAGAGCGACCTGTTGGTCACCACAAACGACAATGTTTCACGTAACGTAAACGACAACAGTGAAGTAAATACAGCTGTGTCAGAGAATATAGAGAAAATGCTTGCACACACGTGAACCGATATGAAATAATAATAATAATAAAAACAACTCCTGTAACGCAGAGACGGACGCGAACAAACCGCGGGGCGATGTCCACACCGCCACGCGCTGGTGCAAAACGCGCGCACCGCAAATTCACTGCACACCTTCGTAATACTTCTCGTGAGCTGATGTCGCCGGGTTGTGAAGTTTTACGGTTGGTTGCGCCATGCACGACTACTGCACTGGGTGTGGGCAGTTAATCGTGCAGCTTTCGTGATTGGCTGAAGACGTCGCGGATGAGAATGCATTCTAGCCGAGGTTGTTAAAAACAGCAGGTTGAGATGAGGGACATTTTGGGCGATGGCCCTTTCCCTTTACAGCATCTGCTCGAAATGTCACCTATTATATGTTTTCCTTTAAGGGCAGTGTTATCGCCAAATGTGTCGAGGTTTTTTGTTACGTGTGCTTGTGCCCCACTGCAAATGGAGCAGCCACCAAAAAATGTATTTGCATGGAATGGACTGCTGCTACCATCTGGCTACCATGAGAGATTCGTTCATGAGGCTATCCACATATACAAACACAGAGACAATTTCAAACGAGAAGATGGATTCTGGCTTAGCAATCATTGGAAGGGTTTGATAAACCATTTCGGATCTTAATTGATTGATCATGCTTAAGGTGGCTTTCAGACCGCATCCATTATTTTTCGTCTCCCCCCTCCTCTTTTCCGAACATAGATGGACTCGTTCATCTGAACAAACTGTCAAATCGCTCTCCGTGGTGCTAACGTTAAAAAAAAACGCCACTTTTTTCAAATTTTCTTGCTGTGGTTTTCACACCTGATGATGATTGCTTGTGTTGTAAGCGAAACGTCGTGAGAATTTTATTGTTTTATATTTTTATTATTTTATTGTTTCCCTTCTACGTGACTTTACCGAAAGAACCAAGAATATGCTGCTACCGTGTTATCCACAATCCACCACAACAGTGCATGTTACATTTTGTACTTTTGCTTACTCTGCTGAACAGGCTGATGGAGCTCTGTGGCATTCCTTTTGTTTTAAAACGACACTCTGCTGATGATACTTAGAAAGTTGAGTGCAGTCCAGAATGTTCTCATTAAAAACAATGCTGCTGGAAGGCACACAGGCTGATGGACACATTTCTTTTGGTCTATTTAAAGTGGTGAAACAGACTGTGGTCTGTTAGTTTAGCAAGTTATTACCCAAAATGCCCTGATGCAGTGCATATTATATTTTCTACAGAACTGTGGGAGCGGTGGCACTGTGGTTAGCGCACTGCATCATAAACTCGGCATCCGCCTCCAGTTCCATTCCCGGTCACAGCCACCATCAGTGACGAGTGATATCTGAACCAATCCTGGCTGCCCCCTTTTGCCAACCCTGACTGACCAGTGTGGTGAATTATGTAAAGAAAAAAAGACAAAACTGCACAATAAACGCGATGTGGGGGAGGCCTTCATCCAGCAGCAGATTGATCACAGCTGTTGTTGGGGAATCAAGAGCAGGATTACCTGCAGTATGGCCACCTCGTTGCGGAGCTGGCTATCCTCGTTGGTGGGGAAGCGAAGCTTATCGATCACCTTGATAGCCACATCGCGCCCAGTCTTACGGTGCTTCCCTGTGCACACAGACACCACCAAACCGCCCGGTCGTCTCACACCGCAACGTAACCACCGCCACACATGCCTAGTAGTAGTCCTCGAACGGTTCTTCTCTACCAGCATGCAATGTCCACTTTCACCAAGAGCTAGTACTGGAAACTCTGGCATGTAGGCATTCACTCCTACACAATTCAATTGTTATGAGCCGAAGTCCCTTTAATAAAAGAACCAATTGATTTTTGTCTCATTTGTAATGTCCGTTTCATATTTCATCGGTTCCGCCCGATTTGATATCAGCCTGAAACTAATATTTTTGGAAATCTTAAATAATATTTTCAGAAATCTTAAAAAAATGGGTTATTATACGGACGATTCAATGCATGCATCGTGAGAATAACAATATATTAATTGATTATATTCACGCCCACTGATGGAACAGTGTCACAGTGGTTAGCACACTCCACTATAAACCCAATGATTCGAGTTCCATTCCCGGCCGCGGCTAACGTCAGTGACGTATGTATATACCTCCGTGTTAATCGGAGGTGACAGGCAATTATTTGCACCGATCCTGCACCCCTAGCCCATCTCCCCCTTCATTTGCCTGCACAAACCAGCGTGGCGAAGTATGGTAGTAAGCTACGTGACTGCTGTCAACTATGCTTGTACATTGCGGAGTGAGTCTGCGAGTTTGATGAAAGGCAAAGTGTGCGACGGTGCGCGCAGTTACGGCACACGCATGGTACCCTCACCTCCATACACCACTCCGAACTGGCCCGAGCCCAGAACCTCGTTGGGGAAGATCTGGTAAATACTGCTGATGTCCTGAAAATGCCACAACGCGCCAACCAACGTTATACGAGCTCCCGGGAAAAAAAAAAAAATTAACACTGGCCGGTTTTCTAAAATGAAGTTTAGGTGGATTCCTAATTTATTTTTGGGTTAGGCAACGTAATGATCTGAACCAGTTTGTATTGCCAAGACTCTCTCCACCACCCAACACAGCCAAAACAAATTAATTGTCACATGTACAAGCGTTTAACGTGACAATTATTATTGTTTAAACTCACCGGCAAGTTAAAGGGCATTTCTCATAACTAAATTTAGCCAAGATCCTGGAAGTCAGAAAAACAAACCAGGAAGTAACCAAACAAGGATGTCAGTATTGGCATGTCACCGAATACGGCTTCTCAAATAAGTGTCATGTTCGGAAACAGGCACCACCAACCAAACAATATTATTGCCAACCTTCCTCTAGCCCTCAGATTCTTAATTCACCGTCATATTCTCCTGTCATGTGGATATCAAATAGCAGTCTGCATGAGTGTACGCCGCTACTCACCACGTTCTCCTGGATCTTGCAGTTGGACATGGAGAAGCTCACGCACACCTCCGCTGCAACAACAAGTAACACCGTTAACCCGAAATGCCATTGGCCGATCTCAACGCATCATCCACTCTTAGTGATAACACGCGTGTTAGCGGTAACACGCGTGTTAGCGGTAACACGCGTCTTAGCGATAACACGTCTTAGCGATAACACGTCTTAGCGATAACACACGTCTTAGCGATAACACACGTCTTAGCGGTAACACACGTTTTAGCGATAACACGCGTTAGTGATAACACGCGTTAGTGATAACACGCGTTAGTGATAACACACGTCTTAGTGATAACACACGTCTTAGTGGTAACACACGTTTTAGTGATAACACGCGTTAGCGATAACACACGTGTTAGCGATAACACGCGTTAGTGATAACACACGTCTTAGTGATAACACGCGTTAGTGATAACACACGTCTTAGTGGTAACACGTGTTAGTGGTAACACGTGTTAGTGGTAACACGTGTTAGTGGTAACACGTCTTAGTGATAACACACGTTTTAGTGATAACACACGTCTTAGTGATAACACGCGTTAGTGATAACACGCGTCTTAGTGGTAACACACGTTTTAGTGATAACACACGTCTTAGTGATAACACACGTCTTAGTGATAACACGCGTTAGTGATAACACGCGTCTTAGTGGTAACACACGTTTTAGTGATAACACACGTCTTAGTGATAACACACGTCTTAGTGATAACACGCGTTAGTGATAACACGCGTCTTAGTGGTAACACGTCTTAGTGGTAACACGTGTTAGTGGTAACACGTGTTAGTGGTAACACGTCTTAGTGATAACACGCGTCTTAGTGATAACACACGTCTTAGTGATAACACGTCTTAGTGATAACACGTGTTAGTGATAACACGTCTTAGTGATAACACGCGTGAGTGATAACACGCGTGAGTGATAACACGCGTCTTAGTGGTAACACGTGTTAGTGGTAACACGCGTTAGTGATAACACGCGTTAGTGATAACACGCGTCTTAGTGGTAACACGTGTTAGTGATAACACGTGTTAGTGGTAACACGTGTTAGTGGTAACACGTCTTAGTGGTAACACACGTCTTAGTGATAACACGCGTCTTAGTGATAACACGCATCTTAGTGATAACACGTCTTAGTGATAACACAAGTCTTAGTGATAACACATGTCTTAGTGATAACACGCGTATTAGTGATAACACGCGTCTTAGTGATAACACGTCTTAGTGGTAACACGCGTCTTAGTGATAACACGCGTCTTAGTGATAACACGCATCTTAGTGGTAACACGTCTTAGTGATAACACGTCTTAGTGGTAACACGCGTCTTAGTGATAACACGTCTTAGTGATAACACACGTCTTAGTGATAACACACGTCTTAGTGATAATACGTGTTAGTGGTAACACGTCTTAGTGATAACACGTGTTAGTGGTAACACGTCTTAGTGATAACACACGTCTTAGTGGTAACACGCGTCTTAGTGGTAACATGCGTCTTAGTGATAACACGTCTTAGTGGTAACACGTCTTAGTGATAACACGCGTCTTAGTGATAACACGTCTTAGTGATAACACACGTCTTAGTGGTAACACGCGTCTTAGTGATAACACGCGTCTTAGTGGTAACATGCGTCTTAGTGGTAACACGCGTCTTAGTGATAACACGTCTTAGTGATAACACGCGTCTTAGTGGTAACACGTCTTAGTGGTAACACGTCTTAGTGATAACACGTCTTAGTGATAACACGTCTTAGTGATAACACGCGTCTTAGTGGTAACACGTCTTAGTGGTAACACGTCTTAGTGATAACACGTGTTAGTGGTAACACGTCTTAGTGACAACACGTGTTAGTGATAACACACGTCTTAGTGATAACACGTGTTAGTGGTAACACGTCTTAGTGGTAACACGCGTCTTAGTGATAACACGCATCTTAGTGATAACACGTCTTAGTGATAACACGTCTTAGTGATAACATGTGTTAGTGATAACACGCGTCTTAGTGATAACACGCGTCTTAGTGGTAACACGTCTTAGTGATAAAACACGTCTTAGTGATAACACACGTCTTAGTGATAACACGCGTCTTAGTGATAACACACGTCTTAGTGATAACACGTCTTAGTGATAACACGTCTTAGTGATAACACGTGTTAGTGATAACACGCGTCTTAGTGGTAACACGTGTTAGTGATAACACACGTCTTAGTGATAACACGTCTTAGTGGTAACACGTGTTAGTGATAACACACGTCTTAGTGATAACACGTCTTAGTGATAACACACGTCTTAGTGGTAACACGTCTTAGTGATAACACACGTCTTAGTGATAACACGTGTTAGTGATAACACGTCTTAGTGATAACACGTCTTAGTGATAACACGTCTTAGTAGTAACACGTGTTAGTGATAACACGCGTCTTAGTGATAACACGTCTTAGTGATAACACGTCTTAGTGGTAACACGTGTTAGTGATAACACGCGTCTTAGTGATAACACGTCTTAGTGGTAACACGTGTTAGTGATAACACGCGTCTTAGTGATAACACGTCTTAGTGGTAACACGTGTTAGTGATAACACGCGTCTTAGTGATAACACGTCTTAGTGATAACACGTCTTAGTGGTAACACGTGTTAGTGATAACACGCGTCTTAGTGATAACACGTCTTAGTGGTAACACGCGTCTTAGTGATAACACGCGTCTTAGTGGTAACATGCGTCTTAGTGGTAACACGCGTCTTAGTGATAACACGTCTTAGTGATAACACGCGTCTTAGTGGTAACACGTCTTAGTGGTAACACGTCTTAGTGATAACACGTCTTAGTGATAACACGTCTTAGTGGTAACACGCGTCTTAGTGGTAACACGTCTTAGTGGTAACACGTCTTAGTGATAACACGTGTTAGTGGTAACACGTCTTAGTGATAACACGTGTTAGTGATAACACACGTCTTAGTGATAACACGTGTTAGTGGTAACACGTCTTAGTGGTAACACGTCTTAGTGGTAACACGCGTCTTAGTGATAACACGCATCTTAGTGATAACACGTCTTAGTGATAACACGTCTTAGTGATAACATGTGTTAGTGATAACACGCGTCTTAGTGATAACACGCGTCTTAGTGGTAACACGTCTTAGTGATAAAACACGTCTTAGTGATAACACACGTCTTAGTGATAACACGCGTCTTAGTGATAACACACGTCTTAGTGATAACACGTCTTAGTGATAACACGTCTTAGTGATAACACGTGTTAGTGATAACACGCGTCTTAGTGGTAACACGTGTTAGTGATAACACACGTCTTAGTGATAACACGTCTTAGTGGTAACACGTGTTAGTGATAACACACGTCTTAGTGATAACACGTCTTAGTGATAACACACGTCTTAGTGGTAACACGTCTTAGTGATAACACACGTCTTAGTGATAACACGTGTTAGTGATAACACGTCTTAGTGATAACACGTCTTAGTGATAACACGTCTTAGTGGTAACACGTGTTAGTGATAACACGCGTCTTAGTGATAACACGTCTTAGTGATAACACGTCTTAGTGGTAACACGTGTTAGTGATAACACGCGTCTTAGTGATAACACGTCTTAGTGATAACACGTCTTAGTGATAACACGTCTTAGTGATAACACGTCTTAGTGGTAACACGTCTTAGTGATAACACGTCTTAGTGGTAACACGTCTTAGTGATAACACGTCTTAGTGATAACACGTTTTCTGTCCAACGGTGGGGGGTGGTATTTATGGAAGGAAATAATGGATGCTTCTAATAACGATTTACCTCACTATTACCTATTTTTATTTTACCAGCTAAGGCCCAAATTTTGATTTAAAGCTGTCGTGACTGCAGGGATTCATATTCTTGGTTCTTTCGTTAAAGTCACATAGAAGGGAAACAATAAAATAAAAATATAAAACAATAAAATTCTCACGACGTTTCGACTGCAACACAAGCAATCATCATCAGGTATGAAAACCACAACAATTCATCATCAGGTGGTTTTCACACCTGATGATGATTGCTTGTGTTGCAGTCGAAACGTCGTGAGAATTTTATTGTTTTATATTTTTATTATTTTATTGTTTCCCTTCTACGTGACTTTACAGGTAAGGCCCATTGAGCTTTATATATTTTTTTTCCAGAAACGACCTGTCCACAAATTATATCTCATCGAAGTGGCTTATCACGTGAAAAATTATTGCGGCCAAATACTCTAAATGCGTGTTTATAAATGTGGAGGGAAAAACCGGAGGACCGTAAAAAAATCCACACGACCATGGGGAGAACACGAAAACTCCAAACAAAAAGGTCGGGATTGAACTCACGACCCTCCTTCATACCAGGCGAGGTATTTAACATCTCTACCGTCCCTTCGCTCACACCACCCCCCCCCCCACCCTTTGATACACATCCATTCGTGATGATTGCTGATGACAACTGCTTTAAATTGCCCCAGTGCAACACAATCCTGAGTCTTATGTTCTACCCCACATTGCCACCACTCGTGCGGCATGCCCTTCCCCCGACTGGCCGTGGCAATCCTAAGCTCCCGGTGCTGCCACTGACCGTGTGATTTGGCGCCCGTGGCGGAAGAGGCGTTGGCTGGCTGCTGTGGCATGACGGGCATGAGGGCGTGCCGGATGGCCATTTCCCACGCGTGCGCCACCTCGGCGCCGAGGCCCGAGTTGAGCAGGCTGTAGTCGCGGCTCGAGCCACCGCGGCCACCCCCTTCCTTGGGCCGCATCACGGCCTTTGCGTCGCCGTCGGCACCGGACTCCACCTTGGCGGCAAGGCCCAGGTTCTCGCCCACGTAGTATTCCATGGTGGAGGTGATGAGCTCGAAGCAGTGGGGGCGGCTCTGCGGGCCCAGCATGGTGAAGCTATGGGCAGCCTCCACGCGCAGGACCTCCGACAGCGGGATTTCCTGGTGGAGATCGTGAGCGGGAGAACGGGTCAGGCGGAGGCGTCGGCTCACGGTGAACTTTCCAAAGGGGTTGTTGATAGACGCCATCAAAAACCATCCCGCAGGTGGTCCTGGAAACAGCCATTTGTGGTGATGCGTTTGCCATGTCCTCTTGCATAAACAAAATGTTAGTGTGGTGGAGCTGGTGGTGGAGCTGGGTGAGGTGCTCGGGTGTTAAATTCTGGTGGCACACCGTGCACCCCCGCACACACCGGTTGTGCTGATGTTTCCTCCCGAGTCTTATCCTTTCAGCTATCCCATTTCAAAATATCCCTTCTTAAGGGAAGGACAATAAGCTTGTAATTAGCAATTTCATTCACATGGCATACGTACAAATCTTACAACATTGTTGTATTTGTTTCATCAGCAGTACATCACTGCATGTCTCACGTAACAATGGCGTGTGCAGCAGAAGCCGAGACTAAAAGCGCGGTACCTTGTAGTACTTGCTGCCCGTGTCCGATTGGAAGAGAGTGATGCACTTGCAGTCCAAGCGCCAATAGTGCCTCTTCCTCTGCAGGCGCAACGCACAATCCAAGTGAGAAAAGAATGTGCGTGTGCGCACATGTGTGTGTGTATGTGCGCTTAATGGAACATCTTCGCCGGTTAGAAACATTTAGGCTAGCCTGCCTACGATCCATCCTGGGTTTAACCAGGCTGGATTGTGTGAGGAGCTCACAAATCCTTGAAAGATCTGGGCAAGGTCCCATCGGTGAGCTCCTCCGGCAGGCAAGGCTGCGATGGCTGGGTCATGTAGCCCGCATGCCCAGCCACCGCATGCCGAAACAGCTTTTGTTCGGCCGGATCGAGGGGGCTAAACGGGCGCAGCACGGGCTAGAGAAGAGATGGAGTGATGTGGTACAGGAGGACGTGGAGCTGAGTGGACTTGCCGATGACTGGTACCAGCGGTGTCAAGATCGGCCTCTGTGGAGGAGGCTCATGAAGGACGCTACTGGGCAGTTGGAGGCAGTCGCCCTCCAACAACAACGGCGGAGGAGCGACGCTCACAACAACGAGCGGAGCGCCGGGTGGCTAAAGCACAGGAGGTTGGCACAGTAGGGGGCACAGGTGGTGCATCAGCCAGTCATCTCAGTCAGTCGACCCGTGGCACCTGGGTCTGCCCCGTGACCTCCTGCCAGCGGGCGTTCGACACTTCACGTGGCCTCAAGGTGCACATGGCCTGGCACAAGCGTCGTGGTGACGTCACCGCCACTTAGTGGCGAATGGCGATTGTTGTTGTTATTGTTGCATGCACGAGTGGTCGTGTAACGGTTAGTGCGCTATGCTACGAGCTCGGTAACCTGCACCTCTGATTAGCATGGTTGGCTTCGTACGGTGCAAAAAAAATTCAACATACGTACATACATTTTACTTTATTATAAGGCGCAGCGGACCCAACAAAGGGCTGCAGAGAGCACCGTACATAATAAAAAAAATTATATAAAGCTCTAGTTTATCGAACATATCATAGGTAATAATTATGTTTTTAGTTGCTTTTTAAATGGGAGAATATCTGCGGTCAGGGTGCAGTTCTAGAGGCAGAGTGTTCCAAATGTGAGAGCCAAGGACCGAAAAACTTCGAGCTCCAAAACTTTCTGGCGTAAGCGTGGCTGACAGAGGAGCCCGGTCACGTGCGAGGACCTCAAACTCTGAGAAGTAATGTAAAGCTGCAGTTTATCGGTGATATATTAAAGCAATCGCTGAAGGAGTGCTTTGTGCATTAAGCACAGTGATTTAAATCGTGCTGCTGTGGTTCCTGCTGCGTGTGTGGCTCTCACGAGGTTGTCCTTGTTGGTGAAGTGAACCATCCAGCCCTCGCGCAGCACGGTGCTTGACCGCCGTTTCGTCTGCCGCACCGACTGAATCACGCGCATCAGCGGGATGTTGCTTGCAGTTTGCCTTTTGAAGTGCACACGCACATACACAGACACAGGCACACACAAGCCGAGGACGGAAGAGTTGACACGAGAGATGGCCCGATCCTCGTTTTGCTTTATCCCTTTAACTCGGGCGTCCGCCCTCACACGGCGACAGGTTCCGCACGTCTCACCCGATTGGGCGGTCAGGAAACAAGTCCGGGTCGGCGTCTTCTGGCATGTCGACGTCGCCCTGCGGGTCGGGCTCGCTGCTCCTCCCGCTGCTGTCGTCGCTGTTCTCCTCCATCACCACGTCGCTCTCTCCTACCCGGCGCACGCGACGAGCACAACGCGCCCAATCGCAGGTGCGTGGGTTAGCACGAATCCACGAGCGGGCAATATCAATTACGAGCTACGGACTGCGGCAGGGGCCACTGCACGATTGAACTATGTGACCCGAGTTGAATCAGTGGCAGGTGACATGCAAACAAGTCCCTGGCGTCACTTCGCCAAAACAGATTGTTTAAATACATAAATAATAATTGACATCCATTTGTCAATCCACTGCTGGATGAAGGCCTCCCCACGCAGTGTCGGGTCATGGGAGCTGTTTGACAATTCTCCAACATGCAGGTCACTGCGGGATGGTGAAGTAGGGGTATTGGGATCAGTACAGATATCACTCGCCATCAGGGGCGGAGCCAGGATTTTGACTTTGGGGGGGCTGACTTCAATATTCTGAGATATCCAGTGTAATGTTTTCCAATGGGCGCCACAAATGTATAAAACAAATTCTATTGGATTTGAACGCAGAGTTTATTAATAGGTCGGAGCCGCCGATGTGGCTAATAAGTTCGATAAGTTCTGCCGCTCAAGCAGCCTGCAGGGCAGCACAAGGTGGCAGCCTGCAGGGCAGCACAAGGTGGCAGCCTGCAGGGCAGCACACGAGGTGGCAGCCTGCAGGGCAAAGCACACGAGGTGGCAGCCTGCAGGGCAGCACACGAGGTGGCAGCCTGCAGGGCAGCACAAGGTGGCAGCACAAGGTGGCAGCCTGCAGGGCAGCACAAGGTGGCAGCCTGCAGGGCAGCACACGAGGTGGCAGCCTGCAGGGCAGCACAAGGTGGCAGCCTGCAGGGCAGCACAAGGTGGCAGCCTGCAGGGCAGCACAAGGTGGCAGCCTGCAGGGCAGCACAAGGTGGCAGCTTGCAGGGCAGCACAAGGTGGCAGCACAAGGTGGCAGCCTGCAGGGCAGCACAAGGTGGCAGCACAAGGTGGCAGCCTGCAGGGTAGCACAAGGTGGCAGCCAGCATTTTGCAGCAGCTGGATATCCGGTTATCCCGATTATCGACTTTCCCAAAATTTCAGGGGGGGCTAAGCCCCCCCCAGCCCCCCCTGTAGCTCCGCCCCTGCTCGCCATTGGCGTTGGCCATGGCCAGGAATCTAACTCGGGTCACCGGATTCAAAGCACAGTGCGCATTTAACTGCTGAACAACCAGTCCACTCCAAAAATGTATTCACAACTGAAGCGCATTTTGAGACTGTGAAGAATATTTAGAAGAGGACGTCGCATAGAACAGGACCCTACCTCCATTGAAAAGTGTTTCGCCAATGCACTCCTTGGGTACCTTGGCGGCACAGCGATTGTGACAGTTAAACTTGCAGTCTGTGGGACACAGTCACAACGCATCACGCACTTAACACAGCAGCTGCAGAGGAGGTGTGCAACCCACATCCACCACGAATAAACACGAAGCATTAGCTTTGCTCGTAAACTACATTCAAACTGTTTTGAGTCTATAAAAATACGTTCACGACTTGCTGTGTTTCTTCCATGTGAAATGTACACATGCAGACAGGGCAATGGGCACTAGCAGCTCAAGTAGAACGTTTCACTCGCCTGTCATTTACAAAAAAACAAGTTCAGGGGTAAAAAAAAACCCACAACAGACTAAATGTGTTTTATGCAACTTGTCACTTGTATTGATGACACTGGACACTGTGGCACAAGATGCACGTGTGCACACAGACGTCACTCGCTCACCGGCAGCCATACGTCTCCTTGTCACGCATCTATTGCTGCTACCATGGTTACTCCTCCCGTAAAATTCACTCATCGATTCCTCCACCTGTGTTGTTGAGGGCTTGGCCCACCAGACTGACTTGTTTCGTCTCAACCACACTGCGTTCAACTACCAACACTGCAGGTCACCTCACTTTTCCCTTTCCAATTGTTCCCTCGCAATGCTCCCACTTTGGAATTCCGTCCCATCGTCCATTCTCCAAAACTCTCACAACAACCGTTGTTTGACTCAATCAACGTGTGAACTCTTATCTCTTACAACTTTGACGGTGATATTCTGTTGCTGGCCCCTATTGCGTTTTGTGCCTTCGGGCGCAAGCTGTGCAACTGTATTGAACATTTCTAAATGTGCCAGTGCAGCACACTCATGCACTGGCGGGATGTGCGTGCGTGTGCGCACATACAACAGCGGAGGGCAAAGGAGCGATGCTCACAAACAATGAGCGCCGGGTGGCCAAAACACAGCAAGTTGGCATAGTAGGGGGCACAGACGGTGCATCTGCGAGCCACTGCAGTCAGTCAACCCACGGCACCTGGCTCTGCCCCGTGACCTCCCGTCAGCGGGCGTTCGACACTTCACGTGGCCTCAAAGTGCACATAGCCCGGGCACAGGTACTGTGGTGTTGTTGTTGTTACACGTACCCCTGCATTGCAGCCCCTGGCGGAAGATGCCTTTGAGCAGGCGACGGCAGTGCTGGCACATGGTGGGGAGCTTGTAGGAGTGGGTCACGAACGTGTGCGGCACCTTCACCTTGCCCGCCACGGCACGGTCCACCCACACGGGGCGGCCGCTCCACGAGGCCGTGCGCTTGTCGCGCCACGCCAGCGGCGTGCTGTCCGAGCGCTGCCAGGGCGGGGCGGGAGAGCGAGGCCGGGGCCCGGGGGCGAGGGGGCAGCCGCACATGGTGTCACGGGGTTTTCGTACACGGGCAACCCTGGCAGGATCTTCGCGTGCAATGGTTCGTGGGTTTCCGCGTGAGATTGTCGCCTGCGGCGTTTGTTTCATTTTGGGTTGATAAATAGCAAGTGTATTTATCGATAACGCTAGTGGCGGCGGGTTGATGAAGCGGGAAGGGAGGGGACCGGTTCAGATGTCGTTAGCCGCTGATGTTGGCCGTGGCTAGCAAAATCCAATTTAGGATGCTCACTCCTCATGCAGTTTGTGAATATTTTTGTAACCGGTCTACCCCTTACTTCAGGATATCTACAAGAACTGTTTACCTTTAAATGTACCAACATACATAATTCTGAGTAATTGTTTTTTACACAAGGCCCAGGGTGTGATGACAAAATCGATGTCAGGAGCCACATTAGACACAGTTGACCTATCGTACATGGTGGCAGCCGACTGCTGAAGACGGCCCACGGCTGTCTATCTCTGTTATTGTTGTCTATCACTGCATGACTGCTGCTTTCAATTAGTCACATTTGCTCAAATGTATTTTGATGGTGATCTAAGACAAGAGAATCACAATGCACCTCTTCAGTAATTGCTGATGGATTTTTGCATAATACACCAAGGCATTGTGCCCTATACACATTTTTTTCATCCTTTTTGAAACATACAACTGACTGCTGTCGAATATTTACGTACATTTCAGCATTCTTAAGCAGCACCCAGAGTCACAATCCTCACGTGCATGACAAGTCAACTGTGTCTCACGCGGCCCCTGACATTCCTGTGTGTTGCTGCAGAGTTTCAGGGCCATTTAGGGCAACTGCATGGGGGTTGAGAGCCGTGGGGCAAAATCCAAGATGAGGCGCCCCTAATCCTCAAGCTAAGCTAACCCACTTGCCCCAAATCTCTACCACCCTGGGGCCATTCATAAAGTTGAAATTGGGGACCCCTGATTTTATAAATATCATCATGTTCGAATACTGCAGAACAAAGTTGCGATTTTTGGGGGTTATTTGTGCTTGTGCACCACCACCAACGCTGTAACACCGCGTAACTAGTTTAACACAAACAAGCTGGTCACTACTAGTCAACAGCAACAGCAGAGAGAAGCGGTGAGGCCTGATCGACAAGGAAGCCGAGACTTGGGAGTGAAAAGCTGATGCCATCATCACCTCTGTCCACTAGAGGGAAACCACACATCATTCGCACAGTCGCCTGGCCACTTTGAGTTTTATAACCCAATCGGACATTATCCGTGGTGACATCGTCAACCATGGCAATGTGTCCTGCCGTTGGTGATGGGGTCAAAGACACTCCTTTTTTACCCCGACACAAACGGGGCTAACATTAATTTTAGTCACAATGTCAATCTGACCAAAAACGCCGTATAAAAGTGTGTGGGTGTGCAAATGTGTTTGTGCATAAGGGAAGTAGAGCTTACCCATGAAACAGAAAGCCTTAGGAGAGTGTGAGCAGCCAGATAAAGAACAACGCAAGGGGAGTGAGAGGGGGGGTAGAAGACGTCTGAGACGGAGAGAAAGAAAGAAAAATGGAGAGGAGAGAGAGTCACAAAACAAAGATGTGAGAAAAGAGAGACGCATCTAAGTTACATGAAAGTTGTGTTCATGTTATATTACACCGAGCATGTTATATTACACTGGGAACGATTTTATTTTTTCTGCGTCATTTGTCGGGACATCTGGGTCGCTGAAAATGCTCCTCAGCAAACTTTTGAAAGGAACACATTTGAACGATACATTTCTGAGTGTGCACAGAAGGCGGGCCTTGCCGCCCTTCACCACTGACGGCTCGGAGCCTCACGCCTAGGCCTCAGGCACAGGAGGCACAACATAGCTCAAAAATTCAAGCATCTATCATTAGCAACCCCTGATTAAAAAGTCGAGGGATGGAACAAGTAGGCATCTTTTTCGTTAAAAACGCTGGCAAGCATGCCCACACCCTTCCAGAATTTACTCAAGGCGTTCATGTTCGCACACCACATTTCTCAAAGTCAAAAAATATAAACAAACACGCCCCTTCAGTCCCCCTCAAAACTGTCAATATAGCTCGGATAGTATTTAGAGTAAAAAAAACACATTCACATGAGAATAAAACAATAAAACAAAATAAGGCAAGCTGTCGCTTCAATGAACCGCTGTCGTCCCGACATTTCTGTTCCTTCACCTGAAGAAGGCTACTTGTCTTCTTTGGTTCTTTCGGTAAAGTCACGTAGAATGAGAATAAAATAATAAATTGATAAAATAAAATAACACAATAATATTCTCACGACGTTTCGGCCATAACACAAGCGGCCTTCATCAGGTGAAGGGGACGAGACTGTCTGGAGGACAGCGCTGTCCTACCAGACAGTCTCGTCCCTTCACCTGATGAAGGCCGCTTGTGTTGTGGCCGAAACGTCGTGAGAATATTATTGTGTTATTTTATTTTATCAATTTATTATTTTATTCTCATTCTACGTGACTTTACCGAAAGAACCAAAGAAGATGAATCATTGCAGTCACGAAAGCTTTAAATCGAAATTTAAGGCTACTTGTGTTGTAGCCAAAACGTCGTGAGAATTTTATTGTCTTATTTTGTTTTAATGTTTTATTCTCATTCTACGTGACTTTACCGAACGAACCAAGAAGATGAATCCTTGCAGTCACGAAAGCTTTAAATCGAAAAATACATCCATATGAGTTTAAAAAAAAATCATTTATCACAATTTCTCTGACAGGGGAGGAGACAGCCTTTTGTAGCAAGCCTCTGCTCCCACACCCACAACTGCTTTGAAATCAGCAAAAAGAGCGAGCTTTGGCATTTCACTTTAAAAGTAAGCTTCTAGCAATTGCGAGAGGGGAAAAAATAGTTGAACCTTATATTCGCAGCGTTCCAAGCTTGAGCAGAAACAGACACAAGCACAGAGAGGTTGGTGGTTTGCACACCCATATGTTGGAAAAGACCATGATACATTTTTCTGCATAACTATGATCACGTGGCTAGAGGCAATGGCAAAATGACAGAGTTGTGTCGAACCAACGCAATTTATTTTATCAAATAGTGTGTTTTATCATCAATGCTTGGTCTAACAGAGCACACAACCTCCACTATGTGACAACTGTCTGCGATCCAAATGGACGTCACAATCCCAGTTACACCCTAGTGGGAGCAGCAATTAGACGTATCCACATTTGGACAACTACATTCTTTTTTTTTAACAATAGAAAGTGGTGCAGAAACTGCTGCTGTCGACGACTGCACTAAAATTACCATAGTGGTACTCAAGGTGTTATTTGGTGCGAGCCAGATCACACTCTGGGAGATGCCAAACAACAAAAGAGACACCCCGCTTTGACTGAGCAAGGATGGCGGCGCGTGTCGAGCAACGCTCACCAGGGAGCACGAGTCGTCGGAGCTTCCTGTCGAGTGCGTGGACTGCCGTCGCTTGCGCATGCCGCTGCAGTTGTTGGGGATCTTGAATGCGCAGCGCTTGTGGTAGTTGAGTCCACAGCCTTCACACACGAAGTGCACGCCATAGCCACGCACAAAGACAAAGATCCCCCGCATAGCCTTCAACAAACTGTTGGGAAAAGTGCTTTTAAGCGGGCACCTATGAAGGCCGGCATGGTACACGAGGGGGTTGGGTGTCCAGCACTACCCCTGACCATCTTTGTCTCCCCAGTAGCGATATTTTTACACATCGCACCAGGTCCTCGTTTGAAGCTGAGTCGACCTAGGGGAGGCCCAAGACCGATTCAGATAATCGTGACTGGTGTTGGCCACGAGTGGGAATATAACTGCAGTGTCCGGGTTTGTAGTGCAGCACGCTAACCGCTAAACTACCACTCCCCACAGCCACACACACAAAGACGAGCACACACGCATGCACATGACAACATTTCACCCGTATCACTATTAGCAGACTTTTGGAGCACTATTAGCAAGCCCCTATGAAGGAATCAAACCCGGCCACCTTTGCCTCCCTACCACGAATGTTCACACACTGCAATAGGTGCTCATTTTCGGCCAAGTTGAACCATGGAAACTCGAGTTCCACTGATGTTATCCATGGCCAAGAGTCAAACCCAGGCAGTCGAGATCATAGCGCAAAGCGTAATCCATTGCAGCGCGACCACGCAACAATTAGTGCTTTAGCCAGAACAGCAAATTGGTGAGTCAAATGGTAAAACTTTAGTTGTACCCATTACGGAAAGTATTTTGTGATAGAGGTGAAACAATACATAGATTCATAAATTAATATCAATATTAAAGCACACCATACATGCATTGGCATGTGTGTAAAAACTGATTTTGTGGTCGGGGGGGGGGGAGTGAATCCATAATATAAATTCACTCAAATACTCAAAACCTTTTGTGAAGGTGGGCACAAGTGGTAGTGTAGTGGTTATTGCACTGCACTACTAATCCCAGCTAAGTGAATTTTGATTTCAGGAAAAGGTTAACATCAGTGGCAAGTGATATCTATACCGATCCTGGCTCCCACACTCTAACACGTATTTACCAGCATGGTGAATTATAAACAATCCCTATAGCTAACATGGTGTCAGGAGGCCTTCATCCGGTGGTCGGTTGACAAAATGGCTGAATGTTCACACGACAAAGCAACCATATGCACCCTGTGCGTGACACCGCTGTACACTACCCTGAGTTTGAGCTCACTACATGGGTACATTTCACAGGCAGGAGTGGAAGGCAGGGGGGGAAAAAATGTAGTTCAAGTCTGAGTGAATCACCGTGACCGGCGGTAATTACCTCTGGCCAGGCAGGTTGGGGGCCAAGGACAGTTTTTACTTCACATTGTTTTGCCTGCGCCACCAGATGTGGTGAGATAACTTTCATGGACTGGCGACAGACACTTGGCGTCTGTCGCCAGTCATCCGGAATGCCACCACATCACCCTCCTTTCCTTTGCTGCTGCTTATAAGATCCAATAGCAAGTCCTTGCAATTGCACCGAATGTATGCTACGAAGAAAGGCCAACCACATGGCTGATGTCTGAAACATTTAGTCTGACAAAAGGCAACTGAAAAAAACATTACTAACGTGAATATCTTTGTGCCGAGGCGAACACCAGAACAGCTCAGTATAAAGTCTCGTAACTTAAAATGCAGCTCAAATCGAAACCCGCGACGAGAATGATCGTGACTAATCAAGAATCCCACGGGTGTTCCCAGCCACTACGACTGGACCCTGCGGGCATTGCGTGGGAGTTTCAAGGATCGCGTGCGTTTGAGCGTGCGTGCTACCTAAACACACGCTGTCAATGTGACTCATTCGAGCTGGGAGATGTGCAGAGGTTCTCATCCCAAGGCATCTCCCCAAACAAATGGTGACGTGAAGCGAGAGCAGATCTCAGCATGCCTCCTGACACATGTTGCAGCGACAACACAGCCTTGCTATGAGGAAGCCGCAAGACCTATGCATACTCTTTGGTTCTATTGGGTAAAGTCACGTAGGTGAAAATAAAATAACAAAAAATCACGACGTTTCGGCCACAACACAAGCGGCCTTCATCAGGTGAAGGGACGAGACTGTCTGGAGGACAGCGCTGGAGTCGACTGGACTCCACCTGATGAAGGCCGCTTGTGTTGTGGCCGAAACGTCGTGATTTTTTGTTATTTTATTTTCACCTACGTGACTTTACCCAATAGAACCAAAGAGTATAGATCCTAGCAGTCACGAAAGCTTTAAATCTAGAAGACCTATGCACTTTCAAAATTTCAAACTAATTTCTTAAGAACTGCTTTTTGTGTTTGGTTTAGTTGTCCTTCCCCCGCAACCTCTGATTAGTACAGTTGCCTACAAACAGCGCGAAATAAGTTCAACGTACATGCAACTTTGTCGGGGCTTTAAAGTTTCACTGCCTTGTCTAGCACATCCTGGCAAAATGTCTTAAGCAAAATGTCTCGTCAAATATTCGGGTGAAAAACGTGTCTTGGCAATCTTAATGAAGCTAACGGTTACTTAATCAAGTGGAGGGCATTCAGATTCATTATTTTACTTTGAAAAAGTAAAGTTTAGAAAACAGAAATAATAGTACATTTCTTGATTACATTTTTGTAAGTTAGATGTGCAATTAAATATTGTGAACCCAACGGGTAATGCAACAAAATGGGTTGTTCTTGCAAAGGGCATCCAACAGTCCTTAAATCCACTCAGTGTAGACTACTCACTTTGCTTCATTCCTGTATGGAAATTACCAGGCGGAGTCAACAGTTGAGGCACTTAAGAGATTTTGCAATGTCTAGGTGTTAAACAAAGCACCTTATTTGCCTCTTTTGCAACGCGTTTGCAAAACAATGAGCCATTAAAATCAATCGCGGACTCATGTCTACGTATAACAAAGTAGAGGTATGGAGAGCCCACCGGCTCCCCTCAACTGCACCGTGAGCGGGCTCCTGGGTCTCACCCTCGCACTTGAGGCCCTGCCGCACAAGACCAAACAGCATCTCCCCACAGTGGTCGCAGAACGTGGGCGACTTGTACGAGTGCACGAAGAGAGCATGCTGCCGGATCTGGATGTCCTCCAAAGTCGCCGATCCTGCCAGGAGGGGGTGGGGTGAGGTGAGTAGAACGCGAGGGCAGAACGAGAGATGGATGAGGGGATGAGAGGGCAGGTGGAGGGGGTGAGCATTTTACAGCGGCTGGCATCCCTGGTGTGCAATCACCACCACCACCAAAAGGTGTCATTTCAAGTCCAGTAATTATAAGAGGGGGGGGGTGGGTATAAACTGTTTAAACTGCTTAAATACAGGTGGGGCGGGGTTTTTGCGACAGACACTGCCTTCCAGGAATAAGTGGGTGATTTGTGCAGCTGGCTTCAAAGTTGCTCCGCTCATAAAGACACAATCAGCACACAATGAGGCTTTATGTAGACTTGGTCTACAATGCGCACTTCAAGCAACGTGGCAGGCTTTCTGCCTTGGTCACTGAGACAACGCGAAAGCAGACACTTAATGAGCGCTGGCTTGGTGGCACGACCATCAGGCGCTCGCTGCTGCGGCGTCGCCGTCATCCTCATGCATTCATGCAATCTACCAGGGTCAACGAAACGGCACGCACGCGGCGCAGCCAGTGCTGCCTTCCCTGTGCCCAGGATCGTCCTCTTTTTGAGGCAGCGGTCCCAGGAAACCTGCAAGTCTCTCCGGGGGCATTAGAATCACCCTTTTTTTTTGTCAGCGGCGGAATAAGATGTTCGTCTCTCCCACGATATGGCCCTGATTCTCTTGTACCCTCGTAGGTGGCAATCCTCGATACAGCATCCCGACGGGAAGGAGGGGGCTCTGCAGCGGTGGTGGTGGGGGGGGCCAGCCATGTTTGAACGACGACCGACGGGGCAACCAGTGTTGTGGTGCACGGGAAGCGGTGAGGCTCGGGTGGGACCGGCACGCCTAGACCTGCCCGGCTCCCAGCCCGGCTACGCTAGGCCTCCCCTTGGGCGTTTTCTCACGCTCAGAGCCACCCACAATTACACTAAATTCTCGGGCTGCTGTAGCAGGTTGGATTCGAATTCACAACAACAACCGGACACTCTTGCCGGTGCACATGCCACCCACAAACTAAAAAAACTTACGAAAGGTCCCCTGTTTGGCCTTATAGACTGTTCTGGCAAGTACTGTTATAATGAGCACCAATTAAGGAAGGAAAGGCATATGCTGTATTGGTGTGGCAAGGAACATTCCTGGCCAGCTCCCTTTTGTTTCTTCGGCATCAATGCCAACACATTACACCTGGTACATAACTCATTTAAGGCTGAGTTGACATAGTAGAGGGACAGGACAGGTTTGTTTTCCAAATTCCAAGAGTGTTATGCATGGCCAATACCAAGGTACAGTTGGCTCCATTCCAAAGGGAAAAGCACACAGATTATTTTACTTTTGTGACAACTGTATTTCAGCTGTGCACACAAGCGAGACACGAGTGATTAAAGTTAACAACCCCTAGGGGCAAGCACTCACGGGGCATAGCCCTTTAATACAAACTCACGGATCAACACCGGGACTATAAAATATTTCCTAAACATACAGTAAGTATCATGTCATTGAAAATAACTCTGCATACACTAAAGTTAACCGCCACAACGAGCCGCTTCAATATTAATGTATGGGCCTACAGAAGAACTGTAAAAATTCACCTCGACACCGAAGTGAACGGCTAAAACGTGCTGTATTATTGTTGCCAACAGCACCTCTCTCTCTGGGTGACATTGGCATGGTTGTGTGTGGCAGCAGCTGCCGCGTTGACACAGCCAAAATAAATACAAAATAGAGACAACTTTAAAACCAATCCTGGTGACATTTTTACAGCCAATTTCCCACAGCCATCAAGAATGAAAATGCACGAGTTAGCACAACGTCGATAGCGTTATTTACTTTTGACGCAAATCCGCACAAAGCCAAGCAAGCGGTGAAGTCACAGATTTCTGGCCGGAATTTACCCGAGAATGTTTTTTCTGGAAAGTCTGTGGCACCGTCGTTCTTGGCGGCATCCATTCATACGGTCACGTCGCTCGCAATAACGTTAAGTGGCCGTATTCCCCCCCCACCCCCTCTGGGGATTGACTGTAAAATCAGAGCTCACTGAGCAGAGACACCAGCCTAGACCCACACTGCAGCCGGCAGCCAAGTTCGGCCACAGCACTGTGCAATTTGGCAATTTGTTTACTAAATATTTATTAACACAAACGGTATCGCACATCATCTGCTGTTCTTGTGTTTAGGATGTAATGTGATGATCTGATTCGATACTGGGCTTCCTCCGAAGTCGACCCAGGCGTAATATGGTAACTTGCCGACCCGCCCATACTGGAAATATGTGAAAAAAAGCTTCATAGCTCATCAGATCCCTCTACTCTCAAAAAAGAATCTGATTCTGCTTATGATTATACGTTGATTTAACTTTTTTTTTATCCCAGCTGTACATTTTCACGTTTTAATTAACAGCATATATTTTGTAACGCCGCATACACAGTAACTTTCCACTGTTTTGCACGCCAACTCCTAGGCCCCTGGACCCTAGCACATGCGTTTCTCATCTCCTTTTGCTCCTCGCATCTCCCTCGCAAGGCAGGAGCCAGAAGGGCAACGGGGTGAATCTCCACGAGCAGCGCACGCCGACACACCCACAGCGAGGAGGCCGGACGCACGTGATGACCGAGAAACAAGAATATATGTATACGTACAGTATTCGCCGAAACTGCATTGGTGCACAAGCACAAATAACAAACAAAAACTCAGCCACGTTCATCAACAAGAGAGGTCACCTCTCTCGGCCATGAAGAAGGGCCACTGCTCAAAATGTTGCACATTGGATACTTAGTAATAATAATGAAAGGCACATTTTCTTTGTCCCAGCGCCATAGTTCAGAGCAAATGTCAGAATCTTTATCTTAATTTATTTTCATTTTTTGACAATCAGAATCCTTACTTATACCGGAGGAATCCGATGAGCTATTAAAAGCACTTTATTCACAGATGTCCAGTAGATGTCACGAGACCTACGGCGATGCTCGAGCGTCGAGATGGGATGGATCGAAGGTCCCCTGGCGGAGCCATTCCCAGACCGATGGAGCGGCGACGCGAAACGTCCTGCCGGCCACTCCGGTTCTAGGCGCAGCGCTGCGGGTGAATGCGTTCGCGCGTGCGCCGCGAGCGCACGATCTCGCCACGTCGAACGCGTGACGGCGTTCGGGCGGCCCACGTCGCGTACGTCGCTCGGCGAGGGAGCGAGTGGGCACCGCAATGGGCGCGCTCCCGATTAGCGCACGGCGTCAACGCCGCTCACGTTACCCGCCGCCGTTTAGTGTTCCCGTGCACTGTATGGGAGTAGCATTGCTTCGTCAGCCGAGGTGGGGGAAGGTGGGGGGGGGGGGGGGGCCGTGAAAATTTACGACAAAGCTGACAAACGTAGCCCGGCGATTCGCCGGACGTTGTGGCCATGGTATGGGTGGCACCGTCACTACTTTGCGCGTTGATCATTTTCGTTTGTCTGCAACATTGCAGACATGAATGCGTCAATGTTCCACAATGTTTTACAGGATGCTCTTGACTTTGTCGTCAGTACTGTATTATTATGATTATTATCATTGTGCTCGTTTTACCCAGGTAAGCCTGACTGAGTCTCACGATTCTTTTTTCAGGCGGGTCCTGCCAAGGTGACAATTGAGCAATTCAAAGTTTCCAATTTACGTTGTGTATTTTTTGTAATATTGCACTGCAAAATGCACTAAGTTAACAGTAATTTCCACAATTTTTTTATGTTTATTCTTGGTACCCGGACATGATCGAGGGGTGCAGAAATGGGGGGGGGGGGGGCAAAGAAGAGGAAATGCTGAGGCATTCGTTTCAAACGGGCTAACTCCCTGGCGTCACCACAAACAGTGACGAGTGGCAAAGTTGTGTCTGCGAAGCGAACAACCGCTAGCTCAATGGTCAACGGTGAGAAGCGGTCTCTTCTGTGTGGAGGAACTGTAGCCAAGGGGATAGGACTCGTGGTGGCTTACTTTAACATATGAATTAAGTGGCAGCTTTGAACCCTTGCCTCGGATTACATGGGGTTTGTTTTACCCACCCCCCCCCCCCCTTGGCTTCAGCACCTGTCCACTGAGTGACACTATTTATAATGTATGTAATCTATAGTGGATTCCACTTGAAATGTGGTCTGGTTAACTGTAAAATCCATGTCTTCATAGAGATATGTGATTTTCCACTGCCAATTTTGCCGCATCTGGCCGTGACCCAACGGTGACATGCTGACTTTCCAATGCATACGAATCTACCCTCTCGGGGCTAAGTAGGACCAGGGATGGAGCGAACGTGTTCAATGCGTCTGTCGGTACACTGAGGGCACCGTATCACCGCGTCACCTACACGCATTTCGACGTCACACATTGCATGCGATGTCATCGGCACGGCTCGGCTTCTGTCGGGGTGTAAGTGGTAGGCTAACTTACCCAGGTCTGCCAGTAGTGTCCACTCGGACTGTATATAAACCACGATGAGCGAGAGAGACTTACTGGACAGGACCACCTCGATGAGGTCGCCCTCCTTCACGCTCTCCGCCGACGTTAGCAGCTGCAGGACGTTCTCAGACTGCGGGTCATGGCGGAAGAGCAGGATCTTCTCGTACATGCCGTAGAAGCCGCACTCCGGGAACTACGACACAGATGCATGGAGACATCGCACTCGCGGTCAAAAAAACATCCCACACTCATTGCCATGGCTGAGGCCAGAAAGGGGGCCTTGAATTGACAAAATGTGGACTTGGTGGCTTGGGCCCATTATCTCGAAGCCAGCCAGCCGCTTTTGTTTTGTGTTGTATATATGAAATCCCAAAAATCCATATGTACACTGTTTCTACAAACTCACACGTGCATGCCCATACACATATAAATGCATTACAAGCATTACTCATACTCGTAGACATTACTCATACTTGTCTGCATTTGTCGTATGAGCCAACATGATGTGACAACCAACAATCAAACCGTGTTTGAGGTTTTACTAACTGTTGGGTGAAGGCTCCCCCACGCCGTGTTGGTCATAACAGTTGTTTGACCATACTTCACCATTTAGGTGAATGCGGATTGGTGAAGAGGGTGGAGCCCAGGACCGGTTGAGATATTATCTGCCACTGGCACGAGCCATGACGGGTAACTTGGGTCACTGGGTTTCGTAGCATAGTTCATAAACCACTGCACGCCACCACCTCGGCATCAGTTTTGAAAATAATTATATATAGCCCCTTTGTAAATCTACTGCTAGATGAAAGCCTCCCCACTCTAATTTCAGTTGTCATCATGCTTACCAGAAGTCAATCCCTTAAGTTATTCGAATGATACAAAATGTCAAAAACGATTAACAGGGCCATCGAACATGCGTCAAGACACCCAGCAATGTTTAATTTCACAAAATGCAACTTTGTATTGCGGGAAAAAAAGGTAAATTATAAAATAAGCACAAGGATGGAAATTGATCCACTCCGACTTGCATTACATGTACCGTCCCTGAAGGGCATCACAACATTTCGTCTGTTTGTTATCGCGTCCTGCCCAACATGTGCTACAGACACAAAACCAAAACACACGCTCTTCCCGTATACCTTTTCCCGAAAGCAGGTGCTCTCCTAAATGCTCTGTTAGAAATGAGGGTATTGCCGCAGGGACAGATAGCTAAGCCTCGCAAACACCGGCAATGAAATAAAGGTGGCGAAGAATGTTTTGTACATCGACGTTTTTTCCAAAAAGACAAAAACAAAAGGTTCTGCAGCATGAGAAAAGAATTCGTGATTCAACATCCTCGCTCAAATAGCGCAGAGATAAATTAGGAACACGACAATGTCAAAGCCCCCCACGTGCTCAGAGCAAGTGAAAATGGCAATGAGGGCGTTTGAGTCTGGCGGATCTCACTGACGACAGACACGGCCAACGGTCACTCGAGCAGCCGACCCAAGCGGGACCACTGAGTCTGAGAGGACACTGCCAAAACGATGTGTTTTACATGGCCGCTTCATCGCTGGCCACGATAATCCGCGGCCACATCGCACTGCATACTGCCCTGGGGCCCGAGCTGAAGATTGTGTTGTTTAAGCCAAAAAGGGAGAAAAAAGAAGTTCCGCTTTGCACTCAATCGACGATCTGTGAGCCTTCAGAGAATTTCAACATTACCTGCACGCTAGAGGGAAAGGCTTTTTTTTTTAAACAGCCCCCATACAAAAACGCTTTCAGTTTTCAGAGGCGTTAAAGTGCCTAAAAACCAGTGGGACAGTTTTTGTTGGCTGAGAAACGCTCCTGCTGGCTCCAGAGCTGGCAGGGTGCAAGTAGCAACGGGGCTGGGGCGCGCAGCCAGTATGGAGGAGTGGAATTCGGGGAAGAGAGGTCAGGTAATTGCCAAAGATGTGGAGAAATAAAACTAAAAAGAGGCTGATGATTGTCAAGGAGGCAAACACTTCGTTATCACAAGGGCAGGGAGTGTGTTCTTGCTTTCCATGCAGTGAGATGCACGGATACACCCAAGTGCTCAATCATTGGCAGTTCTTTGTGCCAAAACTCTGCTAAACACAGTGCCAAAGCTTCTCAAACAGTGTTTTTTCCAATATATTAATAATTATAAGAGTATTTATTAAAATACACTGCCTTAACCCAAACATCACTTTCACCATTTGTACAGGGTTCAAGCAAACTTTGCTTTGTGAGCGAAGAAAAAACAATGCTCCTCCTGTATGTACAGTGAGGGAAAAAAGTATTTGATCCCCTGCTGATTTTGTACGTTTGCCCACTGACAAAGAAATGATCAGTCTATAATTTTAATGGTAGGTTTATTTGAACAGTGAGAGACAGAATAACAACAAAAAAATCCAGAAAAACGCATGTCAAAAATGTTATAAATTGATTTGCATCTTAATGAGGGAAATAAGTATTTGACCCCTCTGCAAAACATGACTTAGTACTTGGTGGCAAAACCCTTGTTGGCAATCACAGAGGTCAGACGTTTCTTGTAGTTGGCCACCAGGTTTGCACACATCTCAGGAGGGATTTTGTCCCAATCCTCTTTGCAGATCTTCTCCAAGTCATTAAGGTTTCGAGGCTGACGTTTGGAAACTCGAACCTTCAGCTCCCTCTACATATTTTCTATGAGATTAAGGTCTGGAGACTGGCTAGGCCACTCCAGGACCTTAATGTGCTTCTTCTTGAGCCACTCCTTTATTGCCTTGGTCGTGTGTTTTGGGTCATTGTCATGCTGAAATACCCATCCATGACCCATTTTCAATGCCCTGGCTGAGGGAAGGAGGTTCTCACCCAAGATTTGATGGTACATGGCCCCGTCCATCGTCCCTTTTATGCGGTGAAGTTGTCCTGTCCCCTTAGCATAAAAACACCCCCAAAACATAATGTTTCCACCTCAATGTTTGACGGTGGGGATGGTGTTCTTGGGGTCATAGGCAGCATTTCTCCTCCTCCAAACACGGCGAGTTGAGTTGATGCCAAAGAGCTCAATTTTGGTCTCATCTGACCACAACACTTTCACCCAGTTGTCCTCTGAATCATTCCGATGTTCATTGGCAAACTTCAGACGGGCATGTATATGTGCTTTCTTGAGCAGGGGGACCTTGCCGGTGCTGCAGGATTTCAGTCCTTCACGGCGTAGTGTGTTACCAATTGTTTTCTTGGTGACTATGGTCCCAGCTGCCTTGAGATCATTGATAAGATCTTCCCGTGTAGTTCTGGGCTGATTCCTCAGCGTTCTCATGATCATTGCAACTCCACGAGGTGAGATCTTGCATGGAGCCCCAGGCCGAGGGAGATTGACAGTTCTTTTGTGTTTCTTCCATTTGCGAATAATCGCACCAATTGTTGTCAGCTTCTCACCAAGCTGCTTGGCAATGGTCTTGTAGCCCATTCCAGCCTTGTGTAGGTCTACAATCTTGTCCCTGACATCCTTGGAGAGCTCTTTGGTCTTGGCCATGGTGGAGAGTTTGGAATCTGATTGATTGATTGCTTCTGTGAACAGGTATCTTTTATACAGGTAACACGCTGAGATTAGGAGCACTCCCTTTAAGAGTGTGCTCCTAATCTCAGCTCGTTACCTATATAAAATACACCTGGGAGCCAGAAATCTTTCTGATTGAGAGGGGGTCAAATACGTATTTCCCTCATTAAAATGCAAATCAATGTATAACATTTTTGACATGCGTTTTTCTGGATTTTCTTGTTGTTATTCTGTCTCTCAATGTTCAAATAAACCTACCATTAAAATTATAGACTGATCATTTCTTTGTCAGTGGGCAAACAGCAGGGGATCAAATACTTTTTTTCCCTCACTGTATACAAGAGCCACACACACACCAATGGTTGATTAATTTAATATTAGCAATGGCATTATGAACCTAGTCAAACCAGTCGGGACAGCCCCACTGTTCACCACAGCTCTAATACCACGTTTCCATGGCCACTGGGAACCAGGCTCGGCTGGCCCAGGGACGGCCCAGGGACGGCCCAGGCTCGCATCTCAAAGCCCTGCCAGGCATGATGGTTGGGGAATAACCCTTTAAATGTTTATATATTTTAAAAACTTCAACAGTAGGCATACACCACATTATCATTTGTCGGGCGTGTTTGTAACGCCGAGAACGTTCGCGACTAAGCGAGTGACGGCACTGCGCGCGGCGTTTCCTCCGCGTGCAGATCCCCATTACGGTGCAACTGGCTGTGGAGTCGCCCCAGATAGAAGCGTGTGTGACGCCGAGCTGCGCTCACACGAGTCAGGGAGTCGAACTGGACTGGGGCCCACGCGGTGCCCGGAACGAGCCAGCCCAGTTCAAGCGCTGGATCAACGGGCACGAGGCACGTGCCACGAGCGCACACCCGGCATGCATCATCAACCACCATCATCATGGCGCAGTAGCCAATGTGTATTCACGGCATTCTTCAAATACCACGCACAAAATCAGAAGCTTTCTAGGCCGCTTCCCGCCGCCACCACACTGCATAATTATAGGGCGGAAGCACGTGCAGCCGGGCGGTCAACGCGTGAAGCAGCCGTGGGAATTTGCGTTAGGAAAGAGAAGCGACTGCACCTGGGGGCGGGGGGGATATAGGGGGCGAGGGGGGGCAGGGGGGGCGAGGGGGGGCAGGGGGGGCGAGGGGGGGCAGGGGGGCGAGGGGGGGCAGGGGGGGCGGGGGGGGCCCACCGCCATCGCCCGGCCACCGAGACGCAGCTGCAATCATTCGTCTCCCCCTTCTGCCTTGCGCTTCTCAGCGGCGTGACAGCCGCATGGCCCTCTGCATGACGTTTAACGGAGCCCGGGTGTTGTTCCCCGTGTCTCTCAATTGCAACACGACGTGTAGATGGGGTGAGGGTGGTGTGGGGGGGGGGTTACAGAGAGGAGCTGCACAGAGACCGATAGTGAAATGCAGAGAGAGAGAGACGTAAAAATAATAATAATAAACACACAAAGACACGTGGAAAGAGGCAGAGTGAACGATCGATACAGAGCGATACAAACAAAAACACAAAGACACATGCAGAGAGACGTGGGAAGAGGGAGAGAGAGAGAAGGCGGACACAAATACATAACTCCCTCATTGCCCCCCCCTCCTCCTTTTGCTCGCAAACACCCCCAACCCCTCCGCTTGCATGGACCCAGTAAAGAGTTGGGAGAGTCTCACAGTCTCCGATGTCCGATTTCGTGATCGCCCCTGTCATCTATGGAGCTCGCGAAGTTGTGACAATGGGCACAGAACATCTCCGGAATCTGTGAAATCTCGATGAGCAGCGGCGGCGCACAATCAACGGGATTGAGAGTTCACACCAGGGCGAGAGGAGGAGGAGGAGGAGGTCAAGTTGGCCACGTCCGCTAAACCTGAATTGGGCAGCGGCAGAGGGGGGGGGTAACTTTCCATTGTTTAAAAATGCGAATGAGCAACTTGCAACAACCTTTCGGCAAACACGCGCTACTTATTTAGACAAAGGTTCTACCTCTGTTTATGCTCTCGCTCCCACAACCGCCCTGCCGTGTAAACAATCGTAAACACGCGCGACAGCAAGCCACGAACGGGGACGTCTGAACCCTCTCCAAACAATGTCCATCGTGAACGCGCATCAAAGCGCAGCGCAGGTCACCACCGCTGGCGACATCGGATCAGCCAGGCGTGGCCGCGTCGCGCGTGTGTGTGTGTGTTACAGGGGGGACAACAAGGAGCCTAGTGTTTTACTGTGCTTGGAGGAAGCAGTGCTGCTTCTCTGTCCATCCCTAAATCACAGCCTCTTTGGAAAAAGAGATAAACTCGCTGGGCGGGGGCGGTTGCGTTGTTTAGGAGTTGTTTGTTTAGGGGGGAGGGGGGGTGGCGGATGGGTCAAAGAGTGCGTGATTAGCCAGCGTTCCAACTTCATCTCGAGTCGTTCAAGAAGTTGTTAAAGAGCAAATGAAAAAAAAGTTACGGAAAATATAAATAACAATAATTGTGGCCGCGTTAAAAAAGGGCGTTCGCTGTCGTAAATACCACAACAACGATAGCAACAACGCTGCATCTGGCGAAGAGCGCGATTTCAGGACAAAGGACTCTCAGAAAGTGCTCAACGATCCGGAAACAGTGCCAGCCACTCTCGCATCAAGACGACGAGGATAAATACAATCGAGCATTGGGGAGCCCAATTCCCAGCTGACGAATAGGAAGCGAGAAATACCGTGTGCGCGGGCGACGGGGGGCCACGGGCATGGCGATGAATCTCAGCGGAAACGGCGGGGGGGGGGGGGGGTGCCGAGGAGGCATCTCCATTCCTCGTACGTATGGGGAACTTACGTAGCCAACCGTGCTAATCGGAGGTTCCCGAGCGCAACTTCACACCATCTCAAGGGAATAACTCCAACGATTATTATTTAAGATCATCATTCCATCAAGTGCTTTCAATCAGGGTGTTTGCAGTGTAGTAAGCTTGGCACTGTGCACGCACACACACACACGGTGACTTGCGCTAACTACATGCACGATTATTATTCTGCTTGTGCCAATCTTTGGTTCTGCTTACATTTTATGCGCGATGCAAATACTGTATATTTTATCAGCAGCCATGATCTATCCACTGCTGGGGGAAGGTCTCCCCATTGCCATCATCATCTCATGGTTTCGCGATGCAACAATCCGTCTAGCTCCTGCCCAGGAGTTAATTTCATTGCTCCATCTCCGCGATGGATATCCCTATGTGCATGTTACCTTCTTAGGAGGGAACTCTCACGAACAGGTACAGATTCCACACGAAGGAACCTATTTCTCTTTCCAACCTACCCACCCACCTAGACAACATATCCTAACTACCTCCCTCCAAAGCGAATCTACTTCCTGATCCACTCACTCACCCACCCACCCAACTCACCCACCTCTATCTGATCTACCAGCCTACACACCCACCTGCCTATCCAAAATATCCAAACCACATCGGTGCCAAGACATACTTCTTACTGACACACCCACCCACACGCCTACCTACCCACCTACCTATACACCATAACCTACCTCCCTGCCAAACTAATCTATTTACTGACCCACCCATCCACCCACCTACTCCCCCTTATAACCCACAATATACCCATGGCGGTGCATATTGAGATGTTTTGTGCAATAGAATGAGATTGGCAGGGCGGAGGACTGGAGCCAAGATGGGTTGGGACAAAATGATGAGCACACCACCCACAACCAAGAGGAACCTGCACCCCCACTCACTGCATGTGAGTGGCTGCACAGGTGTGGGAAACTGAATCACAATATTCAAATTAAGATAATGCTCTTGGGGTTTTGTTTTTCGCACGCTTACGAATTTTAAAATATGACGTGTCCCCCGAGGGCTCACAGCCAGCCATAACGGGAAATATACTGGACGTGGTGTGCCGGGCATGGATTTATTTTTACAGTCTCTTACCCGAATATACTGTAGTAGTGTTCAGCCATCATGCTCATTGCTATGCCCCCGTTGGCAGAATATGCTGTTAAGAGCTGCATGCAAGTGAGCTACGCACTTACAAGCAAACATAGGTGCACGCACCCTCAGTGTTGCCTGTCACCTCTTTTTCTTCACGCTTCCTGTTCGTGTGAAAACACCGAGGGGATTGTTAAACCACACATCTTAACCAAAAACGTATTTTACCGCTTTAAATTCATCCCCTTAGAAACACGGCATTCTAACGAGCCCATTAAGCGTTTTAATGCGTCGCGTGGCTTTCAAGACACGGGCACTCCCCAGCTGCAAATGAGGTGGAAGAAATAACCTCTACCACCCCGCCACCTCCAGACACAAAAAATTATAAAGACAAATAATCCTACCCCCCCCCCCCCCCCCCATAGGCTTAACAGACTGTTGGTGCAAAACGCTGTTAGCGAGCACCTATGAAGGCCCACACAGCACACGAGGGGGTGGGGTGGCCAGCAACACACCCGGCCACCTTTGTCTCCTTATTGGCGATGTTTACACACCGCACCAGGATACTCATTTGAGGCCGAGTCGACCTGAGGGTGACCCAGGATGAGTTAAGATAATTGTGACTGGCGTTGGCCATGAGCAGGAATCGAATTTGGGTCGCCAGGTTTGTAGCACAGTGCGCTAACTACTCAGCTACCGCTCCAGACAATACAGCTCGCACCCCACGCGTGCAAACACGACTTTTTGTTGTTTTTTTAAAGAAGGCAATTACACCAAATTGCAATATCTGGTCCTCAAGACCAGGCCTAGGCCTCGAGGATGGATATTTTCTCAACTTTTGTCCTTCGGCCTTGGGCATGACCTCTGGTGTCCTTAGTCCAAGAAATTCGAGCACTTGGGTCGTGTTTCAAACTGGTCACGTGTAGTTGCTCATAACAATAACTTTCACAGAAATTAAACATGTTTATCATTTTAAACAATTGAGTTAAAAACATTTTATTCAAACTGTGAGGACGTTCATTAAATGTAATCTATCAAATTTAGATTTAAAGCTTTCGTGACTGCAGTGATTCATATTCTTGGTTCTTTCGGTAAAGTCACGTTGAAGGGAAACAATAAAATAATAAAATATATATAAAACAACAAAATTCTCACGACGTTTCGACTGCAACACAAGCAAATTCTCACGACGTTTCGACTGCAACACAAGCAGTCGAAACGTCGTGAGAATGTTATTGCTTGATATATTTAATTATTTATTGCTTCCCTTCAACGTGACTTTACCGAAAGAACCAATAATATGTAATCTATCACTTTTGTGTGAAAGCGCTTGAGAGTGTCAATGCTGCAGCAAGAGCTTTGCTTACTGTAACTACTCAGGCAACGGAGGGGATGCAGCCGTAGCTGGCTTTGACATTGAT